>NW_019154094.1:41383547-41938194 GCF_002288905.1 Enhydra lutris kenyoni | reverse complement strand
ATATATATATATATATATATATATATATGTCTTTTTTTCTTCCTCCTTCTCATTAGAAGTATGGCAGAGCCTTCTCACACACACTGTCTCACAGCATGACAGAAACCATCTCCTGAAATTCCTGCCTTCCTTCCTGCTGCAGTTCTCTCTGAGATAAAAATACAAACCCCAGGATATGGCCAGGCCCCCAAACCACCCCCCTCCCTGCCCCGTCTAACTGAGAAGTGCTGTCTGACAGCGTGGAAGCGCTGGTGGTCCTAGGACCATCCTGTGGTTGCAAACCCACCAACCATCCCCCAACTTTGGAGTGCATAGGAACCTCTGAGGAGCCTCTTAAAAGGCAGATTCCAGGGAACTGGACCCGGGAGGTCTGGCATGAGGCCCAGAAGCTGAGTCTTTAATAAGGAGTCCTCAGTGATTCTGATGTTGGTAGTCTGAGAAACACTGCCCCAAGCCCCATGAATAGCACCAAGAGCCCAATCTTTCTGCATTGAACCTTCCAGGAAGTGGCCCCAAATCCTTTCTCACATCACAAGTAGCACGTTTTGGCTCCCGGCACGGGTGGGAACTCTCCTGGGTAAATCTGAGCAGAGGAGAATCTTGAAATCCCAGTCTTTGCTGATGTTCCTGACTTGAGCTACCAACAACATGCAGGGTTTGCTCTCCAGGTCCTTCTCAGGAAGACCCACGCCCTGAAACTGCAGCTGCCCTGGGGACAGGCATATCTGAGAGGGTGCCAGACCTGCCCTCCTCTAAAAGGAAAACAAGGTCTAATCCTGATTATGAAATGCTGTTTCATCTCTCAATTTGCTGAATTTACATGTTGGCGATAGGTACTCCCCTAACAGTTGGAAACAAAAAAGCTCAATGGGCAACATTTATTATTATAATCGCTGGAATAAGGGGCCACCAGCTAGAGCTCCTGGCTGGCACCCCTTCCTTGGGATTTGCAATAGTGGTTTGAGAGCCCTGTTAGCTGCTTGCCTCAGGCACCAGATTTGCTAATTAAAATTCTCCCGTGGTGCATTCAAGTTCATTTATGTCTGTGCTCAGGTGTCACCTTCCTTGTCTATTTTGTCTAACGAATTCTTCTTCCCCAAGCCTTCTCTCATTTCTAACCTCTTAGCTTGCTTTATTTTTCCTCTTTTTTTTTTTTTTTTTTTTTCTTCATAGCACCCAGCATTACTGGAATTGCTTTATTTGCTGGCTACTTTATCTTCTATCTCAATCTCCCTAGCAGGTTAGCTCTTTGGGAGCTGGGCTTTTATCTTGTTCACCGCTGGATTTTGATGCTTGGCACGTAACAGGTATTTCATCGATATTTGCTGAGTGCATGGATAAGTGAACAGATGATGTTATTATACTCTGAGAGTCCACGGAACTATCTCGAACTCCAGGGTGCTCTACTCATGGGATCCTGGGGTCTTTGGGGTCCTAAATGAATGTACCAAAAATAATAAATTTGTTCAGTGCTCACTACATACCAGCTGCACACAATATTTCATTTTGTCCTCAAGGCAGTTTTGCAGGGTAGGGATCATGAATTCCATTTAAGGGATGGAAAACCAAAGCCAAAGCCACAGAGCTGGTATGGGGGAGGGGGGATTCAAATCCAAGACAACTAAGGCTAAGGCCTTTACTCTACCCGTTAACAGCTGGACTGGATGCTATCTGCCTTATGTTGACACTGGGATAGGATCCAGAGGTGAGCAAGACAAACCCCTACCCTCCAGAAATTGTACCTACAGTCTACCCCGCCATGTAGTAGAATGACAATGTGCAGGGGCTTGGAGTCAGCCTCCAAATCTGAGCTCCAGCTCTTATTAGCTGAGCCTCAGGATCCTCCTCTGTAAAATGGAGCTAATAATCCTTTCCTTGTAGGGATGTCCACTGAGACAATACATAGAGAGTGTACCAAACAGAGAGCCTGGCATGTAGCTAGCACTTAATAAACAATCGAGTTTATTGGCTACCGCGGGAGAAAAAACTCACATTAAAAGCGTTGCTCTAGCCCTCTGGTTCCCAAACTTGTCTTCATGGAAGATGCCACGAATTGAATGCTGTGTCCCCCTGATTCATATGTTGAAGCCCTAACTGCCAATGTGATGGCATTTGGAGATGAGGCTTTTAGGAGGTAATTTAATTTAGATGCAGTTGTGAGAATGGAGCCCCCATGATGGGATGAGTGCCCGTATAAGATGAAGAAAAGACACCAGAGGGTCCTCTCTCTACCATGTGAGGACGCAGTGAGAAGGTGGCTATCTGCAAGCCAGGAAGAGAGCCCTCGCCAAGAACCTGACCATGTGGATACTCTGATCTCAGACTTCCTATCCTTCAGAACTGTGAGAAGGACACATCTGTTGTTTATGCATCCAGTCTGCGGTATTTTGTTGTGGCAGCCTGAGCTAAGACAAGAGATTCTGGAAGTCACAGGGCTATTATTAGGGAAAAACTGTAAACTACGATAGATTAAATTTCTTCATACAGATCAAAAGCTGTTTTACTACCAGATCAGATGTGACAAGAAAAAAATCAAGAATCTCTACACAATTAAAACTTACCATCACAAATAAATAATTTCCACATCTCTTTGTGAAGTACAGATGATCCTTGAATGACATTGGGCACTGAACCCCTGTGCTGTTGGAAATCCACGTATGACTTTTGACTCCCCCCAAACTGAACTATTAATAGCCTATGGTTAGCTGGAAGCCTTACTGATAACGTGAGCAGTCAATCAAACTGTATTTTATTTATTGATTTACTTTTAAAGATTTTATTTATTGACAGAGATCACAAGCAGGCAGAGAGGCAGGCAGAGGGAGAGGGGGAAGCAGGCTCCCTGCTCAGCAGACAGCCCGTTGCAGGGCTCGATCCCAGGACCCTGAGATCATGACCTGAGCCGAAGGCAGAGGCTTAACCCACTGAGCCACCCAGGGACCCCTAACCCATATTGTATATGTGTCTTATATACTGTATTCTTCCAGTAAGCTAGAGAAAAGAACATGGTAAGAAAGTCATAAGGAAGAGAAAATACTTTCACAGCACTCTGGTATCTTCATCTTGTACAGGCACTCATCCCACCATGGGGGCTCCATTCCCACAACCGCACCTAAATCAAATTACCTCCTAAAAGCCCCATCTCCAAATGCCATCACATTGGCAGTTAGGGCTTCAACATATGAATCAGGGGGACACATGCATTCAATTCGTGGCATCTTCCATGAAGATATGTTTGGGAACCGGAGGGCTAGAGCAATGCTTTTAATGTGAGTTTTGTCTAGCTATTTACATTCTTAGAAAACCAGAAGCTATATGAACAACAGTTATCACGGGATTGGTTAAGTATGGGCTCATAAGAACACTAAGAACATATGCAGCTGTTAATAATGATGTGGATGTGGGAAGATGTTCGTAGCTATCAAATTAAGAAGGTTACAGAATGGTATGTAACTGTATTATGCGATGTTGGATGAGTGTGTATCCTTGGAGAAAAGGTGCCTGAAAATCCGTAGTTGGTTTTCCCTTGGTAGAAGGATGTTAAGTGACTTTTTAAAAAGGCATTGGATTTTGATTTAATAGATAGTATTGTGTCAGGACAAGTTATGCCAAAAAAAAAATTCAACTTAAGATTGATTTAAAGAACAGTGTTAAGGGAAGAACAGGTAGAACAGGGAGTAAAGAGACATGAATATATTGCAAAGGGAGTGTGAAAGTTTGAAAAACACAGTTTAAAATTCTTCTTTGCCTTGCTCTTGTGTGTGTTCCACAAAGTGGAAAAACTGTTCTCACCTTTAAATAATAAATTTCTGAATGAGGAAAACTCCTTTTGTTTATCCACTGACCTAGTTTTGGTGGTCCACCACACCCACCCTTCTTGACAGCTCTCAGGGCACAGGTTAGACAGACCCACCGGACATGTAGGGATGGCCACTCTCCTTCCTTGGGTCTTGCAGTGGCTCCCCATCCCCCAACCCTTCAAATGAGGGGAGCAGTGGGTACATATTGAAGGTTCCCTGGGTACCTACTGAAGGTTCCCTTTGTAAAGACTGCTAATCTTTTGTGCATCTTCTTAAAACCACTCTGGAAGGGAGGCTTTTTGATCACTACCCTCCTCCATTTTATAGATTATGAAACCAAGGCTCAGAGAAGTAAAGAGTCTTATCCAAGGTCACACAGCCAATAAGTAGAAAAGCTCAGACTCCAGCCCAGGTC
This sequence comes from Enhydra lutris kenyoni, assembly GCF_002288905.1. NCBI lineage: Eukaryota > Metazoa > Chordata > Mammalia > Carnivora > Mustelidae > Enhydra > Enhydra lutris. The sequence continues at coordinate 41,933,979 of NW_019154094.1, read as the reverse complement.
TGTCTGAGTCCTGAACACCTCACTCTAAATCTCTGTTGAGTTCTGTCTTAACTTGGCCTGGGAGGCTTAGCATGATCTTGCTTCTACCTGCCTTTCCTGCCTCCTCCCACCTCCTGCCTATCACTGCCGCTCCATGCCCACCATCTACCCCTGACCCCTAACTTCAATACATTCAAGTGTCTCACACCTCCCTGTCACTGTTCCTTCTGTCCCCACCTCCAGGAATGCCTTTTCCCCTGCAAATCTCCAGAGACTTCCACCCATCCTTCAATTCCCCAGCCTAGTGCTCCCCCACACCCCACTCCTCCAGGTTCCCTCCATCACAGCACTTCCACTCTGCTGGCATTGTCTGTCCTACTGTCTGCTCCTTCCTACAAATCTATATGCCCGTAGAGGTTACAGACAGGGCTTTCTGCCCCAGGCGCTGCACACAGCGCCTGGCCCCCAGCAGGTACCTGGGAACTGTAGAGTGACTTGACCAGAGGGCTTACAATTCAGGTTAGGAACCAGACAGACACAGTTTGAGTTCCATTTCCATACCACACCAGCTGTATGACCCTAACACCTGGAGCACAGTAGAGTGAGCAAGTCACTCTATTCTGAGCCTCAGTTTCTGCATCTGTAAATTGTTGTGGGGATGAAATAACATAATTATAGGCAAAGAGCTTGACACAGGAAACCTATAACAAATCCTAGCTATGATCATGATTATGTCAGTTGAGTAACTTATTTATAAATGAATCTGGTCACAGGGGCAGGGGGAGCCAGGTGGCAGGAGGACGGGGAGTCAGCTACTGAAGTCCAGGCCAGCAGGCCGGTTTTGGTATCCATAGATGGGAAAACAACCAAGCAGCAATCTGTGTCAAAGGTCACCGCTTTGCAGCCAGGTGGACCACAGGGACAGGGCATCCAGGACCCGAATAAAGACCCACTCCAAGACAACAGACCTCTGACAGCCACAGAAAGAAGTTTGTGAGCCTAGCGTTTGGGGGCAGAACCCCCACCCAAGCAGAGTGTGGAAAAGTGGCCAACCTACTGAAAATGCCCCACATTCACGTGCCAGGGGTCTTGCTAAGCGCTTTCCATGCATCGTCTCACTTTGTCTTCACAGCAACCCTAATGGGTGATACTATTTGTGTCCCATTTCACAGAGGAGGAAACTGAGGTCCAGGCAGGTTAAGAAACTCACCCAAAGGGGCGCCTGGGTGGCTCAGTGGGTTAAGCCTCTGCCTTCGGCTCAGGTCATGATCTCAGGGTCCTGGGATCGAGCCCCGCATCGGGCTCTCTGCTCAGTGGGGAGCCTGCTTCCTCCTCTCTCTCTCTGCCTGCCTCTCTACCTACTTGTGGTCTCTGTCTGTCAAATAAATAAATAAAATCTTTAAAAAAAAAAAAAAAAAAAGAAAAGAAACTTGCCCAAAGACCCAGCTGGTGAGCGTGGAACCAGGATCTGAAGCCAGGCAGTCTGATTCCAGAAAACTGCTCAGATCTTCCAGCCCCACACTGAGGGACCTGGGCAGGGCAGAGTCCATAGGTGGGGGCCCAGGGGCCCAGAACCAGGGGATCCCCACATCAGGGATTATGTGATCTGAGCAGTTTCTGCACAATGTGCTCTACCTGGGGTGGGTTGTGCTTCTCCAGCAGGAAGAATTTATCCCTGGAGAGCGGTCAGAGGCCATGTCGGGGGTGGCAGTGCATACATTTCACATATTCTCAGCCCTACCTCTTGAGAGGCACCGATGAGAGTCCTGTGTCACCAGCGAAATTGCCTCCAAATTGCCTTCTTCATTAACTGTACAAATTTGCATCTTAATTAGGCTTAATGGAATACAATTACCAGATCCCAAGTTTCTCCCTCTCTGATCCCAAGCAAGGATGCCACAGAGGCAGGCCAGAAGCCAAAAATATGGGGCTGAGGAGAGCAAGGCTGGGCGCTCCCCATGGGAAATCTCCCACCTGGAAGAGGAGGGGCCAGGCAGGGGTGGTGGGGGGATGGCAGCCGGGGTGTCCAGGCCCCTGAGATGAGAAGCTGAGGTTGGCCTGGGCTTTGGAATTGGATGTGGCAGGAAGCCTGAGTCCACCTCTGACCAGCGGTGGGACTACAGCTGTCTGCCCTCTCTGAGCCTCAGTTTTCTCTGGCAACAAATGGGATGATGAAAACATCTGCCACTGGGTGGCTTCTGGGATCAGATGGGATCGCAGCGCCTGGCCCAGAACCTAGTATCTAGTTTGTTTTCTTTCTCACGCCCTCTCTTTCTGCACTACAGACTCAGGAGGTCATGCGGAGCCGATCCCTGTCTACCCTTTCCTGATTCAGTGAGTATGATCTCATATCATCCCCTCCATGCTCTAGCCACACACACCTCCGAGTCCTTGGAAAGCTCTAAGCTCCTTCCTGCTTCAAGGGCTTTGCAAGTGCTCTTCCCTCTGCTTGGATCATCTGGCCTGTGGCTCTCTGCTTTAACACTTACTCATGCTTCCAATCGGCACTCAAGTGTCACCTCCTCCAGGAAGCCTTCCCCAGCCCTGATGACACTCTCCTAACATCCTTTATCTGTGGGATTATTTCAGAGAGTCCCTCTCTTCCCAGCTAGACAATAAGCTCTGTAAGTCTGGGAAACACTTCCATTGTCCCCTCTGCTGTTTCTCCAGCTCCCAGCTTAGGGTTTATCACACAGTTCCTTCCTTCATGTTTGTTTAATGTGCACACCTCCCTGAACCTCACTGAACGCATCTGTCAAATGGGAATCATCACCCCACCCTCATTTCACGGTGTTGTGAAATGATTAAACAATTTTTGGCACACAATAGTTTCCCATGGACCATCACTCCATGCCCCCATTCCTTTTGATTAAGGAAGAGTCAGAAGCAGCCAGGTAGCTAGCTCAAAGAGCAGTTTGGCTAGGGGACAGCAGAGCCCAGAGGGAGTCTGGAGGCTGACACCACATATGATCAGGATGGGAAATCTGGAAGGAACCTTAGAAATGATCTGGTTAATTTGTTCCTAAAGGCTCCTTTTAATCTTCCCACTATGAAATAATTTCATCTACCACAAAGCTACACGAATCAAGGAAAAATCCACTCTCCCAGCCTTTGAATTACTCAAAAGCATCCTGTTTTATCCCCTTGGTGCCTGCCCAGTGTGAGAGGAGCCATGTGGAGACACCTTGCCAAGCATTTCCAGCAAAAAGGAAGGCCCTCCGGGGCCTGGGCAGCACAAAAAATGATTTCCTTTAACTTCCCAAAATGTTAACAACAGCCTTTGGAGACCGAGTACAAGGGCCAGAGTTAAGAGTCACCAGGGGACCACACAAAGGGAAAAGCTCTCTGCTTTTATTTTTCCTAGCTAGACCTGCTTCCTGTTGGCAGCTCCACAGGCACATGACAAGGCCTGGTGAGGACAGCTTTCTGCCTGGAAGGCTCCCTTTCAGGGCGCAGTGACAGCCTTGGTAACACCATGAACTTACAGATAGCCCTTGTCCCGCAGAGTCTAAGGCTGTGTTGAATCTTCAGCCTGCTTCTTGGAAAGCCCATATCTGACCTGAGGTCCTCATGAACATTTATAGAGATTTCCTGCTCTGATCCCCACTCCTATGGCATGCCCCAAACTATGCAGAACTCGGCCACTTCCCATTGGCTTCTCTCCCACCCACCACTTTCTGCAGCCCTCCACCATCTCTCTGGTTTCTAGCTGCCCAGTTACCCAATGGCCATAAAACCTGGTGCGCATTCACAGCCCATGAGCAGGTGCCTGTTCCCCCTGTTTGGCCGCCAAGAGGTCTTCCTCATACAAGAACCTGGTGAACTCCTACACAAGCAGCAGTGTTTCCTCTGCATTCCCCAGCAGTTCCTGCTGTCACCAGAACCTGCCTGTTGCAGCGCCTCTCACATGGGAGACCAGTGGTTTATCGACATATCTGCCTTCCCTTCTGCACTGGGGACTCCTCTGAGAAACATACTGTTCCTCCGTGCCCCCTAGCTCCAGCTCAGACAAGCCTGGAAGGCAGGGGTGGGCCTCTGGAGGCTTTTGTATAGCTCAATGGATTCCCTAAAACTGCCCACAGATGTAAAGAGGGCAAGAGCATCTTTCTGGAGAGAAGCCATCAATGGGATCTAGTCCCCCCACAAAGGTAAAGAACCTCCACCCTAGACCCTGAGTGTCTCGATGGAAGGGAATGTGTCTGATTCTTTCCTGTAATGCACAGACTGCACAGAGCAGACCCTTAATAAAAAGTACTATCAAGTCATGGAGGTTTTTTTGAGCTGGAGATTTAATCCAACCTTCCCATTTTACAGATGGAAAAGCTGAGCCTACAGCAGGAAAAATGACTTACTCATCTGTCAGCCAGGTGGAATGTTTAGGGAAACGCCTTCTCTCTTATGATAGGAAGTAGAGATATTAATATTAACTTATTCGCCCTTCCATTTATTCCTCAATCATTTTTTAAGCACCTGCTAAGTGCAGGGTATAACTGGGGGGATACAGAAATGACTGACACACAGGCTCTCCTCTTGGGGAGCTTACAAGCAACAGGGAGAGAAGACATACACATGGATTATCAATATACGCAGACAGAAGAGTCCAAAGGAAGGAGGAATGACTTCCTGGGAGGCTGCGGGAGGTTGGGAAGGGGGGGACAGGTGGCGCTCTGGGAAGGCTTTGTGTGGAAGTGGCATCCAATCTATGCACAAAAGATATCCCAGACCCTTCAGTGCTGGAGCTGGAGTCCACGTCCCTGCTCTATTCCCCACTTGGTCCCAGAGTATACTATCTCTCCATGGTACAATGTAATTGTTAAGATGACTTAGGCTAAAAGTAATAGAGAAATCTCAACTCACTTGGCTTATGTAATAAGGAAATATATTCTCCCTCTAACAAGAAGTCCTGAGGTAGGGCAGATCCAGTGTTGGTTAATTCAACGCCTCAAGGACATCATCAAGGACTTTGAGGTCTTTTGGCTTGGCCATCCTCAGCATCTGTCAGGAATATCCTCAAACCAGATCACCTCCTGGTATCAAGATGGCTGCCACTGGCACAGAGGTCACACCCCGACAAGTCAACATCCTGAAGAAAAACCATCCCTCTCTATGTGTGTCTTCCTTAGTGGGAGTGAGTCAGGGAGGGAGATTGCAGGCAGAAGGAACAATGTGTGCAAAGGCCCTGAGGTGGAATGACAGAGATGACTCTTGGGACTGGCAGCATGTTTCATGTGTAAGTGCAAGACCTTTGAGTCAACGAGATTTACTTTCCAATCCTGAGGTCAGTACTAATGAGGAATATGACCACAGGCAAACTACTTGACCTTACAGTGCCTGAACTGTTTAACCCATAAATAATACAGGGTTAATAATACATGTTTAACAGGATGTGTGGCTCAAATAAGGTCAAGTCCATAAACCTCCCAACACAGTGTAAATCCTCAGTTATCATAATTATCATATTATGAGGACGGGACCCTACAATGAAGAGATATGATGAGAGAGATGGGTGGAGCTCAACTCGCTCTTCCCCATGGCTCTCTAAGGCAGACAGGCTGGACTCAGGCCACCCAATAAGTGGGACAACTTCATATGACTAGTGAGTCCTTGAATGTGGTAGGTCCGAATTGAGATGGGCTCTAAGTACAAAATACAAACACATTTGAAGAGTTAACCCCACAGCCCCAAATGTAAAAAATCTGATAATCATCTTCATAATTGTTTACAAGGGTTCCACATTGAAACGATAGTATTTTGGATATATTGTGTTAGATAAAATATGCTATTGAAGTGAACTGCACCTGCTCTTTTTATTTTTTAAAATGTGGCTACTAGGATATTTACAATTACATTTCTGGATGGCATTCTATTTCTACTGGATAGGCTGGGCAAAGTAAATTATCCCACTGCAAATGTCAAGGAACAGAAACACAAACGCATTCAATGCCTGCCTTCTGTGGCTAAGAGGGTACGGTGGGGACAAGGGACACGCCATCAAATCCTTGGCTAGCGCTCATTCCACTCACTCTCCACTCACTCACTTAGCTGATGTCATGGTGATGGCACTTCCCACCCCACCCTCCAGCTCTCTTGTTTTTCAATCTCTGCTCTGTCTTTGGTTTGTCTTCTCCAGGTCCCCAGTTTCCTCTTTGCTTAATGAGCCCCACTTCTTGGAACCATTGACAAGTGGCACTCTCAATACACAGATAGGGAGGGAGAGCTATACAAACACCTGATGACTGTTCTGTGAGAGGTGGACTGAGCCCCAAATACTGGCCTTGCAGCCAGCCCCAGGGGCGGGAGAGGAGCTCATTGGCTGGGTCCCCCAGACCACTGATACTCAAGGGCTCTAAACACACATAGGGCACCTGGGTGGTTCAGTCAGCTAAGCATCTGATTTTAGCTCAAATCATGATCTCAGGGTCCTGGGATCCAGCCCTGCGTTGGGCTCCCTGCTCAGTAGGGAGTCTGCTTCTCCCTCTGCTCATCCCCCCACTCATGCATTCTCTCTCTCAAATAAATGAATAAAATATTAAAAAAAAACATAAAATATGGGGACCTGGGTGGCTCAGTCAGTTAAGCATCTACCGTCAGCCCATGTCATGATCCCAGGGTCCTGCAATTGAGTCCCACATCGGGCTCCCTGCTCAGCAGGGAGTTTGTGCTTCTCTCTCTGCCCCCCCCCCTCCCCCATACTCTTTCTCTCTTTCCCCTGCCCTCTCACGCAAAATAAATAAATTCTTAACCCTCTGAGCCACCCAGGCGCCCCAAAATAAATACATTCTTAAAACAAAACAAAAGAAAACCCCATAAAATAAACACACATAAAGACCTCCACCTTTCCAGGGTACAGTGTCAGGAATCTTTGATGACTACCATTTTCTGTTTGGGGACATCTCCAGCTGGAAGTCTCAGATGTCTGAGACTCAATCCATTTGAGCTGTCTCATCACCTGTAGCAAATGCCTCTGGTGTCCCACCCATACATCCCTGGTTTACTCTGAGAGCTGTCTATACCACCAGAGAAAGTTCTCTCTTCACCCCCAATGAGGCATGGGATGGAAGTGCTGGAGAGTTAACACCCCAGGAACAATGCACAACCAGCTTCAGGGGACCATGCTCAGGCATGGCCTAGAGTCTGTCACTCAGAGTCTGTCCCTGAGAGCTGAGGCACTGCCCACAGAAGTAATCCATGCACCAACACGCCTTCCATAAGCATTCCACCTTGCCCTGGCTCACTTCCCACTCCTACCTGGAATACCTCCCTAATAAAGTGCTTACCCAAATCCTTGCCTCAAGCTCTGCTTTGAAGAGAACCCAAACTAAGTCATCATCTTTCCCCCAAACTACATCTTGTTCCATGGACGACACTGCTCTCCTCTCAGATGCTGTAGCTAGAAAATTGGGAACCACCACTGATTTTCCCCTCCAGCTCACCTCTTATATTCCAACCATCTCTAAGTGCTGTCTGTTCTGCCTTCTAAATGCTTCTCAAGTCCATCCACTTCTCTGTGTCATTTTGTTACAGTTTCTGGGCTGGGCCACCATTGTCTCTCATCTGGGCAGCGGCTCTAGCGTTCTGTATCCCTGCCTTAACTTTTGATCCTGGTGCCTCCTAAATCTGCCCAGATCTGCCAAGCCCCGCCTATATATCTAAATGCTTCCTGGACAACTCCTCTTGGACGTGCACCTCAAATTTGGCATTTCCAAGCCTCCTTCTGGGGCACCTACATCAGTCCCCACCCCACCTTACCAGGCACATGCCTGGAAATCAGGAAGTCGCCTTCAGTTATTCTCTTTCCTTGCCGCTCCGTTTCTGCCTTGGAAACTTCGTACACATCAACCCTCACCTGTTGTTTTCATGTCACTGCCTCTGTTCAGGTGGTCCAGGTCTCCTGGCAGGAATTCTCTGGCTCTCTCCTAACTAGTCTGTCTGCTTGCAGTCTTGCCCTCTATGGGATTTTCCTAAGATGCCAATCAGATCATGCCACCGTTCTCTCTGACTCTTCACTGGCTCTCTGTCTCCTCCAGGATGAATTCCATAAAGATCCATTATAATGTGGGTCCAAACAACCTTCACTTCCACCTTCCCCCAGAAAACCCATGGCTGCAGCCACACCCAGACTATTTGTACTCTTTCTTGCCTTGGGCCTCAAGTCTGTAAGGTGTGGGCCCAGGGATGGGGCTCTCCCTCATCAGCTCAGTCAGACATTTCAACAGCAAGTCCCCACTCTCCTCTTCTCCATCCCAGAGAATGGCACCACCATCCAGCTGCACATCCAGCCAGAAAGCTGGGCAAAACCAGATGTCCGATCCACTGTAGTGGTTATTATAATACTAGAAGATGGGTCTCTCAGTCATTCATAAGCTCTTGGCATTTAGTACCTTCTTATAAATCCTAGCAGCAGGGCCCTGAAGAATGGAAATTAGATCAGAGAGAGTGAATGTTTGGAGCCTGGGGAATTGGAAAGTGGTGGGGTGGGGAAAGACAGAAGTGGATTTGGGTGGGACTTTGTAGGGCGGGGCGATGGGCAAGCATCTGGGTGAGTGTGCGAGAACAGAAATCCTGACGGCATGTAGGACCTACTGCAGCCGGTATGACCTCACAGCTTTGCAGAAGGCTGAGTCGGGGTCGCCATGTCCCCCATGCTACACACAGCCAGGCTACTGGTGGTGCAGGGAGCACATGACTGAGGGTACTGAAGGTAGGTGAGGGCCCCGCAGAGAGCTGGATAACCCACCCATATTCCACTAGTTAGGGGAATATGTGAAATCAAAAGACAGGTAGAATTGGAGAGCAGCATCCCTGTTTCCCAGGTAAGGAAGTAAAATGGAACACATACAATCACAGGCTGGCAAAAGACAGGGCAGGGACCTTCCCATGACCTGCCAGATGTGGTCTTTCTTCCTTAGCTCCTGAAGGCAAATGCTTTCATTAGCATTAACCAGTGTGCAGCCTGGAGGGAAGTCTTGGATGACCTGTCTGATTTTTTTTTAAAGACTCTGCGGTTATATGTCATAACCCTACAACATACACACACTGTAATATTTTTTAAGACGATCTTCAAAAGGCATGGACAGTGCTTTCTAGTAATTACTATTGTGAAGTCACACTTTCCAGAAATGATGACTAAATTGGGTTGCATTTCTTTACCCACTGTTCATTGAATCCATTGAGTGACCTACGCAAACATCCAAACTAGCTAGCACTGAGGTCATCTCCACATTAACATGACTTTCCCAGACAGTAACTTTTGTTCAGAACAAAATAATTTATAGAGCATTCTATAATATGAAAGATGTTGGATGGACCCTTTCCTGGGGGACAATTTCGGGGGTAAAAAACCATCCTTGCCTATGTACGCCAGGCTGTGTCCCAGGCACTGAGGTTAAAAAGCTAGGCAAAGCAGCAAGGGTCCCGACCCTCAGGAGGCTCACAGGCTAGAAAAGAAGTCCAACACTAAGGAAGAAATGGAAAGAAATTAAAGGGAAAGGAAACAAATTAAGGGAGGTTATAGGATCATAGAAAAAGATGTCCTAACTCAGCGTTCCTCAAACTTCAATGTGCACACGAATCCACTTGTTAAAATACAGATTCCTACTGAGTAGGGCTGGGGTTGGGCCTGAGATTCTGCATTTTTAATACGCTCTCAGGTGCTGCTGGTCCATGGACCACAAATTGAGTGGCTGAATGGCTTCTTATGATCTGGGATATAATTTCCTATGACAGGATCATGCAGATTCCCAAAAGGCAATATCTCAAATATTTTATCCGCCTCTGAAACTTGGCTGCTCTGAAAGGTTCTGAGGGATGACTCAGTTAACGGCTCCAGCGTGAACACTGCTGTTACCGAGGAACACCGCTATGAGCTATGAGAATAAACGGACCTATCCCAATCCTGATGGAGTGAGCAGTGTATGGGGGTAGACAAATAACAATCCAAAAATCATAATACAGACAAATACGGGGGGCAGAAGACTATAACCAGATTACATTTTGAAAAGATGACCAGGACATGGCACCTGGGAGGCTCAGTGGATTAAGCGTCCGACTCAGGTCATGATCCCAGGGTCCTGGGATGGAGCCCTGAGTCCAGCTCCACGCTCAGGGGGGGAGCCTGATTGAGATTCTCACTCTCCCTCTGCCCCTCCCCACCCCATACTCTCTCTCTCACTAAAATAAATAAATAAATAAATATTTAAAAAAAAAAAAAGATCACTGGTCACAGGGAAGAAAATGGACTTGTGGGCCAGACTGTATAGCCCCTTCCCTGGGAGCATGGAACTGGGCCTGAGAGAGCATTCCAGTCTCTCTCTGGGTGGTATAAAATTCTACAACTGTGGATGGCCACTTTCTGCCCCAAGAATGCTGGAGGCAGGGACGGATGATCTGCTCAGACCGGGGCATGAATGAGACACACAGGAAGTAACTGGGACAGAGAGGGCTTGCAGGGGAGGGGAAGGGGAGCTCTGGGACACTGCGGGCCCTTCCTGAGGCTCCTCTGCTGTCCTGTGCTGATTTCCTTGGGAATGCCTCTGTATCCTTATGAGGACTTCTTTGGTTGAGGTGGCTTCTGTCTCTTGCGGCCCAGAGAGCGCTGGAGAATTCTGCAGCACACCTGAGCTGAGGCGTTCACAAGTGGGACAGCACTATGAAGGCAAGGGGCAATACCCCAGGACTGGGGTCTCTGGATGCCCCATCACTGAAGCCAAGCTGTCGTGAGAGCTGCTTGGCTCTGATGAATGCGTGTAGATTTCTGAGCTACGCCTAGGCCCCATGAGGTCACCCCACGCGCTCCCTGGAGGTGGGATTTCTAGTCAACCCAGGAATGCGAAGGAGAGCTGGGGAGAAGGGAAAGTTGTAAAGGAATCACAGGGCAGATATGCCTAGATATGGTCCGGCTGGAAGCACAGATTGGCTTGGAAGGTTCACTGTTGGCACCATCCAATCAGCCCCATTCAAACTTGTTTACGTTTTCTCCTCACGTTGGAGGTTTGGGTTTGATTTACAAGGGATTGAGATGAATATGAATCTTTTCAAAAGGAAAACAACCTTGCAGAAAGCTGCGTGTTCCGAGGAGCACTCCCCACAATGTTTTGCTCTTTTTGATTCCTGGCAAGAAGAAGATTGAGGATCTGAAAGATTCCTCTTAAAAAGAAAATGACTGGAAGGAATGTCAAACTGACCTCTCAAAGGTACTGACTGAATGCAGGCTGTTGAGTGGGAAATCCGTTTCTTCATCTCAAAAAGAGCTCTCCTCTTGACAGGACAGCTCAGGAATTAAATTCGGACATTCGGGCGTCCCCAAGTGTGGTGTGCATATCAATGTTGCTGAGCACACTGATTCTTTTTTCTTTTTCTTCTTTCTTTGGTCTCACACAAAGAAAATTGTTTTGATGCTTATGCGTATATTTTAAGGCATGTTAGGGAAAAAAAAAGCATATCAAGCCCATCATTTCACGGCTATGATTGTTCAAGATGAGGCTTAACCTAAAATGTGAGCTGACTTAGAAAGTGATTAAGTAAATAATAGCGAGCGCATCAGTGTACCCAAAGTTGACATCCGCAGAACACTGGGACAAGGGGAGCCTGGGTGGCTCAGTCGTTTCAGCTCAGGTCATGATCCCAGGGTCCTGGGATTGAGTCCCACATTGGGTTCCCTGCTCAGCAGGAAGCCTGCTTCTCTTTCTCCTGCTTCCCCTGCTTGTGTTCCCTCTCTCACTGTTTCTCTCTCTGTCAAATAAATAAAATCTTAAAAAAAAAAAAAAAAAAAGGATACTGGGACAAAGTGTTGGGAGGGATCGGGCGCAGAGCAGGAGCCCCGGCATGATGGTCGCCACTGAGCAGGTGCCTAGAGCAGCGATCACCCTTACAATAAGGAGGGGTAGGAATTAGGGTTCCTATTTTACAGCTGAAAAAACTGAGCCCTGGGGAAATGGGATCGCTCATCCAAATGCAGAGTATGATACAGCACCAAGTTGGGATCTGGACTTGGGTCTGTTTGCCTCCAGGCCCCAAAATCTCTGAGGGCACTGTCCCACCCTGAACAATGTATCATTCTCTCTCACCTCTAGGGAGGACACGGTCCTTCTTCATCACGCCATAGCTGGGACACAGCCAATTTTACCCCAATTTATTACACTAATTTATGCCACATTATCTCTTTGCATTTGTGCTTGGATAACCTACTATCAACCCAACAAATTTCAGGACCAGTGCTTCCTGCCATGTAGCAGGCCCACCGCCCTGTCCTCAGGAGGCCTGGAGTGAGCAGACCGGGGCAGCTAGGCCTTGGGACAGCGTGGGATGGCTAGGTCTCTTCCAGCTACTGGGGTGGTAAGCGTTGGGCCTTAAGTGAGGACAGGGAAGGGACCCTTCCAGTCTCGTCTGGTCATGTTCATTCCGTGTCTGGGGGGTTTCTGGAGCCACGGCTGGAGACTGATACTTCGTTTTGTGTCCTCTGGGCACTTACATTACCTCTTGGGACTTGCAAGGCAGGCCCTGTGTTCCAGTGCCTCTGGCTAAATGCCATCTGGATGACACCCTTCTACCAACATCCATAGGGTTTCCCAGAGACCTCCTGATTGCTCCAGAAAGGCTCCTGCCTCTCTGCCTACACATAGCTGTTCTAGAGGCACATGCTTCCTGCCTGTCTCTCCCTCAGTTACCAGGATTTACACTATTCTCACTCACGTAGTGGTCATTTTTCACAAAAAAAGAATGCGTGAGTGTTGGAAGATGATCATCACCGTATCATTCCATGTGAGTAGTCAACTCCTGTCTCAGCAAAACAACAAATGGTTACATGTCATGGACCACTGAGGTCTTTTTGAGAACCGTCAAAATACCCACCCACTGATGACAAGCATCTTGTTAGAGTCCTGGCTAATACCCATGGAACACTAACTATGTCCCAAGCACTCTTCTAAGAGGTTTGTATGTGTTTATTTACTTAATTCTTCTTGAGATAGTTACTGTTATCCTCCTAACTTAAAAGGTGAGTCACAGAAGGACTGACTCGCTAGATTATGAATGCAGAGCCAAGACTTTAATCACAGGGCTGGTCTACAACATGAGCCCAAGGGTGTCCTCTGGATCCAAAAGGATAGCAAGTTCATTTGAGAGCAAAGAATCAGGCTGCAGTTACACATATGCTGTGTGACTTTGGAGAAAACACTCCACCTCACTGAGACTTTTCTGACATCTGCACAATGGAGACAAAAATCTGCCCTGCTCACTCAAAGGGTTTCAGTGAAGGTCAGAAGAGATCACTCCTGTTGCAAATACTTAGGTTTTGGACAATGTATGCATGAAGGGAAAGAGACAAATGGATAAGTCCAACGCTACTCCTGCCTTCAGGGAACATTTAGGACCTTACAGGAGAGGAAAGGCAGAGTACCCATGCATTTTCTTCTGTGTGCTTTAGCAAACACTCAAGCAAAGTATCTGAGGCACAATGAGGACAGTTACCAAGAACACACTGTGTGATCTGAAATAGGGGACTTCCCTTCTCTGGGCTTCACCCTTCTTTTTTTTAAATTTTTTTTATTTAAAGATTTTATTTATTTATTTGACAGAGAGACAGATCACAAGTAGGCAGAGAGTCAAGCAGAGAGAGAGGGGGAAGCAGGCTCCCTGTTGAGCAGAGAGCAGGGCTCAATCCCAGGACCCTGAGATCATGACCTGAGCTGAAGGCAGCGGCTTAATCCACTGAGCCACCCAGGAGCCCCTGGGCTTCACCCTTCTTGATGCCAAGGGTAAGAGGGGGTTCCTTTCTGTTCTAATGTCTTATGACTTAATCTTGTTTCTGGGTTAACATATTTGTGAAACAGCCAACAGCTCACATTAGGGATTCTTCTCGTTGGTGGGAGTAAATAGCAGCTATGTGTCGACATCAATGGCCTCTTTACGTGCAACATCAAGGGATGGTCACTACCAAAGTAATATTTATAGTTGTTTTGGTTTCTCAATAATATTAGCATTCTAATTTGGGATCTGGGGCCTGGATGTTCCTTCTCATCCTGCACTATGGACTTACTTCCCCTTTGTCCTGCTTCCCTAGTCTCCAACCTTCACCTTACACAATGTATTTTCTTGTCTAAGCTCCCTTGAACTTGAAACTTGTTTAGAAGGAAAACACTAGCCTCAAAATTGAATAGACCTGAGGTAGAACCCTGACTCTGCAACTTCATAGTTGCATGACCCTGGCTGGGCAAGACTCCTGGAGCTTCTGCTTCCTCATTGGAGATATGGAAACAGTAGGAGCTCTCTCACGGGCCTGCTGTGAGGATTAAATGGGATCAAGCAAGTCAAGTGCTGGGGCATATAGTAGGCATTCAATAAATGGCAGCTGTTATGACTGAGGTAATATAGGGACTGAATTAGTCAGCCTAGGAGCGTTTCTATGCTACAGAAACAAATTAACACCCAAATCTCAAGGTATAATCAACCAAGGTTAATTTCTCACTCATACTATGTGGCCAGTGCAAGTCAGCAGGGGATGCTGTTCCATGTGGTCACTCAGGGAACCAGGATGAAGAGGCTTCATTGTCTGAAATATTGTTATTAACACCACAGCGGAAGAGAATGCCAAGGAAGTGCTTTGGATTCAAGTAGTTTGAACTAGTTACTGGCCCTGATTGGCTGCAAGAGACCAGGAAGGGTAGGAGAGCATGTGCTCTATCAGATGAGCATTATTCTATGTGATATGAAGCCAAGTTTTGTCCACTTTTGATTCTGCCACAGTTCTTAGCACCATGCCAGGCATATTAGAGATGATTAACACTGTACCAGGCTTATTAGAGAAATTAAGGACCAGGTCAAAAAGAAGGCTTCTCTGATGATGTCATAATTTCTTAGCAAAAATGGTTTTCTCTCTCATTTCTTTTTTCTTTTCTCTCTTTTCTTTTTTCACTGTAAAGAGCTGTTTGCTATTCTCACCCTACAGTTGATCATTGACACAGGTATTTCAGTTTTATAGACAACAGTTGTTTTGAGGAAGTTTGTAAATGCCCTTTAACTGAAGGGAAAACTCCTAAGTCATGTCCAGGCCATGAGTTCACACTTGGAAGAGGAAGAAGAGAAGAGGGGATGCGACTGCCCGGGACAAGATGACAAGACATCTGCATCTCTCAATAATGATTCCAGTGCTTCTTGAGCCCTTCCTCTGGGCCCTTTGGTCATTTGGGGGTTGGTGGGTGTATTATGGCTGTGGAAATAAATTCAGGGATACAGCATGGCTTGCCCATGGACCCAAAACCAGTCAAGAGTAGACCAATGTCCCTGCCACACTTTGCCCTTCTTCCCAAACCCTGGCAAAGTCTTCCTTCTTGCCCAATATTCGCAGAAACTTTTGTGGATCACAAGATGTCAGTACATCTACTCAAGTGAACTCCTGAGAGCTGCCACTGATGCCCTGCTTAGCCTAGGTGGAAAAGGGGGCTCAGGAGAGATTCTTTCCCACAGGTACTTTTCTTTTCCTTCCCACAGGAAGGAAACACCAAGCACCCTATTCTCCTCTGGCCTCACAGATGTGTTCTGGTCCTGGCTCTGCCACCTGCTACTGGGTGACTTTGGATAACATACCACTCTTCCCTGGGCATCCCTTTACTCACCTGTAAAGTCAACATGCATGGAGTGCAGCCTGACCGAAGGGCTGGGAATGTGCAGATGACAAAGCCATGAACCTGACTTCCAAGCAGAGGAACAGGTCAAGTGGGGGCCATGAGGACTGCCTATACCAGCAGCCCAGGCACAGACAACAGGGATTGTCTGTGGGGAAACAAGTGAACTTGGTGGGAGGGGAGCTATGGAGACCTGGCATTTGCATGCTGCCACCAAAAACCACTTTAAGTATATACTTCCAGGTGACTTTCCAAGTGGGCTAATCTAGTTTCTTAGGAGCCCCCTGTGTTTATGTCACAGGAGATGAAAAATCTGTGATTTACTAAGGTCAATCTGTTGCTACCTTAATCTTTGTCCTCAGAGGCAAGCAAGGCTCAGTGTAATGACCCTGAGGTTGGTTTCTTCCAAGCCTTTGGGTTCCCTCTATTTCTCCACCCTGAAATCTGGGAAGTAGACAGGTCTGGAAATGTATAACCCTGAGGGTGAATGGAAAGCTAACTGCAGAATCCGGGGTGGTCTCTAGTCCACTGAGGAGTGGAGGAGACAGAATAGCTCTTACCAGAACAGGCAGGAAGCCTTGCAGACCCCAGGGTCAGGAATCACCCAATGGGCGCTCTGGATGGACCTTTTTTACAGATAAAAAAACTGAAGCCCAGAGAGGGAGAATTTCAGTCACTAGGATAAATAGGCTGAGTCCTATGTGATGCCACATCTGGGGGGTCCATAATGACTTGAAATAACGGTGCTATCATCAGTATTACTACTGAAACTCTACATTACTAGACCTTTAGGCCCCTTTCGAAGCATGGCCTCTTTTAACTCTTGCATTTGATCCTCACAGTGGCCCATAGAGAATGGCAGTGCCGGAATTTAATATTCCAGTTTAGCAGAAGGGGAAACTGAAGTTCAGTGAGGGTGAAGAAAACTGTTATATTAAATACCTCTTATGAGCCAGGCATTTTTGCATCGTTCTATTCTTTTATTTATTTATTTAGATATATGATAAACACATTTGTGTATAGGGTTAGGAAAAAAGATACTAAAGAAAATAGAATACAAAATTAAACTACTGAAACTATGCCAAAATAAAAAGTTTCTATATGGGGAAGGAAACCACCAACAAAACAAAAGAGCAACCTATTGGATGGGAGAAGATATTTACAAATGATATTTCCAAAAAGGGGTTAATGTCCAAAATATATAAAAAACTTATACAACTCAACTCAATACCAAAAAAATGAATAATCTAGTTAAAACATGTAGAAGACATGAACAGACATTTCTCCAAAGAAGACATACAGATGGCCAAGAGACACCTGAAAAAATGCTCAATACCACTCATCATCAGAGAAATGTAAACCAAAGCCACAATGAGAGATCACTTTACACCTGTCAGAATGGCTAAAATAAAAAACACAAGACAAGTGTTGGCAATGATATGGTGAAAAAGGAACCCTCATGCACTGTTGGTGGGAATGCAAACTGGTGTAGCCACTCTGGAAGACAGCACAGAGGCTCCTCAAAAAATTGAAAATAGAACTACCTTATGATCTGGTAATTCCACTACTGGGTATTTACTCAAAGAAAACAAAACCACTAATTTGAAGGGATATACATGCCCCTATGTTAATTGCAGCATTATTTACAATAGCCAACACAGGGAAGGAGCCCAAGTGTCCACTGACAGATGAATGGATAAAGAAGATGTCACACACACACACACACACACACACACACACACACACACACACAGGACTATTACTCAGTCATAAAAAAAGAATGAAATCTTGTCACTTGCAATAACATGGATCAGAACTAGAGAGTATAATGCTAAGTGAAATAACTCCGAGAAAGACAAATACCATATGATTCCACTCATATGTGGAAATTAAGAAACAAAACAAAGAAAAAAGAGGCAAACAAAAAAACAAATAGAGAGAACAAACTGCTGGTTACCAGAGGGGAGGTGGGTGAAACAGGTGACAGGGATTAAGAGCACACTTATTTTGATAAACACCGAGAAATGTATAGAATTGTTGAATCATTATATTGTACATCTGTAACTGTTAAAATGCTGTATGTTAATTATATTTCAATCAAAAAAAAAAGAAAGAAAAAATAGAGTATGGAAACCAAGCCCTATCCCCCAGCCACTGAGATCTTATTCCCAGAAGCACCTCTGTTTCTAGCATCCTGTGTCTCCTTCCCACCCAGACTACATGCACAGAAGTCCATGTGTTGACATAAACTCTTTGCTCCTCCCTTTCTTTCTTTCTTTCTTTTAAACAAATGGCCTTTGAAAAACATTCTGTGTCAGTTTCTATGAATTGAGTCATCCTTCTTCACAATTACATAGTAAGACATATATGGCTGCATGATCATTTATTTAACCAGTACCCTAGAGGTGGATATTTATGGTTATTCCAAGTTTTTCCCACTTCAGACTCTCCTCAGACAATCACTGATTCACACATGTGCAAGTCTGTCTATAGGATGGACTTCAAGAAGTAGAATCACTGGGTCAAAGGATCTGTGCATTTAAAATTCTGTAGGATCCAAAGTGCTTTCCATAGGCTGGACCATTTGTGCACTACTCGCAGTTTCTCAGGGACTCTCCGCACAACCTTGATAACAAGATGTCTTGTCCAACTTCTAAATACTTGCCAGTCTGTTAAGTTAAAGTGATATGGTTGTACTTTATTCATACTTCCCATAATAAGGAAAATTGAACATTGTTTTACATAATTGCCATTTGTATCCCCTTTTCTTTGACTGCTTTTTTCCTATGGGGTTGATCTTCTTCTTATTGGTTGTATGGACTCTTTATATATTCAGAAAATTAGCTCATGTGTGAGATATGTGTTTATAGCTATTTCTTTCCAGGTGAGTTATTTGTCTTTTGACTTTGCTTATAGTATTGTAATGAAGACATTTATATTTTTTAGGTGTTAGAATTTATCAAACATTTTTGGTGCGTTTTTTATTGTATATTATACTCAGAAAGTCCCTCTCCACTCACTCTGAGGTTGTTTTAATAATCTCTTATCTTCTTTAAGTAGTTGTATTTTATCTTTTTTTTTTTAAGTTTTTGATTAACACAGACCTAATTCTGGTGAAATGAGTGGTTGAGGTCTACCCTAATATTTTCCAGGTAGCTCTCCAATTGTTCCAATACCATTTATTGAGTGATCCATCTCTTCTCCAGTGGTCTGCAATGCCACATTTAATACATACTAAATTCTCATATATCTATTTCCAGACTCTTATGTTCTTTGTGTCTGTGCCTATCTGTTCTGGAGCCAGGCACTTTCATACGTGGTCATACTAACCTGCACATTTATGGTGCAGATGAAGCTAGAACCAGGTCTCCCAGTCTGTGCTACTTTATCTCCCATAACTGGTGATGATGCTTTCCTGACCCTGGGGATGGAGGATCAGAGAGGCCCCAGATCCTGATCCACCAAGACAGGGAGACAAACCCGGCATAAA
The DNA here is from genome assembly GCF_002288905.1 of Enhydra lutris kenyoni. NCBI lineage: Eukaryota > Metazoa > Chordata > Mammalia > Carnivora > Mustelidae > Enhydra > Enhydra lutris. Next base: position 41,914,890 of record NW_019154094.1, on the reverse strand, counting down.
AGTCAGACTCTTCTTTCCCTTTGTTCACTTAGAGGCAGGAAGGCCAGCTAGCTATGAGCTGGAGTCTAGCTTTCTCAAGAGTCAAGGAGTTTGCCCTTGGGTAAGTTTGCTCACATCCTGGAGCCTTGGTTTTCTCATCTGCAAAATGGTAATAATAATAACGCCTATGTCATGGTTCCAGGATTTAGTCCGCTAACAGCAAATGGGGGTGCAGTAGTAAAAGCCACAGTTATAATCACCAAGAGCATTGCCATCAGGACAGAGCCGTTGTCCCTTGTTCTCAGGCAAGTAACATCCATCACTGCACAGGGCCAACCTGGGCAGCTTCCTGACAGCTAGTTAACAAATCTGAAGTTCAGGCCATACACACTGGGTATAGGATTCCCAAGGGCAAGTTCCTTGGAAGAAGAAAGGGCCTGCCCATTGGAATGTTAAATCTGACCTTAGAGCTGCAAAGCTAAAAATAATTAATATAAAGGCCAGTCCTGCTCCAGAGGGGTCCTGCTTCAGAGTCCTGTAAGGGTGGCAGAAAGAGCACCTGGGTTGGTGGTTGGAGGTCATGGCTTCCATACAACACCAAATGATCCAGTGATGCCAGTCCCTGGAAGCTACACACACTCATATCTGGAACCCCTATCTGCCCTCCCTGAGTGTTGGGAGCCCAGGGGAAGCCAGGCTCTGAGCCCAGAACTTGCCCTAACCAGCATCTCTCAGAATGCCCACATTCCAGAACAGGCACCATATCCTCTCCCTTCTCTTTCACCCCACACCAGCATGGCCCCTTAGGTTTACAAACCATCATCACACTGTTGCCTATATCATCTAAGCTCCCCAAAGAGCAACACATTAATATTATTCCCATTTCCCAGATGAGTAAACTAAGATTCACTTGGAGCACATGAGTAGCCCAAATTCAAGACGCTAGAAATGCATTAAGTGAGAACTCAGTTCTTTTCAGTCTATAGGCTAGACCATGAGATGCTCCGGACAGAGGCCAAAGTGGCCCGTCCACTTAGTCATCTATTTGTTCAATAAACATTCATTCAGCACCAACTTCATATTCAGGACGGGAATCAGTGTTGGATATACAGAGGCTGATAAGATCTTTCTCTCTCAAAAGGGCCAAATAAATAAGTAACTTCTCTGTGATGTCAAGTGTTATGAATGTACCAAATGCTGCAGGAGGTCAGGGAAGGAGCAATTAGTTACTATGAATCTGGGGAGGCTTCCCAGAGGAGGTGATTGTGAGACAGACCTTGAATGATGCTTTCATCATCACTGATGAGTGGGAGTTGATCTATTCCTCAATGACTGAAAAGTTGGGTTCCTGAGCCTCACTGCTACACTGTACTTTAGAATTTCCAGGGAATTGTGTTAGAAATACCCATTCCTAAGCCTCATCCCAGACTTTCTGAGTCTGAATTTATAGTGCTAGTACCCAGAGGCACTTGAGTTTTCTCCTAACCCCCCAGGTTTTCATCAGAGGGTGTGTATTTGGAGCCTGCTATCCAAGGGTGCAGCTATTGGCACTGTTTTCTTAGGAGCATTATTCGTTTTAAGAAAAACTAAATCCGATGGAAAAACAAAGCCAGAAACCCCAGGGATGAACCCCATGCCCATTTATTCTACCATAATTAGTCTGATTCTCTCCTTTGTGTTTGAAAAACATTATCTGGGTACATTAGGAAAGTGCTTCCTCCACTCCCATTAATAATACCAAATATGTTAGAAAAGCCTGGAGCTCCGGGAACTTCTTGTGTCTATCTGGGAGAAAGTTGGCCTGAGAGACATGAGGCAGGGAGGGAGGGCAGGCTATACCTCCCTGGTAGTTTTTAAGAAAGGGAGAAAACATTCCATGATAAAGAGCATGGAGCTAGACCGCCTGTGTTCAATTTCTGCCTCTGCTACTTCTGAGCTGTGTGACTACAAATTCCTTAACTTCTCTGGTCTCAGTTTCTTCATCCATAAAATGGGGACAACAATAATATCCATCCCATAGGCTGTGTGAGGATTAACAGAATTCACATATGTTAAAGGTCTTAGAATTGTGCCTGTCAGATATAATACATTTTATATAACTAGTTGCTTTCATTATATTACCATAGGGTTTGGAGGTGAAAGTTGGGGGTGGGAGACTGGCCATCGCCAAGACTGGGGCAGCTCTTAAACCAACAGGAGGCATCTTCTCCGACTAACTGCTTTCATTCAGCAAGTTCTTCCTGAAAACCAGCTATGTTCATTTACTGCACTAGGCACTGGAAATAGACCAGTGAATGAGACACAGTGCCTGTGCTCAAGAGGGGCCAGGTTTCAAGAAACGAGCAAACCATTGCATCATCTGCCTCTCTGAGTGGCAGGGACCTGCCTGGGGGGCAGGGTCCTGTGTGCTTTTAAACAACAAAGCAAGATTTCCCACTGCCTGGCTTCATCACAAGCTTATCAGTGATTTCCCATGGCCTGGCTTCATCACAAGCTTATCTGTGATGTCCAGCCTAGAACACAGGAAGGGGGCAGGAGAGGAAAAGAATGCCCAGGCACCAACTGAAGAAGATCTTCCTGTGGAGTAAAGTCACCCTCGTGTACACAGACACATGTCCCAGCGCCGGGGAAGAGCAGGACGAATCCTGCAGCTGTATCTGCCCAGAACACAATTTCTCTGCACTACTGACACTGAGGCAGGAGAATGCTCTGTCTGGGGGGCTGTCCTGGGCATCTGCGGATGTTCAGCAGCATCCGTCTACCCACTAGATGCCAGTAGCATCCACTCTCCCAACCCTCTCCAAGGCACTACAACCAAAAATACCTGTAGAAAAATGCCCAGTGGGGGCCAAACCACTCTGGGCTGAGAACCACTGTTTTAGAATTGGAGCCCCTCTGCCCGAGAACCCCCTCCCCCAGCCAGTGAGCACTCAGAGCTGCCTGACTTCTAGAAGGAAAGGCCTAAGGGATCTCGCTTCCCAAAACCAGCACAGTCTAAGACAGGGTTGGCCCCGGGAATGGTGAACTTCTAGCCTCCCCAAGCTACCACTTCAATATGGTAGGACTTGGCTGGGCCTAGACTGCGTTTAAAACCCTGCCAGTCTAGAGGTAGTACAAGCAACAGATATGACCTTTTCCTTCTTCTTCAGGTTTCCTCTGTGGTGATTAGAAAGTTCTGATATAATCACAATAAAGAACAGAAAAGAGAAAAAGGGAAAAAAGTGCTTTCCTGGAGTGATCCAGGAGATGGAGTACACCAGGGGTCATGGTGTGTCAGCCAAAGAGAGGACAGTCATTGAGGTTGGAAAATCCTGATGCTGTCACTTCCCAGACAGGAGGCCTCAGGCAAGGGACTTCATCTCTCTGAGTATCAGTTTCTACATCTGTAAAATGGGCAGATAGGAACACCTATGACTTTGTGAAGTTGGGAAGGCTGAACAAGATGATGTTCATGGAAGCATTTCAGACCGTGCTTGCCGCATAGGAGTTCCTTAGTGCAGGCTAGCTCTAACTACCCCCCCCCACCCTGCCACCTCTACTTTATAGAAGAAAACACTGAGGTACATGGAGAGGGGTGACCTGCCCAATGTCACATAGCTGGACTCCACTGCAGGTCTGCTTTGACCATTTCTGAAGCCAAGAGCAGGAAATAACTTTCCTTCTCTGGCCTGAGTTGCTTCATCTGTGAAATGGGTAGATAGAAGGAAGGGACAGATTGGATAATATCAGGAGGCTTATCTGGCCTTGTGAATGAAATCAATGTTCTGTTGGGATACCTGGCTGGCTCAGTTGGAGGGGCATGGGACTCCTGATCATGCTCATGAGTTCAAGCCCCATGCTACATGTAGAGATTACTTTAAATAAATAAATATTAAAAAATTAAAGAATGTTCCGTTAATGATACCAACTAACAGCTACCTAGTATTTACAGGCACCTTATATACTTTGTATCATAACCTAGGGAATAGCAAGTTAAAGATGAGGGAAATGAGTCCTCATATATCTGATAAGGAAGTAATAATCCAGAAAATATAAAGAACTACTACAAATCAACAACAACAACAACAAAAAAAAAGGCAAATAACCCAACTAAACAAATGAGCAAAGACTCTGAATGGAGATCTTTCTCCAAAGATATATGAATGGTCAATAAGGACATGAAAAAATGCCCAACATCATTAGCCATCGGGGAGACATGCAGATCAAAACCACAATGAAATATCACTACACACTCATTAGCAAGGCTAAAATAAAAAAGACAAATAGGTGGTGTCGAGGTTGTGGAGAAATTAGGAATATGACACAAATTCCACTCCTAAGTGTATACATATAGATGCATAATATATATTTACGTATATTATGTATATATATTATTCCCATAGAGTATTATTCCCATAATATTCCCAAGAGAAATAAAAACATAATTCACCCAAAAACTTGTTCACAGCAGCATTATTCATAATAGCCCGAATGTGGAAACAACCCAAATGTCCATCCACAAAATGTGGTGCATCCACACAATGGAATACTACTCAGCCACAAGGAATGAAATTCTGACATATGCCACAACATGAATGAAACCTTGAAAACATTACGCTCAGTGAAAAAGTGAAAGTGAAAGAAGCCAGGTACCACAAAAGACCACATATTATATGGCTCCATTTATTGGAAATGTCCAGAATGGGCAAATCCACAGAGACCGAAAGTGGATTAGCAGTTGCCAGGGGCTGGAAGGTGAGCCGGGGTGAGGGAGGAAATGGGGAGTAGCTGTAATGGGTAGGAGCTTTTTTGCAGGGTGATAAGAATGCTTTAAAATTAGATCATGGTGATAAGTTGCACGTCTCTGTAAACATACTGAAAACCCTGAAATGTGCACTTTAAATGGATGAACCTTATGGTATGTGAACTATGTCTTAATAAGGCTATTAAAAAAGAAAAAGTAACTGAGGTCTAGGGAGGGTACCAATGTGTACCTTTGGAGCAAAAGCACAGTGAGTTGGAGGGAGGTTGCACAGAAACTGTAAAGGAGATTGGTAGTTGACCAATACCATCCATTTCAGGCACCTAGGTGGGAAATAAGGGACCTAGGATTTGAAACCAGGTCTGTTCCCAAAGTCCATGACCTTGGCACCCTCTTTAGGAGGGATGTGCCCGTAGACTAGGTTGGGGAATGGACCAAATATATAGGCCCCCAGGAGGGAGGAGGACAAGCTGGACCCGGAAGGAAAGGAGGACAGCACCCAGAGGCCACAGTCTGGGGAGGACATGAATCTGACCCCCATGGGAGAAAAGAGGATGAAGTATGTATGAGGCAAAGAGTTGTGTGCTGAAGGAAGATGACAGGGGCAGGCGGACAGCACCTCCTCTCTCCGAGGCCTGGGTCCTAATGCAACCCAGCCACCTCTTCCTGGCTGCTGGAAGCTCTGGTGTGGGCATGGAGGGGTGGAGATAACAGAGATGCCTGCAGGAAGCAGATGTGTCTGAAAGAAACCCCACAGAGGGAACTCTTTTGGATAAGCCTCTTCAGAGGGAGGCTGAATTGCCGCAGGGACAGGCTGACTCCTGTCGCTATCTGTGCCAACTGAGAAGCTGCTGTGTTTAAAGGGAAGCCATAAACAGCTCACAAATCCCAGGTGACTGTGACCTGTTCTACTTAGTCACCCAGCATGAAGGGTCTGCTCTGTGAGCAACTTAGCAGGCAAAGTGAATTGATTCAATCAAACATAAATTCTGCACTTTTCATGCCCGTGATGCACCTGGATGGCGCTGTGTTGGACATGGGGGTGGAGGGGAGTGGGTGGAGGTGTTAAAAGGAATTCAACAAGGTCTCCGCCCTCAAGGAGTTCATCATCAAGTAGGGGAGACAGACACGCAGCAGGAATCACAACCCAGGGTGGTAGGTGTCATGATGAGAGTTAATGATGGGAGCATAGAGCTCAGAGGGACTACTCCCTCATCCCAGAGGAACTAGGGATAATTCACAAATGAGATTATATTGGAATTGGGTTTTGAAGGATGAGTAGGAATTCACCAGAAAAGACTGAGGGAAGTGCTATTTCAAAGTTACTCAGCTGATGAGTAGCAGGACTGGGTTGTACTTGACTCCAGGTTGTGCTCTGGAGTATATAACACTAAGTTGACACTCCCATCACATTAATCTCCCACATTATAACCCTAATTTTAAAAAAGTACAAGAGAGATTATCCCCTTTGGAGTTGGTCCAGTTTGAATCCTGGCTTCACCCCTCATGAACAGGATGACATTGTGCCTAGCTGAAAGTAAGCACTCAATGTTCATTCATTTCTTTTCCCCTTTTCTTACTTGGCTATGGGCTTATCCTGCCCAGTCCCTGAGCCAACTTAAGACACTGGACACCTTCAGGTTCACCAGTAGGTGGCACCTGGAACTGTAGCCAGAGGCCTGCAATGCACATTCTAGCATGGTGGGGTGAGAATCACAGCACCTGTGTACCTCTCTAACCCTCAGGCCCACCACCCCACCGTGCTGGCCTGGAAAAATGCTCTCAACAGACAGTGGTGGTGGTGTTTGGGGGTATCTCCTATGGAGCATCTGGAAGTGGAGGGGGTGTTCTGAGTTATCACAGTAATTTGGAGGGCACAGCTGGCATTTTGTGGGCAGTGGCCATGATGACCCATGCAACAAGCACCATCCTTTGTCCTGCCTACCTTTCAAAGGTTCCCTGGACTACAGGTAGACAGAAGCACATGATATAATCATCTAAATCCAGAATCCCTACCTCCATGTATATACACATGCAAGAACCCCTACTTCTGTGTACATACACATGTAAGAACTTATACACATGCAAGAACTCATGTACATACACACACATGGTTTTGATCTGCTCTGAATTGTCTAATATTGCTCTGATCACGTGAACTGAGGGGAGGTGATACATTCTGAAATTGAAGGAGCTTGACCATGGGTTGAATCAGCTGGTGACATTTGATCTACAAATTCAACACACCTACATCCACCTGTATTTGTAGCTCTGCATTGCCCTGATTCTAGATGTGGCTGCAGGCGTCTGTCTGCTTCAGAAAATCTTCAAGTGTGGGCATGCCCAAATGTTTACGTAGTGAAACCTGTATTATTATTACATTATAAATCATTTTCCTTTCATTTCTCCTTTACCATAAGATTAGTTTCTACTAATTGCTTTAGTAGTAGTACATTACATTCTATGAATTACATTCTGGTAATTACATTCTTGCAGTTACTACTATTATTCTTAGTATTTGTAGATAGGTTGTTTGATCTGTTTGAACTGCATTTCAGGATGGTAAAGAGGGTATCAAAAACTTTTGGTAATAAAAGGGAGCATTGGGGGGGCACCTGGGTGGTTCAGTCGGTTGAGTGGTTGCCTTCAGCTCAGGTCGTGATCCCAGGGTCCTGGGATTGAGCCCTGCTTCGGGCTCCCTGCTGAGCGGGGAGCCTGTTTCTCCCTCTCCCTCTGCTTGCTGCTCTGCCTACTTGTGCTCTCTCTCTATCTGTCAAATAAATAAAAATCTTTTTTTAAAAAGTGGGGGGAGCATTGGGTCTGAGGGATTCAGAACCACTGGTCTAGTCCATACAACTGGGAATCTTTCCCATTTCTTTGGGATGACAGATAGTAGAGCCGAAGGATAAGAGCCAGGCTTTGGGAGCCAGAAAAACTTAATTTGAAACCCAGCTCTACTGCTCACAATTATACGACCTGGGGGATTTGTATAATCCTGCTGATCCTTAGCTTCCTTGTCTGCAAAATGGGGATAAAATAGCCACCTCAAAGGGTTGTAGTGAGGGTTCAATAAGGTTGACTGCGGAAGGGCACAAATTAAGTGCTCAGTAACAACAGGAACTGATTTACCATTATGTCCTTGTTACTGTTTCTCCATGGAATCCTCCCCAGCTTAGAACACTGAGCTGTGACCAGGCCTTAGTGTTTCAACCACACCAGCCACTTCCAGCCTGGCTCAGCATCCTGATCTCCAGAACCTGAGAGAGATCCATATAAACCATGAAACCAAGACACCCCCTGTTGGGACCATGTGAATCAGGCCTGATTCACTACTGAGTGCTGCCCTGGGTGGTGTGGGTGGCGTGTGTTCTATTGTCCAAAGCTCCTCCAGTCTCTGCACTGGTTTTGAGCTCAGTTTCCCCACTTTTCCCCCCACGCTGGGGCCCTGGCATGCCCTGCACTGAGTCTGCAGGCTGTGGGGACCTGCCAGGAGCTGCCTCCTAGGTTCTGACTCTGACTCCTGAGCCTCCAGGATCAGCCAGGCCCCTCTGCACCAGGCCCATGCCAGCCTCAGAGTGCCGGAGACAGCTGTGGTCTTCCCATGGTTAGGCATCCATGGAGCCCTCAACTGGTTCTACATAAGCCATCAAGTGATAGTTCATGGAATACAGACTCTGGAGAGGGCCCTGGGAGCTGGCTTTTCTTATCATTCTGGTGGCTCTCGTTCTTTCACTGAACTTTGCTCTCGATTCCTCACAGTAATCCCAGTTTTCATCTCCTGCTCTCAGGAACCCCAGGGCAGCCCTTGAACCATGCATTTGGCCATCAGAGGGAACTGATTCCTTCCCCCAAGGCAATGGGAACCCGCAGAGTTGTCAGAACAGAGAGGTCCCCTCCCAGCCTCAGAAGACCCAGAGCCATCTCTTTATGCCTCCTCTCTTTGGCTGAGTCATTAGGAATTCAGAGAAGGTGGAATGCCTGGGTGGTTAAGGCGTTAAGCATCTTCCTTCACCTCAGGCATGATCCCAGGGTCCTGGGATCAATCCCCACATGAGGGTCCCTGCTCCGCTTCTCCCTCTTCCACTCATCCTGCTTGCGTTCCCTCTCTCGCTTTGTTTCTCTCTGTCAAATAAATAAATAAAAATCTTAAAAGCACCTGCTTAAAAAAAAATGAATTCAGAGAAGGTGATGAAGGAAATCTGGTCTTGATCAAGTGTCATCTGAGAGGACCAAGATAAGAAGTTCATGGTCTAGCTGGGAGGAGCTGGTCATGTAACAGATAACTACAGTTAAATGTGGTACATGTTGAGTATGACATTCACTTTAAAGGCCATCTCACGGGGAAATGGCCAACTAATTCCACCTAGGCAAGGTGGGAAGCCTTCTGAGAGATGTTAACATTGGAATGGGGTATTGAGGGATGAGGAGGAGTTCTCTAAGTCTTGGGCTAGACTCGCAAGTCTCACCTCATTCTGCTGGCCCTACAACTCTGGCATGGTTAGCCCATGCTTTTCTTCCTGAGTCACAACCATGGGGGAAGAGGCGGTGGAGCAGGAACTGAGAATGAAACACAACTCTACACCCAGAATGATCCATATTTAGACAGGATTCTGGTTCAGAGATATTGGCTTCCCCAGAATGTCCCCAAAACACAAAAATCCCAGAGTCCCACAGAGCACGATTTCCTCAGAAAGTCCTGTATGTTATGTAAAAAATGTGACTCCAAAATCAAATAAATTTCAGAAACCTTAAGTTAAGCAAAGTCAAGCAGATTCTACTGCAGGATTTCTCAGAGCCTTTAAAGGTAAAATAATAAGACAATAATAATTTATATATTTAAAATAAATTTTTATAAATAATTCAATACCATTATAAATATAATAATTTAACAGCTATCCTTTGTTGAATGTTTCCTAATGTGCAAGACAGGTGCTATGCACTATCTCAGGATGTTCATGGTGACTTTACGTCATCGGTACTGCTGTTATTCCCATTTTGCAGACAAGACTGAATCAACCCAAGAAGCCAAGTTTACTGCCCACAGTAAACAGTGAAGCTGAGAGTCACAGCCAGGCTCTGTCTGACCTGAAGTCCTCATGCTTTAATGGGCCACTGTGAATCCCTAAGAAGGGGATATGACATGCAGCATTCCTAGACTTAAGCAGCCATGGAACCTTCTTCTGGTCAGGGTTCTGCAGAGTAACTTTGGGAAACACTGTTCTTTCTTCCTACCAAGATGCAGTAAAGGTAACAGAAGGACTTCTGAGGCTCTGTTTCTCTCTCTTCTTCTCCCTTCTCAGCTGGGCCCAGGGATCCACAGTCCTCAGCAGGCCCTTCTATGTTCACCCCAGGGGCCAGTGTGAGAATCCAGAGGAGTTCCCCGGGGAAGCCAAGAGTCCAGCCAGCAGTTCCTAAACTGTCTGGGTCTAAATAGATGACCTCATTGGGCACAGATCACACACAGAGGGTCCAAATTTTATTCTCAGCTAGTTCTAAGTGACTGCTTCAAACTTAGCAGCCACTTCTGTCTCCAGCAGACTAAATAGGTTATGAACTCAGAATTCTTGTATCATTACCCACTTAATAGGACAAAGTATGGGCCTCTGAAAGCTGGTGCAGTATCACCAAATGGGGCCACTGGTTAGACTTAGGCCTGATCTTTTCTCATTTGGACCCTGACATCAGCCTCCGCACTGATGTCTCCAGACCCTTCTTGCCAATTCCTCGCTGCTGGCAGAGTGCCCTTTCAATCAGCTATATTCTGCCACTCCCTTCCTTGGAACTCCCCGATATCTCCCTAATGCTCTGGTAAAGTCCAAATCACTTGGCCTGATTTTCAAGGTCCTGGGAGATGTGGCAGACTTTGTAGCCTTTGTCCCTTTCTCAAGAGAACACATGGATGAACAAAGGGGCTATAAAAGTGACATGCACAAGGTCTAGGTACCCTGTCCCCGAAGACAGACCAACTCACAGAAGAAGCCAAGTAAGTAACACCTGCCACATCTCCTGTCCACATATCTTTTATTTTGGACACTCTTTTTTTTTTTTTTTTAAGATTTTTATTTATTTATTTATTTGACAGAGAGAGAGAGAGAGAGAGAGAGAGATCACAAGTAGGCAGAGAGACAGGCAGAGAGAGATGGAGAAGCAGGCTCCCTGCTCAGCAGAGAGCCCGATGCGGGACCCGATCCCAGGACTCTGGGATTATGACCTGAGCCGAAGGCAGAGGCTTTAACCCACTGAGCCACCCAGGCGCCCTGGACACTCTTTTTAATAAGGAACAAAGAAAAACTTTCTACTTAACAAATAAGTAAGAAAGTTGTATTGATATATCCCACTTGATCCTGCTTGAGACCAGGCAAGAGACCCCAGGGAGGTGGTCACAGAGATTCAGACATGTCCCCTAAGAGGGCAGTCCCCAAACTGGGGTAATACCCTCTTAGTCCTCATCTAAGACCAATGCCACATGCCTATTTCAGGGTCCTGCCCTGGCTGAAGAGCAGCAAGAGCTGGAGGCCGAGCAGGTGAAGTCCAGATGCTTCCAGGCCCAGCATCACCTCATTTTGTAAGGCGTGTACATGTCATCGTGTTCAAATCAGAATCAGATTCTGATTCTGCAAGTCTGGGTAAGGCCTGCAGCTCCACCTTTCTAACAAGCTCCCAAGTTATGTTGTTGCTGCTGGTCCTAGGACCACTCTACGAAGGGCAAGTTTCTAGAGAATAAATGCGCCATGCAAACCCTTCCACCCACCCACTGGGCCACCTGGCAACTCTGAATCTTTCACTCATTGTGATGAGAAGATTCTAGGTTAAATCAAGGGAGGCAATCCTTAACCATCCTGTTTCTCTCTCTAGGTGTGTCCATCTCCAACCACCTCCCTGCCCGTAAGCTTTATTTTATGCTCTGGCAAAACCTAATTTTTTAGTTTCCTGCACACACCGAGCTATTTAGCTGGAAATCTGTTTTGTTCTGCTGAGACCATAACTTCTGCCTGTAAGCTCATTTTACCTCATTTTGCTGAATTTCATCCTACTCATCTTTGAAAACTAGGCGGGCACACCCTTAGGCTGAGCTAAGTACTCCCTCCTAACCCTGCCCACATCTGTGCAGCTGTGAGCCTTGCGTCCATCTAGACCATGACACATATCTTATTACACGGAGACTGAGTGGATATAGGTCTGCCTTCCCCACCATGCTGCGAGTTCAAAAGCATGGGTCATGCCTTGTCCCCTTTGTCTCTCCAGCGCCTAGCACAAAGCCTGGCACATAGAAGGCATGTGATAAATGTCTGGTACTCTGATCCAAAGCTGGCAACATCTCCTCCAAGAAAAGAGTTCAGCAAATTCTTTCCATCTTGAAGAGAAAAGACTTAATATTATAAACAAAGTGTGTTTTGGGTTTTCCTGCTTCCTTGCCTGCTCCTGAGTTTAAAGAAAGGTGTGAAGTGAAAATAATGGTAATGCAGTTTGCAGTTGCTTTGCCTGGGTTAAATCATTGAGTCCTGTGAGGCAGATCCACCTATCAAACCCCCTTGGACCGATAAGAAAACTGGGACTCCCAGGGGCCGCTGACCTGTCATGGAGTGTGCAAGTGGGGATTCCAAGCTTTGTGTGACTCCAAGCTCTGGGGTCCTTCTTCTGAGTTCCTCCAAAGCTGCAGGGCTTGAAGTGTGCATTCTAAATAGGGGAGAGGAGGCCTAACAGTGTCCACGTGCTGGGGGAGGAGGAGGCAGTAGGCATTGGGGATGGAGTTCCGAGGGCTGGGGTATGGAGAAGGGGGAAGGGGACCCTTTCCTTGAGACAAGGTGTCAAAGGGATCTAATTATTATTTTTTTTAAGGGATCTAATTATTGAAAGGCACGTGGATAGGGGGATTAGGTCTCCAAATGGAGCTGTTCTTGCTGTAAGACAGTGAGCAACTCATTTTTTATATCAATTCACAGACACAGCCAGAAGGGTTGTCAGCTTTGACTTGATAGAGATGCAGTAGGGAGGTTGTTTCAAAGGGCAAGACAATGAATGTACTGCCTCTTGAAGGGGGTGGAAAGAACACAGGTGGATAAGGGATTCCAGAATGAGTCACATCCGGGCTTCGGCCCGTCCAAGCCTTGGGGGGCCTGGGAGGTGGCTGTGAGTTGGCCCCACAGGTGGTGCCCTGTGTCCCACACTCCCTACAGGAACAAAGCCTCCAGATGAGCCCAGCTAGCCTTTGTCTCCCCCATCACGGCCTGGCTTCCTACCCCCACTCTGTTTCTCTGAGCCATCTCTGCTATAATGAGCTGGCTGAGGTGGGCCAGAGGGTGAGCAAGGGAATGATGTCCCCTCCCCCTGGACCTCTTCTAGGCCTCTTCTACTCCCCCACCTCTTGGTTTCCATGACAGCATCTGGCAATGAGGCATCTACTTCAAAATGCTAGCAAGGATGCTGGGCAGGAGCCACAGAGACACAGGCCTGGGGGTGACAGAGGAGAGGTCTTAGCTATTGAGTACCAACTCTGTATGGGTCCTGTCCAAGACTTGACACCCAGCCCCTCTCTACAGCTCACCTCAAGGAAGCAAGGAACCTGGTATTGTCCTATTTCATAGTTAAGGAAACTGACACACAAAGAGGGGAAGCAACATGCTTAGGATCACACGGAGCAGAGCCAGGGTTCAAACTTAGACTTCTGTGGGCCCCAGGTCCAGGCCTTTTATCATTATGTCACTCTGCCCCTTGGCCACAAGTCAAGGCCTGAAGTCCGACACTTGCCACTGGTCCCTGGATGAATCCCTTCACCTCTCTGAGACTCTAGAATGGGATCGGTGAGTTCCATTGTTCCAAGGGACTGTGAGGACAGAAATAAGTTAGGGCAAGCCCCAGGCTCTTGTTTGGATTTCAGTAAAGGGGTCTGTGCTCCATTTCCAACTGGAAACGTCCCAACCCCAGGGTTCTGGGCAGAGCAGAGCCAGGGCTGCCCAAAATCCACCAGGAGCAGTCCAACCCAGAGGTGTCCCTTGTATGCTGCCTCACCTCCCGTGTTCCTAACAATAATGGCCCTTGTTTACTGGACACCCCCTGACCTGCTAGGGTCCTGGATGCTCACAATGACCTCAGGTGGGAGGCACAGTAATTATTCTCCTGTTGCAGATCAGGAAACTCACTGGTGGCACCCAAAGTAAGCCTTTCAGGCAGGAGGCACCCTTTGCGTCCACCCGGATAACCGGTAACCAGACTGATTATGCTCAGTTCTTCAAAATAGGCCTGGGAGCTTATCACGCCTCATCGCGTCCACACTATACCCTGGACTAGGCCACCACTGCCCCCTGCTTGAAAGATGGCAGTAGCTTCCCTGGAGTCATTCTGTCACCATTCTTCCCTCCCTACAGTATATCGCCCACATAGCAGCCAGGGTGATGCTCTCTATTGTACATTTGATCATGTCATTGGAGGCTCCCAATGTCCTCTGAACAAAAGCCAGGTCCTCACAATGGTTATCGAGGCCTCGCCTGCCTGACCCCATGACTCTGACTCGATCCCCTACACTCGCCCTTGCACACTCTGCTCACTCTGCACACTCTGCTCTAGCTACGCAGATTTCCTTCCTCTTTCTAGAACATTCCAGACCAACTCCAGCTCAGGGCCTTGCTGTTTCCTTTGCCCAGAAGGCTTTTCCCTCATGCTTCAGTTCCTCACTTGATTCATATGCTACCCTGCCTACCCACATGAATGGACACCCCTAATTTTCCCACCCTGTTTATCATTTACCACTCTTTATCACTGCATTTTATATTCACTTATTGATGTATTTCCCACCTATTCCCCTAAGAAGGCAGCACCTTTCATCTTGTTCATCCCTGTATCTTAGCCCCCAGAACAGTCCTAGACAGTTATTCATGGGTTATCTGTGGGGTGGCCTGGGGCAAAGTTTCTGCACAACCAGAAACCAACTATAAATCTGACTCTTGAAATGCAGAATGTGAAACATACAGAACAGCCGCAGTTGGTAGAAATCAGGGACAAACATCCAAAGCCATGAGGTCACAGAAACACGACACACAGAGGTCATAATCGAGCCAGCAGTGTCCCGGAAGCAGCACAGAGGCTCGCCTGGGTAGACATCTTTGCCTGCTTTGTTCTGCTGAGTGTCCCAAGTGCCTAGAGGAGGGCCTGGTAGATAGTAGATGCTCAATAAATGTTTGTTGAATGAATGAAAGGGGCCGTGGAGCAAAAAGAAGAACCAGCTGGCATCAGCAGGAATAGTCGAAGCTGAGGAGCAGGTTGCTGAGGCCCTTCATTGTCCCTGTCCTAGAGAGGGGAACAGAGGACACTGGATCTGAATGACCCTCCAGTTCCCCATGGGGCCTGACACTGTCACCTGACAGCAGTGACACTCTTTTTTGTCTTTCTCACATTCCATTATATGCAGATCATACACTCCAGGGTGCATCTCGAGTCCAGTCGCTATAGCCCCAAATAACTAACAGGGAAGGCTTCCTGGAAGAGTCACCACGGAAGGGGGAACCCAGAACAAGCATTCCCCTGACTTGACTTGACTTTTCTTTCTTTCTTTCTTTCTTTCTTTCTTTCTTTCTTTCTTTCAACAGTGGCACTGAGATATAATCTACAAACCATAAGATTCCCTCACTTTGCTATGTATATTTTATCACAATAAAAAAAATCCCTAGAATAAAACTCACTTGTTTGAAGTGTACAATTCAGTGGGAACTTAGGGCTTGAGTGGACATATGATGGCAGCAAAGTCATGGTGACGAGGAGCCATGAGGAATGTCTGGGGAAGGGTGAGTTGTCCAGTGTGGATGGGGACTAGTGCGCAAAGAGCCTGTGGATAGAATTCTGGCCTGGAGTCTAGATTTGATGTGGGAAGTCTTAGAAAGAGAACGGTCTGTTCAAAGCCAGCGGTGGTGTCCACAGAGGCCACAAGACCTGGGTTCTAGAGCCAGCTCTGTCATTATAGGAGGTGTGACCCTGAGCCAGTCCCCCTCCCTCTGCCAGGCCCACATTCCTCCTCTGAAGGAGAGACCTTTGTAGCTCTAATGTCCCCTAAACAATGTGGTAAAAAAGAGGGCCTGGGAGCCAGATCTGGCTGTGAATCCCAGTTCCTCCACTTTCTGACTGTGTGATCCTGGGCTCCTCATCATTAAAACAGGGACAACAACAGTCCTGACCTCATGAGGCTATTTAGAGGTCAGATGAGCTGACAATATGAAGTGCTCAGCACGACGTCAGACTTATAGTAGATGCTCAGTGCGTGCCATTATTACCAGTGCCTTGTGTTAGGTGATGCCAGTGATGTGTGAGGGCAATACTGTAAGGTAACAACCCTAGAAGTTGAGATCTGCCCCCTACTGCACTATTTACTAAGTAACATTAAGTGCACAGATACACACAGAGCTCTGTGTCTGGGATGAAAGGGAGTAAGATGCATTCACCAGGAAAACGCTTGGTTTCCCCTAGCGACCAAGGACGCAGAGAGCCCTGGGTGTTCAGAACTGGCATTGTTGAGCTCACCATTAGAGAACTCAGCACTGACGGGGCTACTTGGGTGTCCAAACTTTGCGCATCTGAATCCCTGTCCCTCACTCAAACTCCCTCCTTCAACCTGCAGAGCCAAATGCCCCACTTGAGTTTTCTTCCCTACTTGCCTGCCTGCTTTTCTAGCTTGTAACAGAAAGGAAAGAGTGAAATCTCTTGGTATCAGTGAGCTCTCCACACAGGGAACCCAGGGTTTAGTGTTGTGACTGACTCTTGCCATCCACCCTAGAACTCACATCTAGAAAGATCCACATTTTATATCTATAGAGGCATGAAATGAATGGAGGAATATATCCTGGGATACCAAGGGAAGAGTCAGGATTGCCTGACTTTGAACGATTTCTAAAATGTTCTGGGCAATTAACTTTAGGGGCTTCATGGCACTAAGGGAAAAGGTCAGAGGATCTCTGTTCAAATGCCAGGTTGGCTAAACTAGCTGTGAAACCCTGGGCGAGTCACTCAGCCTCTCTGAGCCTCCTTTACCATTGCACTTTCCCAGCTGGGAACCTCACATCCTGTTTCACTGTGACTTGTCCAGTGTCTGTCTTCTCTGTCACCCTGTAAAGGCAATGGGTGTGTCTGTCTGTCCACTGCAGCGTCCCAAGCACACAGTAGGGGCACAATCCTCACAACAGACTCCAACTCCTGCTTTCCTTTTCTTCACCTGCCACTGAACCCAGGCAGCCCTGCCTGATTAGGTTTGGCAAGGGCTCCATGCAGCTCTAAGACTGTAACCGAGGACTTCTTCTTTTGCAGGAACTCTGGTCAGTCTGAACTGCAGTCTGTTTCTGTTGCTGGTTTGATACAGGAACTCCATAAAGGAAGCAGAGTCACACGGATGGTTTCGATTAAGTAGAAAAGCCATAAATCCTCTACTCCCACAAAAACTGGAGTGATTTATACTAGGATCCAGATATCAGAACACACAACACAATCATGTCTATAGCCATATATGGCAGAGGAAAGCAGATATGGAGGAGGAAAAAAAAGCTGATCTTTGTGGGCAAGAAGAGCTTTAGAAAAAAGAGAGAAAACATACATTTCCATCTCTTGCGAAGTTTGCAGTCTGGAGGTGGAAAGAGACAGGTAAAGCAGGTGTTTTTTTTTACATTATGCTGAGGACACAGCCAGTCTGGGGAATCAGTGTATGAGTGACAGAAGGGCATGACCCCCTCCCCCCACACACAAAATAGATCACTTCCTTCTCTGTGCCCTTCCTCATTACGTCTACTTTCCTTTTGTTTACATGACATTTCTTGGGCTCCCTACCTACCTTCCAACCTTCAGTACTTTCTGTCCCTCTGTGGTCACACTCTGTGATGTAGCCTGACCAGCCTACTTACTTACTCTTCCCAAAGACTGTTCCTTCCCTCCCACCTGCGTGCCTTTGCTCACACTCTTCCCTCTGCCCAAAATGTTCTTCCTCTACACCCCTATCCATTGAAAACTTATATTTCAAAGCCCTGTTCACATTGACTCATTCACCTATGCATTCATTCGACAAATATTTTCTTTTCTTTTTTTTTTTTTAAAGATTTTATTTAGTTATTTGACAGAGATCACAAGTAGGCAGAGAGGCAGGCAGAGAGAGAGAGAGGAAGGGAAGCAGGCTCTCTGCTAAGCAGAGAGCCCGATGCAGGGCTCGATCCCAGGACCCTGAGACCATGACCTGAGCCGAAGGCAGAGGCTTAACCCACTGAGCCACCCAGGCGCCCCATCTAGTAAGTTTTTAATGCACACCTACTAGATGCTTAGGGCTTACTAATGGAGTCATTGTGGGTTTAGCAGGAAACCAGGCAGATGACATCCCTACACCCCTGGGGCTGGAAGTCTGATGGGCACTATGAAGAAAATCAGTGGAGAGGAACTGGATTGGAGTGGGGACAGGAAGCCAAAACAGGGTAGTCGGGGAAGGCCTCTCCAAAGAGGGGACATTTGAGTCCTCGGTGATGAGAAGATCAGTCACTGCAGGCTTAGGAGAAGAGGTGCTCCCTAATGCTGTGAGAAAAATAATAATAATATTCCTTTTTATAAATATGGAAACTGAGGCCAGGGAGATTACAGTGCTTCCTCTGAGGCCAAGGAGGTAACTACTGATGGCATCAGGATGTGAAATCCCAAATATTGCCACTAAACCCACTATCTCTGGGTTGTGACAACTTTTAAAAGAATCTTATCTTGGAGTGCTTCAGCTAATGGCATACAGCATGCCTTCAAAAAGCTTCCAGTGTGATCTGAGAAAATATCTTCATGCCAAAAACACTAATCACACAGGGAGGATCAGAAATTGATGCATAGGATTAACACCATTCCAACTTTTAAAACCCAGTGCGGTTTGTTCTGAAACATGACAAAATGACTCCTGATCTCTTAGGGGAGAAAAAAATCCATCATATGTTTACTTACTAATTGGTCTACTTTATAAACATTTATGAGTTGCCAGACTCTGTGATAAATCCTTTTCAACTATTAATTCTTTTAAAATTCATGACTTACTTATTACTCACAGTGATGCTGTAAGCTACTACAATCACTAACCCCACTTTATACTTGAGGGGATCAAAGGAAAGATAGGTGGGATGATTTGCCCTGGACATACTCTGGTAAGTGGTGGGGCCAGAGTCCAAACCTGCATCATCTGGCCCTGGGATCTCTGCTCTGACCATAAGCTGAATTTACAAGTGTCACTTACCCTACTAAATTTATCTACACAATATTTTCTCTCTTTCTGTCTCACAGGAACTTGTTTTCAAGGGATTGTGATGATCTGATTTAAATCCAGAATTCACAGTTCCCCGCCTCCCCCTAAGTTGTTCTGGGGAGTCCATAGGAGGCACTTCGAAAAGCTAGACCGCCCTTCCCCAGGGTGGCTGAAACTAGATCCACCAGAGGCCCACGTTGGGCCCATCGGGGTGGACCCACCATTCAGGCAGTTAGGTGCCGAGGACAGAGGAAAGAAAGTAAGGCTTCCGTCTCAGCCCAGGATCAACAGTCATGTTGGCAGACGTTTCAGACCACATGTGTGGGCTGGTGATGGACTGTTTCTCACATAGGTCAGGGCGAGGGACAGCAGGATGAATTTATTTAATGATGATTTCCTCCAGAAACAGAGAAAAGGCAGCTAGTAAATAAACCAAGTTCTCAGAAGGAATAAGTTGAGCAAAAACTGCCTAGAAAAGTTTAAAAGGGAGGGGGAAAAAAAAGAAAAAAGAAAAGAAAATGAAGACAAAGGAAGATGTCTTTGCCAACTCTTAACATATGCAGTACATAACTAATCATAGGAGCATCACGGCGCTGTCCCCACCAGTCTCCTATGCCCAGCTGGCATCTGCCCTCTGCATCCCACCACAATCCTGTCAGCTGATCGGTTGCTGGAATCATCAGAAAGGTCAACACCAGAACACACAGCCTGGGAAGAGACCTGCTAGTAATGACAAGGTTTCCAGCTCATACACCCTGAGGCCCAAGATTGGAGCCCATGACTGGTGTCCCCTGGAGTTGTGCATTGCTGTGGTTCTGCCTCTGACCATACGGAGTGTATTAGCGTCTGATACAGGTGGCATACGGGTGAGAAAGGGAAGAAAGCGGCCGTAAACAGGATGGGGGCAGCTGGTTAAAGATGTGAAAAGCAAATTAAGATGCACCTCTAATTTACACCCAAACTCAAATAGCTTAGAGAAGGATAATTTAGTGTGAAATTGGAAACCATTGAGATAATGATGACCCCAAACCTTGTTTTCCTAATGTGAATAATAGGGATAACAGTCACTACCTTAAAGCATTGTTTTGGGGATTAAGAGAGATGATCCAAATTAGCATAGCACCTTGGTGCTTCCGGGTAAAAGAAGGTGGAGGGAAGACTGGGCTGAGAGGTTTGCCCACATCTAGCTACCCCAGTGGGACAGTGGGTTGGGGGAATCAGCAGGAGGGGTGTGGTCCCAGGTCCCAATCTGGGGACTCCAGGCAAATTGATATCACAGAGAAGGAAAGCCTCTCCTACCAACTGGAAGACAAATGGTCTGTGGAGGCAGGTCCCTCCATCTGTGGGCACCAGAAACTAATAATGTATGGTGAGCACACTGTCTGCAGCCATGGGAATTTTAGAAGCAGGAGGACACTCAAGCGGAGTTCATAGGCATCAGACTCTCACCCTGGGCTGAGCTCCCTTCACCCAGGATCCCTGGTTGCAAAAACCCTACCCAGTATCCAAGGCTGGGCTCTCCCTGCAGTACTCAGGTCAGCTGGGGTTCACAATCCCTGAACCCCTACCTGAGGCAGCCTGAACCTCTTGCTGTTAGGAAGTTCCACTTTGGACAGAGCTGAAACCAGCTGCCCTCCCCACCGTTTTCTTTAGCTTCTATCCTCTGGATCCTCACTGGTGAGTTCACCAAATATTCTACAAAAACAACACCCAGCTTACACAATCTCTTCTAGAGAACTGAAGAAGTGGGAACACTGCCCACCTCGTTTCATGAGGCCAGCATAACCTTGATACCAAAGCCCGACAAGTAAGCACCAAAAAGAAAAGTCACCAGTAGATCTCACTCGTGAAAACATAACGTGCAAATCCTCAACAAAAAAAGTGAGCAGAAATCATCCAGCAATAAAGATACTACAGGATGACCCAAGTGGGTTGATTTCAGAAATGTGAAA
The DNA here is from genome assembly GCF_002288905.1 of Enhydra lutris kenyoni. Taxonomy (NCBI): domain Eukaryota; kingdom Metazoa; phylum Chordata; class Mammalia; order Carnivora; family Mustelidae; genus Enhydra; species Enhydra lutris. The sequence continues at coordinate 41,893,985 of NW_019154094.1, read as the reverse complement.
GTCAGTGTGCTTCACTGTGTTAACAGATGGAAAGAGGAAAATCATGTGACTATCTGAGCAGATGCAGAAATAAACATCTGTCCATTTATAACCAAAAAGAAGAAGAAGGAAGAGGAGGGGGAGAAGGGGTAGGAGGGGGAGAAAAGAAAGAAAAAGAGTAAGTGGCAAATTTGAATTAGAAAGGGACTCCTTTAATCTGATAAAAATCATCTACCAAAACCCTAGACTAAACATACCTAATTGTCAACTGTGGACAGCTCCTCCATAATAACTACAAAAGGCAAGATGTCCACTATCCCCTTTTCAGTTCATTCTTGTACTGAAGGTGAAGTCTTAGGGGTGTAAGGCAAGGAAAAAAGAAAAGAAAAAACAAACAAAAAAAAACTTGAAAGGATTGGAAAGGAAGAAAAACTGTTATTTGCACCGCCTACAATTCTATACACATTGTTTCCAAAAGAATCTACAAATATACATTTATAATTAGTAAGACAGCTTAGCAGGATTTCTAGATAAAAAATCAACATACAAAATGCAAATATATTTTTCCAAAATGTAAACAATGGAACATGAAAAATAATATATATGTATGTATATAATTTATAATGTATGCAAGATATCAAATAAGTAAGAATATATCTAAAAAAAGATGTGCAAGACCACCAAGGCAAAATTGGGAAACTATACAATAAGAAGTTAAAGATACCTTAAATAATGCAGAGAGATACCATGTTCATGAAAGATTAAATACTGCATTATCTGGCCCCCAGTGGGGCAACAAAAAGCTCTCAGTATTAGGTAGCAGATCAGAGCAAACTCGCTTATATTTTGCTTCCTGCTGCTTCTAACTGTGACTCTGGGCATCCCACCAACTCCTCTGAACCTGTTTCGTCGCCTGTAAAACAGAAAGAGCCATTATCCCTAGTTGTCAGGGGTCAACAGATATGAAAGCACTTTGTAGAGTGCTGTGTAAATACAGGGATTCTCATGACCTCTTGTTGGTCTGAGGGTGGAGAAAAGGTTCTCACTCTGCAGACTCCGCTCATCAATTTGTCACCAAGCACACTGCTGAGTGCTTATTCTGTGTGTAGCATTTCCTCACTCAGTACTCACAGCAACCTACAAGGTGGGTGCTATATTAACTCCATTTTACAGATGAGAAAGTTGAGACTCGATCTAGCAACTTGTCATTTGTATACCCATTTCTTCATTCATGAACCCCTTATATACCAGGAGATAAGAATACCACGGAGAGTAAGATAGAGATGGACCCTGCCTGATCAAAAGTGATAGTCTAGCTGGGAAGATGGCCAAAATTCATACCACAACTAATGAGCTGGCAGAACCAAGATTCAAACTCAGGCCTATAGAACGCCAGAGTCCACGTTTTTAACCACTCCCTGGAGGTGTCTTCCTCAACCTCCTCTACTCCATTCCCTCTGTTGTGATGTACTGATTTCTAACATCCACTCTGCTGGCAGAGGCAAATTTCAATGGGCCTTGCCATGCAAGCTGCTGCACAAACTGAGAGCTGTCAGCTTCGATCCCAGCCCATGTGATCCTCGTGCATTATCACTAGAGAATTATAGCAGGGAAGATGAAGGCATAAACGAGGAGAGGCATCCTGGCCCCCCCTCCCACGACATCAGTGACATTGTTCCCAACGAGTGTGTGCCTGAGTCCTCTGCCACCATTAATGGCAGAAGTGAGTCACTTATAAATAAGATACAGGAGCTTTATTATAATTCCATCCTGAGATTCAGAAATGCTCAGCATCACTGTGAAAGGGAGGGCAGCAGGTGACTGGGGCTTGAATGATCCTCTGCCAGGTACATCCTTCAGATACAACGTCTTGGATCAGGAGCAGTTACAGCTAATGCTCTGCCTGAATGCTAATGAGCATTACTTACAATTGCATGTAATTCTTTGCTTTTTTCCTTTTCTCTGCTTTTCCATCTTGACATGATTTCAAGAACCAGACACTGGGAAATGTGATTAGGGCCATTTTGCAGATGAAAAGACTAATGCCCAAGCTCAAAGGGTTGGGGTTCTAACCCTGAGGGCTTTTTTTGTTTTGTTTTGTTTTGTTTTTAATCTCACCATTCTATCTTTAAGGGACAACATTTTCAGAACTCTGGTTGTGTCCATTCACTTGGAAGGTGCACAAAATATCCCAAATCAGTAGGACAATCTGAAAGGCAGCTCGAGTGCTGTGTTCTGTTGAGGCCTTTGCCTTGGTGAGGACAGGACACCTTATGAAATGAATTTCAAACCTACCATGCACAGCCACTGAGAGGCCCAGGCTCAGACTTGAGAATGATCATGAAGAGAGCCTGGCTAAAAGATAGGCAGAACCCTTCACTTCCCAATAGAGAAGTCAGAAAACTGTCCCAAACCCACGGCCCATAGAACCAAGCTGAAGTATGAAGTTCAAGCTACTGTGTGAAGGAATGAGGTTCATCATAACAGTGATAATTGTGGTCATGTTCAGCATCTGCATCAGATTGCACTCTGCAGGGTGCCAGAAGTTTCAGTAAGTCTGCCCCAGGACATTGAGTTTTGGGCTATTTAAAGCCAGGAACCACACTAAGACTTCCCGGATACACACTTATGTCTCCCACTTGAAAAATGAGAAAGCAAGAGGCTTGCACTGGTGAGGCAGCTTGTAGACAGCAGAGTCAGGGTACAGAGCTGGGCCTGTTTGACCTTAATGCTAACTATGCTTAATGCTAATCATGACAACTAACTTTTAAATAGCACGTTAGTGTATTACATGTCCCATTTAAGTGCTTCGTGAATATGAACACAATTCTTTCAGCAACTCAGTGAGGAAGGTGCTATGAATCTTCCTATTCTAGAAATGAGGAAACAGGAACAGATAGTCGTAGCAACTGACCCAAGGCCACAGAGCTCAGAAACAGCATTGGGATTTGAGCCAGTTCCAGGATCCACAATTTTGCTCTCCAACCTATCCCTCCTCTTTGTTAAGGAAAGGCCATTCCATTTCTGCTAGGTACAACTCACTTGTGAAAAGGAAAGTGTAAACATGGAATTCTGAGAGAGTCCAGGGGCAGGAGATTCGGATACAAGTTCTTCCTCCCTTGGACACTCAGTTGAGGGCCAGGAGGGAGCACTTCCAGCCAGGGACTGCCCAGTCTCCTCAGATATACAGGTTCCTTTGTAGGCAGCTTCAGTCTCCACCCGGCTCTGAAATCATGGACAGAGACTGCTGGGCCATCTCTTGCCTCAGAAAGGATCTGCCTCACTCTTGAAAATGGTACCAGGCCATCCCTCCCTTGTCCATAGACCCTCTCTCCTCCAGAGGAAATGCCTCTTGATAGAGCCAGGCAGCCTTGGACAGCCTTGGGCTCCGATGAGGCTCCAGCCAGACCTGAATCATACTAGCATATTTACATGGGGCTGTCAGGGATTCCTGTGAATGACAACCCACTCAGCAGCAGGCCTCCCGCAAGACACCCATCAGAGAAAAAGGAGAATGGTGCACATGCATCAGACACCCTACTCTTTACCTTTGCTGCTGCCAGCCACAAGTAGGAGGGCCCTAAGGTCCCATCTGCAGCCTGAGTTTCACTGATAATCTGGAAGGAATCAAGTAAGATTTGTGTTCAATCCCAATTCTGCCACAGACCAGCAGGACAAACTCAGGTAAGTTACTTAAGCCCTCTGAGCCTCAACAAACGATCTGTTCAATGAGGCTTGTAATAACAGTGCCTATCTTGTAAAGTTGCTGTGAGAACTAAATGGGATAATGCATAATGACACTATGATCGGTCCTCTCTCTCTCCCTCTCCCAGTCTACGCTCTTTCCTGGCTGCCAAGAATAGGGCTATATCAGACCCCCAAATCACCTTTCTTCCATGTTCTGGAGATAGACTCCATCTGTGCTCCACTCAGAGGGGCCTACCCCCTCCCAGGAATGAGTTACCCTAGCGCATTCCAGTCAGGCTCACATAGTAAGACAAGCACTGGTCCTCTCTTGTCAGGTGCTAGGTCTGAGGTGGGAGCCCCCTGCCGGAGAACAGCGATCCTGCCAGGAGCATCTCTGAACTACCAGCAGCCAGGCTGAGCGGACACCTCAAAGACCTTGAAGGATTGGTGGTGGGGGAGTGGGTAGGAGGGCGGTAATCACCCAGAGAGAGAAAGTGGCTTCCATAAAAGACTGCTGCGCTCCAGATCCTGCTCTTCACTTCCTTGACTCCTTCCAGAAAAATCTAGAGCAACTTCCAGAATTTGGTCCCCTCTCACTCTTTCCCTGAAAGAGCAGCCCCAATGCGCTTTGGCAACCAAAATCCACACCCTGGCAGTAATGACAAACCATTTCTCCCAAAGATAGTCCAAGAGGTACATTGAGGATGTGTACCATCCCTCCTGGGCTTGCAGCCTAGTCGCAGAAGGCCGCTGGCCGTGGTCTTGACCTTCCCATACTGGACGCTTGGTGACGTTGAACCCAGGGCTTGCCCGTGTGAAGTTAAGTGGTTTGAGTCAGGCCAACTGGGGCTCAAAATCCTGGCTCTCTCTTTGATTTGGTTGACCCCCCTGGGCACAACTTCCCCTAAGTCTCAATTTCCTCTTCTGTAAAATGGGTGTAATAATACCCGGTTCCTGGCGTTACAGGGAGAATCCCAAGAAGTAATGGATGCCCAGCGCCTGGCACACATAACGCACTCAACAGATGGGTTGGGGCTGCGGTCAGCATCCAACTCAGAGTCAGGGGCAGCTTTGGGAAAGCTGGAGACTCGCCCTCTCAGCCCGGGAGCCCGAAGGCAGATGCCCGGGGCGCACACCCTGGCGAACCCCGTGGAAGCCACAGGTGTCTGCGCGTTGGGGCGCGGCGCCAGAACGGTGTATCAGGGAGGGTGCCCTGCAGCGAGCCGCGTTGCGGGACCCGCCCCAAGCCGCCGGGGTCCCTGAGACCCCAAGCGCGCCCACCCCGCGCCAGCCGGCTCCCGCGTTCTCCGATGCTCCACAAGGATGCCCAGATCCCAATGGCCAGCGCACAGCCTCGCCCCGCCGCTGCGGCCCCGCTGCGGTCCCTGCCCGCGCCCTGCCCGCGCCCTGCCCGCGCCCTGCCCGCGTCCGTTCTGACTCACCGGCGCCGGCTCCGGGGAAAGTTTGGCGGCGCCGTGGGAGCGGCGGCCAGGATGCTCGGGGCGCGGCGGCGGCGGCGGCGGCGGCGGCGGCGGCAGCGGGGTCTCAGAGTGAGCGGACTGCGGAGGTGGTGCTCGGGAGGAGGAGCCGCGCCGAGGGGGGCCAGCGGGGGAGGGAGGCGGAGACCCAGGCCCGCGGGCCTGAAGCGCCGTCACCTCGGGCTCGGAGCTCCCACATCCGCCCCCACACCGGGAGGGGGCGCGAACGGGCGCGAGGGGGCGCGAACGGGCGCTATGGGGCGCCTTGGGCTCTGACACCTTCTCGCGCCTCCCGCCGCGCACCCCAGCCTCGGGCTCGGCGCCGCGGTACGTCTCCTCGGGGTTGGAGAGAGATGTGACAGAGGGTCAGAATTAAAAAAGAAAAAAAAAAAAAAAAGATTGGTCAGAACCCTGGCGAGAACTCCCCACCGCCCACTCTCACCCGAGGGTGGGCAGACCAAAATAGGTAAGTCCAGATAAGGAAGGAAAGATGGAAAGTCAGAGAGGAGATGTTTGGCAAAGGCAACCACAGACCGAAGGATAGATAAAGACATACAGTGATACCCCACCTCCACTATTTTTGCTGGAGAGGCCAAAATAGAAACACAGACAGAGCCAGCCAGACCAAGAGACAGTAACATTGACAAATAAGCACCCTGCCCTAGAGGTTTCATGGGGAACTAGAGAGACTTCCAAGGTCTAGAACACTACACCCCTCCTCTATTTCTCCGCAGCCCCTCCAGATGAGCTCAAGTTTCAAAATTACAATGTGTTTCAATTAGCATCCTGTGCTAGACTGAATCTAGAGCTGGGGCCAGGGGAGGTTTGTCGGGGGGTTATTCCTGGCAACTTGAGAATTCTTCTTACTGGCTGCCTTCATTTACAAAACCAGGGAAGAGAGGCAAAGTTTTCTTTCCTCAGTACAAGGAAAACTCCATCTGAACCTCGAAGCAGTTATGACATCAGATCTTATCTCAGTGCTTCAGAAGGGACACTCAAGTTCAGAGGGAGAGAAGGGTGTTGAGGAGGAAAGAACCCTATGTTTGGAGTTTGGGGGGGCAGGTAGGGTGTGAGTTTGGGGCGTGGTGGAGCTTTTAGCTTCCTCTGAGTAGAAAGCAATTCCACTTAATAGTGGAATTAACAGAGAGCTAGTTTGAGGCCCAGCATTACAAGCTGTGCGTGGTATGTAGTATCTTTCTGGCCTCCTGGACTACATGTGCAAAATGAGGGTGAATAAAAACAGCTGTCATGGTGCCATGTACTCTTCTAAGTACAACAGGTGCTTATGTATTTAATCTTCATGACACCCTGAACAAGTGGGAACGATAATTATTCCTATTTCACAGAGGAGAAAACAGAGGTCCAGAGAGGTTAAGTAACAGGCTCAAGGTCACACAGCTGGTATATAGGAGAACTGGGAATCCACCTTACACAACTCAGCTACAAGGTCCCAGATCATAGTTACTGTGCTGTCATCTTCATCTCACTGGGGCTGCTGGAAAATCCCATGAGGTCATTTACATAAGGGACTTAGCAAGTCCATAAATGGTAGCTCATAGACCACTGAGCCCTTCTGCAAGTTAGGGATTAAAGGACTGACAGTGATGCACAGAGATAGGAAACTTTAGGTTCAAGATAGCTGACAATCCAGGTTATCGTCCTGGGTACCAGTTCTGACATTCACTAATCAGAGAGGCAAGGGATTCCTCCCTTGTTCCTCTGGCCAGACCTCTTTTGATGAGCAACCCTCCCCCACTGGGACTCACTGAATCCATAATAAGCCCCTTTCTATTCCCTAGTGATTCTCTAGGGCCTCCATATTTTATACTTTGCCAGACTGATGCCCCTTTTGGAATTGAGTTAGCCCTTGGGGGAGCAACTGCTATAAATTCTAAGGGAAATGTAATCTACTCCCTCCCGCAGCTGTGAGGCTGATAAGAGTTTGGGGGGAGCTTGGAAATGGCTGGGCCCAGTCCCATCCCCTCTCATTTCTGCAAGTCATCAAAAGCTTGATTATTTAGAATGCCTCGCCAAAGTTTCACTTCCTGGGCTGGTTTTAGGCCTACTACGCCCATAATGATCACCATTTTTAGAAACATCAGCATTTTAGAAACAGCACATCAGATATTATTTGGAGCCCTGGGTGAGCAGGGTGTGTGTTTTTTCATTGTGGCACTTGGAACTGATATATCATAACTCAGGCTGCATCCTGGGTGTGTGGGATGGAGGTGGGTAACCAACTTACTAATAACATGCAGGCAGCAGAAGAAAAATAATTGCAAGCCTTTTGTTAACGCTTATCATGTGCCAGGCTCTAAGAGCATTAGACATAATTAAATACACTTACTCTGCACAACAATGCTGTTAGCAAGATACTCTTAGCTTCCTATTTTGCAGATGAGAAAAGTGAGGGACAAATTGGGGAAGAGACTGGTTCAGGATACACAGCTAGTAAGTCATTCCAAGATCAGATGGTTAGGAAGCAGCTGAACCAGGTCTGGAACCTGGATTGGCCTGGCTCCCCAAGCCTGTTCCTACTTCTGTGCTTTTTGGAGGCAAGCTAGAAAAGGGGGACTATTTGAGCCTCTGAGTCAAGATAGGTAGATGAAAGGTAGATGGATTAAGAAGGGTAGATGAAAGATATCTGCTCTACCACTTGTTAAGTCAGTGCTCACGTTGCTTCTCTGAGCCTCAGTGACCTCATCTGTTAAATGAGAATAATATCTGGGTCATATCCAGGATTTTAATGATGATTCTTCCGGTGGCAGGGAACATAAACCCAATTATAACCAGGTTCAGCCAAAAACTGTTCTGAACTGAAAAATTTCAGAAGACATTTTGGATTCAGACATAGTCCATGCCAGAAGCTCAAAGGAAGTTGTCATGAATCTGTTTCCCTCTATGTCTTGACTCTGTTTTCTTTTGTGTCTGCTTTATTAGAAGGCTGGGTCTTTCCACAGACAAGCAAGAATAACCCATTAAGCAACCTCAAGGCAAAGAGATCACTTCCTTCCCAACACTTCCAGCCAAAATCCCAGGGTTGATCTCTATTGGCCTGGATTGGGTCACATGGCCAGACAAACCCATCCCAGCTGTTCTGATTAGCAAAGCCTGAGTTATATGCCTGTGTCTAGAGTCAGGGAGGGGGGTCAGCCCCAAATAAATGATAGGGATGAGCAGTACATGGGAGATGGGTCCCTAAAAGAAAATCAGGGTGCTATTAGCAGAATAATGGAGCATTGGGCCTGGACCAGCACAGATGTCCAGTTCCTCATGGAACCATTATTAGGATTAAATACATTCATGTGTGTGAAGTGCTTGGCTGTGGTAGGTGCTCAGGAACTGAGACCTCACTCTTGGGAAACAGGATTCATGGCTCACCAAATCCAGGCCAATGGCTTCCTCGTTCACATGGGGAAACCAAGAAGGTCCAGAAAGGAGAATGGACCAGGTGGCCCAAGTGACCAGCCACAGAACCCAATCATAGAAGCAATGTCCCTTGAACTAAAACAAATCCCAGTTAAAAGTCTCAGCTGAGAAATTTGAGATCGCTCACTAGCCAAAGGAGTTTTCTTTGCATTTGCACAGGGCACACAGGAAATCACAAAGTCCTTAAGACCCAGAGGAAATGAACACCACTTATGTTGGACTCCAAGACCGTGCAACAAGCTATGGACGGGTTGATGTGGGCAGAGTGCCCAGTCCAGCTCCCCACCCAACATGTTATGAATTCAGCCATTTCCTCTGGGGACTCTGCACTCTGGGTGCAGAAAAATCCAAGTGGTCGTTTTTCAGATAGCTGCCCAAAGAAGGCAAGATGGCCTTTCTCTTGTTTTATTTCCTGCTCAGTTTGTAAGAACAGATGTTTGACCTTCAGGGCCGAAGTGGGCCAAGTAGCAAGAATGTTATTTAGAATTATCAAAATTGACCCTTTCAACTTGGCCCTGATACAGTTCCAAAGTTTCTGGCCTTGGGCCATTAGTGTGACTTCTCCACTCTAAATTTAGTTAGACTGGCATGCTGTGAAGCTTATCTATTTAAAAGGTGAGCAAGAATGGCAAATACCAACCTGGAGTAAGACTGACCCCTTCCTTCCCCACTTAAGTAAAGCACATAGGTTTGGAGTGCACAGGGCTAGTGGAAGCATGAATTGATACAGACTTCCCAGAGGGCAATTTGGAACCAAATGTGGAAGACTTTAAAAACGTTCAGTCTATTATTCCATGCTTGAAGAGTTTTTCTTGAGAAAATAATCATGAATATCACCAAGATATACATCAAGATGTTCATTGCAGGATTGCATGTAATAGGAAAAGACTGAAAATAATCCAAATGTCTAACTATAGGAAACTGGTTAAATAAATTACGGTATATAGATAGAATGGACCTGTTAAGGTCATCTTAGACACTATAGAATTATGTGAAAATGGATGATGACATGAATATTAAGTTAAAAGGGCAAGTAACAAAAGACTGGTATGTATGAACTCATTTTGTGAAAAAGTGTATCTATGTATAAAAAAACTCAATAGTTCGGACGCCTGGTAGCTCAGTTGGTTAAGCATCTGCCTTTGGTTTGGGTCATAATCCCAGAGTCCTGGGATCAAGTCCCACATCGGGCTTCTTGCTTAGCAGGGAGCCAACTTCTCCCTCTGCCTGTTCTGCCTGCAGCTCTCTGTGCTCCTGCTCTCTCTGACAAATAAATTAATAAAAAACCTTAAAAAAAAGCTCAATAGTTGTATAAGGCATAGTGGGAAGGAGAGGATAGGTGGTTTTGGTTTTTACTCCTCTGTATTTCCTAATATTTCTCTAGTAAATTTGTATTACTTTGGTAATTAGGTAATTGCCCAATAACTGTTATAAAAGGATTTATGTTTGGTTTCCTTTTAGAAAAGCACTTTCACTTATTAAAAAAACACAAACCAGAAGTGAGATTAAATTGACCTATCTCCCTCTCTCTCTCTCTCTCTCTCTGGGTAGGACATGTGAAAAGGAATGGGGAGCTTAGGGTGGGAGTAGCAGCAACAGATGCAAACCAGGGAAGTGCAAGAAGGTTGTACCAGGAGGCTATGTGCTATGTGTTCTATTTGCTATGTGGCTCTGGGCAAGTCACTCAGCAAGTCACTCAGAGTCTCTGGGCCTCAGTTGCCTCATTACTAAAATGAAGTGTTTGGTTACATTATCTCTGAAGTTCTTTCCAAGGCCAAAACCCTATGTATGGAAAATGTCTGTGAGCAACAATGAATGTCCATTTATGTTAGGGGAGAAATGTATGGTCTAGAAGTGGGTTCAGTATAAATTATTTTTGCCCCTCCAGCCCTGTATGACTATTAAAAGCTCTGCTTAGCTTCACCATTTCTTAGGAATTGGCAAATTCCAGGGGAAAACACATGGAACGCTGGGCTTACCTCCATGTGTTTCTCTTCACTCTGGGATCTTGATCCTTCAGGTCTTGGCTTCCTGGAGAGCTCTTTGATGCCTTTGAACAGATTTTTATGTTCATTTTAACAGTTCTAGCTGGGTTTTGTAGTTGAATATGGAGAGCATTGCTCTCTACAAGCTAGTTTTCCTGCGCAGAAGAGGAAGTTTGGTCCTATGTTATTTAAGTAAAAATGGCTAGTTATAAAACATGTGCATAGTGGGATCCTATTCATATGCAAAACATGTCTATGTGTTTATGCAGAAGAAACAGTGAAAGAGTGAAAGCTACCTACAGCTTCTATCTCTGGCTGAGTTTTCATTTTTTTAATGGTTAGCTTTATTCTTCAAATTTTACAGAGTGGACTCTGGTAATGTCTAAATTGGGATTGATCTTTGAGGTCATTTATACGATTTAAAAAATGAGGAAACTGAGGTCAAGAACATGTAAATTCATGTCAATCAAACAATTATTGGAGGATTGCTGTGAGCAGAGATCCATGCTAAGGGGCTCCTGGGGCATCTAAAGAAAGGTAACATCTAGTCACTTATTCCTCCATCTCAAGTGTCTCCAAATGTGCTTGACTTTGGGATATGAGGATGAAGATGATAAGAATCTGCCTTCAGGTTATTCTAACTGTGGAGAAAAATATCAAAATAAACCTTCCCAGGTATGCTGTGGAAAATGCTAAAGGAATAATGTGGCAGAGACTGTGCTTGACCTGTTAATAACCATTCTTTCAATATCCAACCAAAAGATTGGATTTCCCAGCCTCTCTTGCAGCAAGGTGTGGTCACATGACTAAATTTTGGCTAATGAGATGTAAGGGTAAATGTTGTGGGGGTTAGTGCAAAGTCTTTTTAAAAGGAACGTACAAAAAAAAAAAAAAAACGAAAAAGGAAATCTTGTTTCCTTTTTCTTGCTGCTTGGGATGTAGTTGCAATGGCTGGAACTTTAGCAGCCATTCTGACCTATGATGTCACATTGGGAAGGGAGCCCCATACTCAGATGATGGAGCAAATAAAATAGCCTCAGTCACTGATACCATGGAGCTGCTATACCAGCCATGGATTGTCTATCTCCATACTTCTTTTATATAAAAAAAGAAACTTATTTTGCTTATCACCCCAATATTTTGGATTTTCTCTTTCATACAGATAAACCCAATCCTAACTTACAAAAATCCTAAAAATTACAATTCCAGTTCACAAACTCACATAAGCAAGAAAGGTAACTTTAGTTTCTGTTACGTAAGCTCAAGCAAACTATAATGGACATAAGCAAGTCTCCAGAACAAAGGAGGAGTGATTTTTATAGAAGGAAAAAGGGAGTGGGTGGGATTGTTTTGAACGAAAGTTCATTAGAAGAAAATGAGAATTTGAAGTGGGGGCAGTCTCTCATTTGACTGCAGGCGAGGGCAGCTTGCCTTTGCCAGACTAAAAAGAAAGCTTCCTTCTTCCTGCTGCTCTATGCAACCTGCGACCATGGCTTCCTTACTCCAATTCTGAATTCAGTTTCCCTAACATGTTTTCACATCTGGAAACCCTTGCCTAGTTTCAGAGAAGTGGAATCTTCCTCCTAAATACACTGCATTTCCCTGTTTTAATCACTTCATTAGTATGTAAGAATCTTTTCCTATAGCTCCTGAGACCCTAGATTTTTGAAACCCAAAAGGCAGGAAAAGATTTTGTTTTCTTTCTGAGGGCCAGAAAAAGAAAATAGCCTTGAGACAGTAGCTTAAGATAAGACCTCTGGGTAACAGAAATTAGCAGGAATGCAAAACAACTCCAAGAGCTTCCTCCATGCCCCTGTCAGAATGACTGAAATAAAGACGAGTGACAACACCAATGTTGGCCAGGCTGTGGAGCCCCTAGAACTCTCTGAGATGCCTGTTGGGGATGTAAAATGGCACAGGCACTTTGGAAAATTGCTTGGCAACCTTAATACACATAGATCTGCCTTATGATCCAGAAATTCCACTCCTAGGTATGTCTTCGAGAGAAACGAAAATATGTCCACAGAAACTGTACATAAATCACAACAGCTTTATTCCTAATAGTCCAAACTGGAAACAACCAAAATATCCACTCAAACAGGAGTTTGAATAAACAAATTCATTGTCTGGGATACCATACAGCAATCCAAGCAGAGGAACTATTGCTGCCCACAACAACACAGAAGAAAAAAATCATTATTTTGAATAAGAGAAACCAAATGCAAAAAAAAAAAAAGTGACTATTATATAATTCTACTCATATGAAGTTCAATAACTGGCAGGACTAATTTATGGTTTTAGAAGTGGTTACCTCTGGGAGAGGGATGGGGAATGGGACTATTATTGACCTAGAAGAGTCACTGGAAGCAGGTGCTAGAAAAATTCTATACTTTGATCTTTGGGATGGTGACACACATACATAGATAGGTAAAAATTTTAATATCTGTTCATTTTAATATGTAGAAATCAGTTTTTAAAATTTCATTTTAATGAAAAAACCCAGAGGCTAATATTTAGAAAATAATATGCTACCCTGGGTGTATGACAAGGTGAACACATAGCACTCTATGCTAGCCCAGGGGGGTGGGTATTAACCACACTGTGTGGGGTAGGTGTACGGATGGAGGGCTCCCCAACGAAGGCTTCCTGGAGGAAGGGATGGCTCAGCTAAATTTCAAAGGGCGTGAACTGAAGGTTAAGCAAAAGATGTCGCTAAGGGCATTCCAGGCACAGAGGAACTGCATGCAAAGGCACTGGGTGAGTCCCAAGAGAACCTAAGTGGGGGTGAGGGTGGGAGGATAAGACTGCAGATGGAAGCAGTAGTCAGATCTGATGGAGCCTCATAAGCCAGATGGAAGCTCAAATGGGGAGGGCCTGAAAAGTTGTGGTCAGATCTGAGCTTTAGAAAAGCTCCCTCAGGAGGGAGGGAGGACAGTGGTGTAGAGGGGTTTGCAATAATCCAAGAGGTGGGGTATGTGGTCTGAGCTAGGGCAGGAGAAAAGGGGACTGGGGTTGAGGGAACAGCTTCCAGGGACACTGGGGAGAAAGGCTTTGGCAACTGATAATATTGGCAGGAAGTTAAAGAAACTGTCAAGATCTCGCCTTTCATGTCAGGGAGGAGCCAACTGCTGAGAAAAAAATCAGAGGAGGTAACATCTGTAAGTGTTATAGTGTTGGCTAGATGTACTTTTGCCTGTCCAGTCCCTGTTTCCCCCTTTCTCTTATGATAGAACCCTGCTTTTTCTACAGAGAATTTATGGCTTCCTAATCTCAGGTCATGTGCCTAAAGTGGGGGTGATCCCACCTCTCAGGTGTAGGACATGTGACACTGGCCAATAGGCAAGTTCCAGCTCTCTGGTGGAATGCAGTTCAGGGATTGACACATGACTCAGATTGATCCAATGAGAGTTAGCTCTGGAAATTCTGCTGGAACTCTTGGCAAAGAATCCCCCCCTTTCTTCTGGGTTTGCTGAACTGGTGGACTGGAAGCCTGAAGCTGCTGATGGCTCTTTTTGCCACCAAGAAGGGTGAAAGGCTGCCTGAGAATAAAGCCAGCACTTGAGTAAACAGAGCCCTATGTCTGATGATATTGCTTGGGCTATTAGATCCAGCTGTGCCTGAAGACTAACCTGTACTTTTTTCCTTTTTTTTTTTTTTAAGTGAGTTTTAAAAAAATTATTATTTGAGATTTTTTAGTTATTTATTTGAGAGAGAGAGAGATCACAAGTAGGCAGAGGCAGGCAGAGAGAGAGGGGGAAGAAGGCTCCCCACTGAGCAAAGAGCCCGATGTGAGGCTCGATTCCAGGACCCTGAGGCAGAGGCTCAACCCACTGAGCCACCCAGGTGCCCCAAACCTGTACTTTTCACTTTAGTGAGCCAACGGCTTCTCTTCTTGGAGTAATTCTATTTGAGTTGGGTTTTTTGTCACTTTGAGCTGAGAGAGTTCTGATGACTGAAAAACTTCACTTAGTACAGAGCTTCTGTTAGGAATGATGTAAAAGCTCTGGGAATGGATAGTGGTGATGTTTGCACAACACTGTGTATGTTCTTTTTTTTTTTTTAAGATTTTATTTATTTATTTATTTGAGAAAGAGAGAGAGAGTGAGAGAGAACATGAGACAGGAGAAGGTCAGAGGGAGAAGCAGACTCCCCGCAGAGCTGGGAGCCCGATGCAGGACTCGATCCCGGGACTCCGGGACCATAGACCTGGGCTGAAGGCAGTTGCTCAACCAATGAGCCACCCAGGCGCCCTGTGTATGTTCTTAATGGCACTGAATTGTACTCTTAAAAGTGATTAAAATGGTCAATTTTATGCTGTGTGTATTTTATCACAATAAGAAAATTTAATAGAAACTTTTTAAACAACATGTTACTAGAGACAAGCAACCCATTTCCCATTCAACAGGTAGAGGGCTCCTTTGATGCACATTGGATCATCTTTATTGAAAATCATCCAGAGACTTCCCATCCCACTTAAAATTCAGCCCACACACCTTCCCAAGGTCTATAAGTCTCTTTATCATCTACCCTTGTACCCTGTCCTCGTGTCTCACCCTCCTCCCTGGGCTCACTACCTTCCAGCTATGCTAGTCTCTTTGCTGCAGGCAAACACAGAACAAAACAATCTTTTGTCCTGTCTTGAAGCCTCTGCACTTGATGATTCTTCTGCCTGGGATACTTATTCCATGCCCCCAACCCCAGGCCAGTCTTTCCACGGTCACCTCACCACCATTCTGTACTCAGTTGCCACCCTTCAGAGAAGCCTACCTTGGTCAAAGTAGTGGTCCCTGCCTATCATTTCACCCTTCGCAGTTGTCACAGATGTCTGCAGTGATCTTTTTCTTTGCTGGTTTGTTTATTGTCTCACAGCCTACATTTGAATGTAAGAGAGCAGCTAGAGGGCCAGAACTCTAGCTTGTTCCCCTCTGTGTTCCCAGCACTTAGAAGAGCATGTGGTCCACAGTATGTGCTTAATAAATGGTACTGAATGAACTATTTGCACAGGTAAGCTCCTTACAGTTAATTCTGCAAGTGGAGAAAACTGAGCCCAGAGAGGTGAAGGGACTTATCAAAGGCATTCTACAAATCACTGTCAAAGACAGGACTAGACCCAGGACAATTGGTTCCACATTCAGTTCATTTTCTGTAATTCCCCTCCACCTCTTTTTGCCAAAAGACTTGTAAGGCTTGAGCGATTTTCCCCTCTGATGCAAGTATATCAGTTCAGAAAGAACAATGAACTAGAGGCCAAAAGACTTGGGAGCTGGATCTAGCTCCGCCATCCACACACCCTTCAGACTGGGTCTCCTGGAGGACAGGGGCTTTGCTAGCACCCAGTGCACTCACAGTACAGCAGGTACTTAGGCAAGGTTTCCTGAATGAGTAAGTGACTGCTGGCATGAAGAAAATGGGTGTCAACAAAGAGTGGTGGTTAAGATCTCTGAGTCTGAGCTAGATTGATTTGAATTCAAATCCTGGCTATGCCACTTTCCAGTTGTTGGACATATGATCTCACATGAAGAATATATTTGCCATCCTCTGTGATAGTTGGTCTCCAAGACAGGTCCCAATGACCCTCACCCTCTGGTATTTATGTTCGTGTGTACCCCACATTCAATTAGGGGTGGCCTGCACTGACGCACAGAATACTGCAGGAGGGACAGCGTGTAACTTCTGAATCTAGATCATAAAAGGTACTGCAGGTCCTCCTGGGACTCCTGGATGGTTCATTGGGTAAACCAGCTATCACGTTATAAGGACACTCAAGGAGTTCTGTGGAAAGAGAGACCAAGGCCCCCACACTTCCCAACAGCCAGTACCAGGTTGGGAACATATAAGCAAACTACTTGGAACTGGATTCTTAAGCTCAGTCAAGCCTTCAGATGACTAAAGCTTCTGCTTCGTGAGAAACCTTGAGATAGAACTGCCCATTCAAGGTAATCCTGAATTCTTCACCCACTAAAACCATGAGAGAACAAATGATTATTGATGTTTCAAGTCACTAAGTGTTTGGGCAATTTGTTATACGGTAAAAAGTAACTAATCTATCATATTCATCTTTGTCACTGACATTTACTAAGAGCTTACCATGTGGTTTTTCATTTGAACCCTCCCAGTCATGCTATGAGATGACAAGACAAGAAAACTGAGGTGTAGGGCAATGAAATCTCTCTGTGCAGAGCCCTTGAACTTAAGGGCTTAATGGTCAGGCCTGAGAGTCAGAAACTCAGTGTATGACCCAAGGCAAATACAGCTCTAGGATCCCAGGAAGAAGAGATGAATTTTGGATTCTGGTTTCTGGTAGTTTCTCATAGTTAGAGAGAACACTCCAAAAGCAGCAGACACATCCCCTTCCCTTGAGTACCTGACTACAGGAGGTCAGATGCTAATGAATAGCATATGGTGTTCTGTTGCTGAGAAACACACATGTTTACACAGTAGTGATGAGAAATGATAACCCTTCATAAGGGTCTGGCACTTTGCATATATAAGGCTTCATACCTGCAGAAATCCATAGACATCCACCTGGCAAGTAAAGCATGGATTTATGGACTGAATGTGTTTCCCCTCTCTCGAATGCATGTGTTGAAGCCTTAACCCTCAATATATGGTAGGTATTTGGAGGTGGAGACTTTGGGAGGTAATTTGGGTTAGATGAGATAATAAGAGTGGGACCTTATGATAGGATTAGTGGCCTTATAAGATAAGGCACCATGGAGAACTTTCTCTTCCTCCCTCACTCATTCCTTTCTCCTTCTTCTCCTTCTTCTCCTTCTTCTTCTTCTTCTCTCCCTCTCTTTCCCTCTCCTCCCTCTCTCTCTCCCCCTCCTTCTCTTTCTTTCTTCCCATGGACACACATAGAGAAAAGGCCACAGCAAGAAGGTGGCTGTTTATAAGCCAGGAAGAGAGCTCTCACCAGAACCCAACTACCTGGCACCCTGATCTCAGACTTCCAGTATCCAGAAGTGTGAGAAAATAAATTTATGTAGTCTAAGTCAAGCAGTTCGTGGTATATCACAGCAGCCTAAGCAGGCTAAGACACATGGCAATGTACATTTTACAGATGGGGACACTGAGGCACTGGAAAAGTTATAGGACTCTCAAAGAGTCACATGGGCTTTAAGTGGCAAGCTGAGGTTAAAGCCTGGCCATTGGGTGTCCTTACAAGTGCAAAGGACTGTCAGGGGTTCCTCTAAGGGAGGTTCTAGGAAGAGATGAGCCGGGAGCAGGGTTCTGAAAAAGGGGGGGGGTGGCCTGGTGGAGAGAATGGGGCATGGAGGAACTAAACGGGCAGGGTGAGCCCTTGGGAGGCTCCTGAGGGGTGTGAAGACAAAAAGGGAACATAGGTGGAATGAAAAGAATGAGCAAGCCTGGGTGTGTGGAGGAGGCTTGGCTGAAGGAATTCCAGTGGTAGGTACAATTGCAGCAGGAGGGTTTTGCAGAGTGAGAGATCTTGGAGCTGGGGCCAAAGTCAACCACGGTGCCTAAAGTGGGAAGAAAAGCTTATTTTGCTTCTTGGGTGGATTTATATTCACAATATTTTGCAACTATCACCACTATTTATCAGTACCTCAGAAGACAATTCCGTATCTCCCAATTCGCCCTCCCTCATTCCTTGGCAACCACTAATCTACTTTCTGTCTCCATAGATTTCCCTGTTCTGCACTTTCAGATAAACGGAACCAACCCTACCACATGCTGCCAACTGTGACTGTCTTCTTTCACTTAGCCGAAGCTTATCTATGGTTCTCAGGGTTTATCTATGTTGTGGCAGTACTTCATTCCTTTTTAGGGCTGAATAATATTCCATCATAGGGATATTCCACATTTTTGTGTATCCATTCATTAGTTGATGGACACTGGTTCGTTACCTCTTTTTGGCTGTTATGAATAGTGCTGCTATGAACATTCTTGTCCAGGTTTTTGTGTGAATATATGTTTTTTGTTCTCTTGGGTATATATCTGGAAATGGAACACCTGGATCATATGGTAATTCTGTGCTTAACTTTTGAGGAACCATCAAACTGCTTTCCTCCCAACCGCAATGTTTGAGGGTTGCAAAGTCTCCATATCCTTGCCAGCACTTGTTGTCTTGTGTCTTATATGCCATCCTAGTGAGTGTGAAATGGTATCTCATTGTGGTTTTGATTTGCATTTCCCTAATGACTAATGATATTGAGAATCTTTTCATATGCTTATTAGCCATTTGTATAACTTCTTTGGAAAAATGTCTATTCAGATCCCTTGTCCCTTTTGTAGTTGAGTTGTTTGCCTTTCAGTATTGTTTTGTGAGAATTCTATATAGACTCTAGATACTAGACCAATATCGGATATATGATTTGTAAATATTTCTTTCCATTCTCTGGGGATTGCCTTTTTCTTTCCTCCCATTCTCTGATGGGTAGGGCTCTTCTGGGGCTGGTAGGGACCTTACCCCTGGTGCCAGAGCACTGAACACTCTCCCACTGTGGAAACAAATGGTTCCTCAGAGGTCTTACCCAAGAGGACATGTTAGTACCTCTGTACGTTTACAGTGAGTGCCCCACATGCCAGGCACTCAGGGCATAAGTCTGAAAAACATGACCCTTCCCTCTTGAGCTGCCTGTTTCCATGAACAATACCTACAATCACCCAGACTCTCAAGGGAAAACTCCAGCGCCCCCTTGGGCCACCAGCCAATTTGCCACTATAGCTCTCACTTCCCCTCCTCTCTCCTCCCCCCAACACCCCAGTCTAGGCCCAGGTTACCTGAAGGATTTCAGTTGTTCCATAATTGTCCGTAGACCTCCCCACTTGCTTCTTCCAGTCCATTCTCTCTTCCATCAGTGCAGAAGCAGAGTGACTCTTCTTAAGGAAGTATCCCATCACGGTTCTCCCCTCACCAACTTCTCAATGGCTAAAGTCAAGAGAGAAGACCCACGCGAAGGCAGGGGCATTTGGCTTAGACTGCTCTCTCTACCCTCTTTCTGGAAGTGACTCAGCCAGACCTAACCTTCTCCCAATTTCCCAACTTGCCCTGCCTCCATGCTGTGCAGAAATCACTCACTCTGACATAAAGAGATGGCAGTGGGGAACTCCAAAATAGGTCATGGGTTGGGCAGCAACAGGTCAGGGAGGAGCTGGTTTGTGTGGGGAAGGGGGAGGGGAAGGCTGCAGGGGGAGGGAAGGGAACCTGACTTATACATGTGCAGTTATGCGCTTGGACTTGGACGTGCAGGCCTGCTCAGTGGACTCACCTGAGTCTCTGGGGTGTGTGAGAGCCCGAGTCAGCCCTAGGTATTGGGAGGCAGATTCCATTGCCCACCACCCCTATCCCCGGCCCTCTCAGATTCCTCAAACCCCAGCACTGAAAAAGCCTTAGAGATTCTGTGGCCCACCACTCATCCCTTTGCCTCTATTAAAACCCCATTCTTCCCACCTCAAAAAAGGAAATGATAACACCCCCTGGGCTGTTGTGAAGCTCAAACAACATGTGTGCCTGGAAAGCACATCTAGGCTCTTCCACTAACTTTTAGAACACATGGGGAAACTGAGGCCCAAAGAGACAAATTGGTAGTTTTTGACCTTGACTGTGGTAGAGGATCACTACGAGAATTTGTTGAGAATAAGGATCCCTGGATCCTACTGCAGCTTCTGGCAGGTGTCCTGTTATCTGTATTTTTTAACAGGTGACTCTGCTGGGAACCAGGGGAGCAGCTGACTGCTCTGGGAATACACAGAAAGGTGTGAGAGGGCAAGGGGGCCCCATCTTCTGAGGAGGTCTGGTTCTCTTCCCAGAATTCCGAGATGTGCCTCTGGTGAGAGGTCACTGAGTTCCCAGCTGTGTGTGATTGATCACCTTACTTTCCCAGACTGGCAGCCAAAAGCTGGCTTCCCTGATGCCAAGCTGTTGAAAATAATTTCTCCTTGCTGGATTTGGTTGTAAAGGATGTTCTGGGGAGAGAAGTCTCTTGGGGTGCAGTCCCTAATGAGATGGGAAGGGGAGGTCTGGGGAGAGAGGGAAATAGGAAGCTCCATCATACTGAATAGAACTGAAACCAAATTAAACAGAAGACAAGTTTGTCTTGGGTCAGGGTGGGGCTGCGGTGAGGAGGGGACGGCTAGGGCTTCAGCGGTCACCTCCTTGCCTGTCTCAGGCTCCTGGCACCTTCCTGGTTCCCTGTTCGCCCTTTCCATCTAAATGTGTTCTCTGGACAGGATCTGAACCTCATCCGCACTCAGGTGCAGTTGTCTAATAATACAAATCCAAAACATGATCGTAATGCTTCTTTCTTTTTTCACTCTTTCCTTCCTTCCTCCCTCCCCCACCCCTTCCATGGTCTCCTTTCTAATTTTGACTCTGGTCTTGAGCTCTTAATTTGAATTGCTTTCCCCAGGTCTCTATTTCTTCATTTATGATTTGTGTTTTCCATACTCACTCGAGAAAGCTACAACTCTGGTCATGTCCACTCTCAGCCAACTCCACATCCACCCCATGCAACTGCAGCTTAACAACAGCTTCGACTGTGCTCACTTTAAAATCCATGACCTTGAACATCAAGAGGGCCCTTGGTGCTGCCTGGCTATTAGGCTCTATCTACCTACCCATTGGCTCTCCAGCTCTGCTAGACTACTGCTCCACTCCTCTGCTCCCCTAAATCCTTAGTGTCCTACACCCCACACACTCCACTGCCTCTTCACCGACAAAATCAAAGCCCTCAGAATGTCCACATACCCAGCATGTGCTGATCCTTCCATGTACTTGGGCTTCCTACTTGCTGCCACAGGTGAATGGCCTCTCCTTGTGCACTGGACTCCAGCCCCATTCATCTACCCTCTTTTTCCACAGCATCATTTTTATTTTCAAATTTTATTTATTTATTTATTTATTTATGCTGGTGGGTTTTTTTTTTTTTCCCCATAGAATTTTTTAAATTATTAGGCTCAGTTAGCCAGCATATAGTAAGTACGTCATTAGTTTTGATGTAGCATTCAACAATTCATTAGTTGTGTATAACACCCAGTGTTCATCACCACACGTACCCTCCCTAATACCCATCACCTCTTTACCCCTTTCCCCCATCCCCCTCCCTTCTGTAACCCTCAATTTCATTCCTGGAGTCCAGAGTCTCTCATGGTTTGTCAACCTCTCTGATATTTTCCCACTCAGTTTTCCCTCCCTTCCCATGTGGTTCTCCGTGCTATTCCTTATGTTCCACATACGAGTGAAACTATATGATCATTGTCTTTCTCTGCTTGACTTATTTCACTTAGCATGATCCCCTACAGTTCCATCCATGTTGATCCACAGCATCATTTTTATCTCTTCTGGATCATTCTCATCAGCACACAAACATGCCATTAATTTCCCCCATCCTTTAAAACAACAACAAAAATCTGGCCACTACGTGCAAGAGTAAAACTGACCCATTTTCTTACACCATATACAAAAATAAGTTCAAAATGGACTAACAACTGGAATGTAACACCCCAAACCATAAAATTCCTAGAAGAAAACAAAGGCAGTAATCTCCTTGACATCAGTCTTAGCAACATTCTTTTGGATCTGTCTTCTCCCGCGAGAGGGAAAAAACAAAAATAAATGAATGAGACTATACTCAGTGAATTAGGTCAAAGGTAAAAGACAAATATGGTATGATTTCACTTATATGCGGAATCTAAGAAACAGAACAAACAGGGGGAAGGAGTCAAGATGGCAGAGAAGTAGCTGGCTGAGACGACATCAGGTAGCAGGAGATCAGCTAGATAGCTTATCTAACCACTGCGAACACCTACAAATCCAATGGGAAATCGAAGAGAAGAAGAGCAATAATTCTAGAAACAGAAAATCGATCACTTTCTGAAAGGTAGGACCTGCAGAGAAGTGAATCTAAAGTGATGGGAAGATAGACCGCAGGGGGAGGGGCTGGCTCCCGGCAAGTGGCAGAGCAGCGGAGCACAAAATCAGGACTTTTAAAAGTCTGCTCCATGGAGGGACATCGCTCCAGAGGCTAAGCCGGGGGGAAGCCCACGCGGGGTCAGCGTAATCCCAGGTCCCGCGGGGTCACAGAAGGCCCGGGGATGTCTAAGTGTTGCAGAGCTCGTAGGTATTAGAGCAGGGAAGCTGGCTACAGTGACAAAGCCAAGGAGTGAGCTCTCAGCTCGGGGTTACCTTGAACCGGTCACAGGCTGGGTGAGCTCGGAGCGCGGCCGGAGGCCATGGAGATGAAAGCGACCTGGCGCTTTTCTCCAAGTGCGAGCAATTGAGCGCTTTCCTCCAAGCGCGAACAGAGGCCAGGGAGATGGGGGTGGTTGGGTGCTTTTCTCTGAGGGTGCACTGAGGAGCGGGACCCCGAGCTCTCGGCTCCTCTGGGCCAGAGATTGGGAGGCCACCATCTTCATTCCCGTACTCCAGAACTCTACCTCTACAGAAATCACTCAGGGGACAAAAGCTCCCGAAAGCAAACACAAGCGGATTACTTAGCCCGGCCCCTGGTAAGGGCAGTGCAATTCTGCCTGGGGCAAAGACACTTGAGAATCACTACAACAGGCCCGTTCCCCAGAAGATCAACAAGAAACCCAGCCAAGACCAACTTCACTCACCAAGGAGAACAGCAGAATTCCAGAGGAGGAGAAAACAAATCTTATTTGGACAAAATGACAAGGCGGAAAAACTCACCACAAAAAAAAAGAACAAGAGGCAGTACCGAAGGCTGGGGACCTAATCAATACAGACATTGGTAATATGACAGATCTAGAGTTCAGAATGACGATTCTCAAGGTTCTAGCCGGGCTCGAAAAAGGCATAGAAGATATTAGAGAAACCCTCTCTGGAGAGATAAAAGCCCTTTCTGGAGAAATAAAAGAACTAAAATCTAACCAAGTTGAAATTAAAAAATCTATTAATGACGTGCAATCAAAAATGGAAGCTCTTACTGCTAGGATAAATGAGGCAGAAGAAAGAATTAGTGACATAGAAGACCAAATGACAGAGAATAAAGAAGCTGAACAAGAGAGAGACAAACAAATACTGGACCACGAGGAGAGAATTCGAGAGATAAATGACACCATAAGATGACACAACATTAGAATAATTGGGATTCCAGAAGAAGAAGAAAGAGAGAGGGGAGCAGAAGATATATTGGAGAGAATTATTGTAGAGAATTTCCCTAATATGACAAAGGGAACAAACATCAAAATCCAGGAGATGCTAAGAACGCCCCTCAAAATCGATAAAAATAGGCACACACCTCGTCACCTGATAGTAAAATTTACAAGTCTTAGCGACAAAGAGAAAATTCTGAAAGCAGCCCGGGAAAAGAAGTCTGTAACATACAAGGGTAAAAACATTAGACTGGCAGTGGACCTATCCACGGAGACCTGGCAGGCCAGAAAGAACTGGCATGATATATTCAGAGCACTAAATGAGAAAAACATGCAGCCAAGAATACTATATCCAGCTAGGCTATCACTGAAAATAGAAGGAGAGATAAAAAGTTTCCAGGACAAACAAAAACTGAAAGAATTTGCAAACACCAAACCAGCTCTACAGGAAATATTGAAAGGGGTCCTCTAAGCAAAGAGAGATCCTAAAAGTAGTAGATCAAAAAGAAACAGAGACAATATACAGTAACAGTCACCTTACAGGCAATACAAAGTTACTAAATTCATATCTCTCAATAGTTACCCTGAATGTAAATGGGCTAAATGCCCCAATCAAAAGACACAGGGTATCAGAATGGATAACAAAACAAAACCCATCAATATGCTGCCTACAAGAAACTCATTTTAGACCTGAAGACACCTCCAGATTTAAAGTGAGGGCGTGGAAAACAATGTACCATGCTAATGAACATCAGAAGAAAGCTGGGGCGGCAATCCTCATATCAGATCAATTAGATTTTAAGCCAAAGACTATAATAAGAGATGAGGAAGGACACTATATCATACTCAAAGGATCTGTCCAACAAGAAGACCTAACAATTTTAAATATCTATGCCCCTAACATGGGAGCAGCCAACTATATAAACCAATTAATAACAAAATCAAAGAAATACATTGACAATAATACAATAATAGTAGGGGACTTTAACACTCCCCTCACTGAAATGGTCAGATCATCCAAGCAAAAGATCAACAAGGAAATAAAGGCCTTAAATGACACACTGGACCAGATGGACATCACAGATATATTCAGAACATTCCATCCCAAAGCAACAGAATATACATTCTTCCCTAGTGCACATGGAACATTCTCCAGAATAGACCACATCCTGGGTCATAAATCAGGTCTCAACCGGTATCAAAAGATTGGGATCATTCCCTGCATATTTTCAGACCACAATGCTCTGAAGCTAGAACTCAATCACAAGAGGAAATTTGGAAAGAACCCAAATACATGGAGAATAAACAGCATCCTTCTAAAAAATGAATGGGTCAACAGGAAATTAAAGAAGAATTGAAAAAATTCATGGAAACAAATGATAATGAAAACACAACAGTTCAAAATCTGTGGGACACAACAAAGGCAGTCCTGAGAGGAAAATATATAGCGGTACAAGCCTTTCTCAAGAAACAAGAAAGGTCTCAAGTACACAACCTAACCCTACACCTAAAGGAGGTGGAGAAAGAACAACAAAGAAAGCCTAAACCCAGCAGGAGAAGAGAAATCATAAAGATCAGAGCAGAAATCAATGAAATAGAAACTAAAAAAACAATAGAACAAATCAATGAAACTAGGAGCTAGTTCTTTGAAAGAATTAATAAGATTGATAAGTCCCTGGCCAGACTTATCAAAAAGAAAAGAGAAAGGACCCAAATAAATAAAATCATGAATGAAAGAGGAGAGATCACAACCAACACCAAAGAAATACAAACAATTATAAGACCATACTATGAGCAACTCTACGCCAACAAATTCGACAATCTGGAAGAAATGGATACATTTCTAGAGACATATAAACTACCACAACTGAACCAGGAAGAAATAGAAAACCTGAACAGACCCATAACCAGTAAGGAGATTGTAACAGTCATCAAAAATCTCCAAACACACAAAAGTCCAGGGCCAGACGGCTTCCCAGGAGAATTCTACCAAACATTTAAAGAAGAATTAATTCCTACTCTCCTGAAACTGTTCCAAAAAATAGAAATGGAAGGAAAACTTTCAAATTCATTTTATGAGGCCAGCATCACCTTGATCCCAAAACCAGACAAGGATCCCATCAAAAGAGAGAATTACAGACCAATATCCTTGATGAACACAGATGCGAAAATTCTCACCAAAATACTGGCCAATAGGATCCAACAGTACATTAAAAGGATTATTCACCACAACCAAGTGAGATTTATTCTAGGGCTGCAAGGTTGGTTCAACATCCGCAAATCAATCAATGTAATACAATACATTAATAAAAGAAAGAATAAGAACCATATGATACTCTCAATAGATGCTGAAAAAGCGTTTGACAAAGTGCAGCATCCCTTCCTGATTAAAACTCTTCAAAGTGTAGGGATAGTGGGCACATACCTCAATATTATCAAAGCCATCTATGAAAAACCCACTGCAAATATCATTCTCAATGGAGAAAAACTGAAAGCTTTTCTGCTAAGGTCAGGAACACAGCAAGGATGTCTGTTATCACCACTGCTGTTCAACATAGTACTAGAAGTCCTAGTCTCAGCAATCAGACAACAAAAAGAAATTAAAGGCATCCAAATCGGCAAAGAAGAAGTCACTCTTTGCAGATGATATGATACTATATGTGGAAAACCCAAAAGGCTCCACTCCAAAACTGCTAGAACTTGTACAGGAATTCAGTAAAGTGTCAGGATATAAAGTAAATGCACAGAAATCAGTTGCATTTCTTTACACTAACAACAAGACAGAAAAAAGAGAAATTAAGGAGTTAGTCCCATTTACAATTGCACCCAAAACCATAAGATACCTAGGAATAAACCTAACCAAAGAGGCTAAGAATCTATACTCAGAAAACTATAAAGTACTCATGAAAGAAATTGAGGAAGACATAAAGAAATGGAAAAATGTTCCATGCTCATGGATTGGAAGAACAAATATTGTGAAAATGTCTATTCAACCTAAAGCAATCTACCCATTTAATGCAATCCCTATCAAAATCTCATCCATTTTTTCCAAAGAAATAGAACAAACAATCCTAAAATTTATATGGAACCAGAAAAGACCTCGAATAGCCAAAGGAATATTGAAAAAGAAAGCCAAAGTTGGTGGCATCACAATTCCAGACTTCAAGCTCTATTACAAAGCTGTCATCATCAAGACAGTATGGTACTGGCACAAAAACAGACACACAGATCAATGGAACAGAATAGAGAGCCCAGAAATAGACCCTCAACTCTATGGTCAACTAATCTTCGACAAAGCAGGAAGGAATGTCCAATGGAAAAAAGACAGCCTCTTCAACAAATGGTGCTGGGAAAATTGGACAGCCACATGCAGAAAAATGAAATTGGACTATTTCCTTATACCACACACGAAAATAGACTCAAAATGGATAAAGGACCTCAATGTGAGAAAGGAATCCATCAAAATCCTTGAGGAGAACACAGGCAGCAACCTCTTTGACCTCAACCGCAGCAACTTCTTCCTAGGAACATTGCCAAAGACAACAGAAGCAAAGGCAAAAATGAACTATTGGGATTTCATCAAGATCAAAAGCTTTTGCACAGCAAAGGAAACAGTTAACAAAACCAAAAGACAACTGACAGAATGGGAGAAAATATTTGCAAATGACATATCAGATAAAGGGCTAGTATCCAAAATCTATAAAGAGCTTAGCAAACTCAACACCCAAAGAACAAATAATCCAATCAAGAAATGGGCAGAGGACATGAACAGACATTTCTGCAAAGAAGACATCCAGATGGCCAACAGACACATGAAAAAGTGCTCCATATCACTCGGCATCAGGGAAATACAAATCAAAACCACAATGAGATACCACCTCACACCAGTCAGAATGGCTAAAATTAACAAGTCAGGAAATGACAGATGCTGGCGAGGATGCGGAGAAAGGGGAACCCTCCTACACTGTTGGTGGGAATGCAAGCTGGTGCAACCACTCTGGAAAACAGCATGGAGGTTCCTCAAAATGTTGAAAATAGAACTACCCTATGACCCAGCAATTGCACTGCTGGGTATTTACCCTAAAGATACAAACGTAGTGATCCGAAGGGGCACGTGCACCCGAATGTTTATAGCAGCAAAGTCTACAATAGCCAAACTATGGAAAGAACCTAGATGTCCATCAACAGACGAATGGATAAAGAAGATGTGGTATATATACACAATGGAATACTATGCAGCCATCAAAAGAAATGAAATCTTGCCATTTGCGACGACGTGGATGGAACTAGAGGGTATCATGCTTAGCGAAATAAGTCAATCGGAGAAAGACAACTATCATATGATCTCCCTGATATGAGGGAGAGGAGATGCAACATGGGGGGTTAAGGGGGTAGGAGAAGAATAAATGAAACAAGATGGGATTGGGAGGGAGACAAACCATAATTGACTCTTAATCTCACAAAACAAACTGAGGGTTAATGGGGGGAGGGGGGTTGGGGGGGGTGGGATTATGGACATTGGGGAGGGTATGTGCTATGGTGAGTGCTGTGAAGTGTGTAAACCTGGCGATTCACAGACCTGTACCCCTGGGGATAAAAAGATATTATATGTTTAAAAAAATAAAATTAAAAAAAAATAAATTAAAAAAAAAAAAAAGATACCACCTCACACCAGTCAGAATGGCTAAAATTAACAAGTCAAGAAATGACAGATGCTGGCGAGGATGTGGAGAGAGGGGAACCCTCCTACACTGTTGGTGGGAATGCAAGCTGGTGCAACCACTCTGGAAAACAGTATGGAGGTTCCTCAAAAAACTGAAAATAGAGCTACTCTATGGCCCAGCAATTGCACTACTGGGTATATATCGTAAAGATACAAACGTGGTGCTCCGAAGGGGTATGTGCACCCAAATGTTTATAGCAGCAATGTCCACAATAGCCAAACTATGGAAAGAACCTAGATGTCCATCAACGGATGAATGGATAGAGAAGATGTGGTATATATACACAATGGAATATTATGCAGCCATCAAAAGAAATGAAATCTTGCCATTTGCGATGACGTGGATGGAACTAGAGGGTATTATGCTTAGCGAAATAAGTCAATCAGAGAAAGACAACTATCATATGATCTCCCTGATATGAGGAAGTGGAGATGCAATGTGGGGGGGGGGTTGGGGGGTAGGAAAAGAAAAAATGAAAGAAGGTGGGATTGGGAGGGAGACAAACCATAAAAGACTCAATCTCAAAAAACAGACTGAGGGTTGCTGGGGGGAGGGGGGATGGGAGAGGGTGGTGGGGATATGGACATTGGGGAGGGTATCTGCTATGATGAGTGCTGTGAAATGTGTAAACCTGGCGATTCACAGACCTGTACCCCTGGGGATAAAAATACATGTTTTTTTAATATATGTTTATGTTATGTTTATGTTTATATATGTTTATTAAAAAATATATGTTTATTACCAAAAAAAGAAACACAACAAACAAAACAAAACAGGAATAGACTTACAGTTACAGAGAAGGAATGGTGGTTACCAGAGGGGAGGGTGTGGGAGGGATGAGTGAAATAGGTGATGGGGATTAAGAGGTCCAAAATTCTACTTATAAAACTATAATGCACAGCATAGAGAATATAGTCAATAATATTGTAATGACTTTTTATGGTGACAGGTGGTAACCAGACCTATGTTGGTGATCATGTTGTAATATATAAAAATATCCAATCACTATCTTGTACACTTGAAACTAATATAATATTGCATGTCAACTATAACTCAATAAAAAAAGAGTGATGCCATCACTACTAAAAATCTTGACTCCTCTTCCCCCTTGATGATCCCTCCATGTCTCCCTGTTTGGATTACTTACTGCTGTATAGCAATCCACCCTGAACTTAATGGCTTTCAAACAACAACCAGTTTCTCATGTCTCCATACTGTGGGGTGACAGGGCTCCACTGGGCAGCTCTTCTGCTTCATGTGGTATCAGCTGCAGCTGGAGGCTCCTGGAGGCTCCCCTGGGCTGGAAAGTCTGGAGGCCTGTGCTTGGTGCTGGCTAGTAGCTGGAGCCTGATCTGGCCTGTTGAGTGCAGGGCCTCCCTGCTCCCCTCCACATGGCCTGCTCTGTGCTTTGGGTCTCTTACAGCATCCACCTAGGTTCCAGCAGTGCAGAAGCTGCCGGGCCCTCTTAAGAATTAGGCCTAGAACGGGAGCAGTGTGGCTTCTGCCACATTTTGTGGGATAAAGTCAGTCCCAGGGACAGCTGAGATGCAAGGGAAGGGATTATACAAATACCTGAATAACAGGAGATAAGGTCCCTGGGGCCACTGAGCAACAAAATGCCACACTATCCTTTGCAACAAAACTCCTCAAAGAAACTGCCCGTGCTCAATCCTTCTGACATCTCCCTCCCATTCTTTGTAAACCATTCTGACCAGGGCCCATTCCTGCTGCTCCATGGGTGCCCCTTTTGTCAAGGTGGCTAGTGGCCTCCTTGTGGCAAAATCCATGCTCATTTCTCAGTTCTCATCTCTCACATGGGTAACCACAGTTGACTGCTCCCTTCTCTCTTGTCTGATTTCTGGGACCCTGTGTGGTCTCGGTCCTCCCTCTGGTCTCTCCTCTTCTCCTTCTCCTCCTCTCTTCTCTACTCCTTCACTGGTTCTCTTCTCTCCCCTATCTCTTAATGCTGAGAAGAGCTGAGGCTTGGTCTTTGATCCTCTTCTCTTCCCCATCTGTATCACTGTCTTGGTAATCTTGCCCAATGTCATTGCTTTCAATACTATTTATATGTAAGTGATCACATTTATGTCTCCAGCCTAGAATTCTCTTGAATTCCAAGCACAGAGACTGCTTGTTTGACATCTCTGCCAGATACCCAATGCACAGCTAAACCCCTCATGTCCAAAACACAGCTACTAATTGTGCCCCCTCCCAAAACCTTGACCTGACCCCAGCTCTCCCCATTTAGGTGGGTGGCAACTCCTTACTTGCAGTTACTCAGGCCAAAAACCCCAGCATCAAACCTGATTCCTCTCTTCCTCTGACACCCATATCCAAGTCGCCATGAAATCCTGCTGGATCTAGCTTCAGAGTATACCCAGACCCTGACCACCCCTTATCCCTTCTACTGTCCTCACTCTGGTGTGAGCCACCATCCCCTCTTAGGAGGAGACTTCTCATAGCTCTTTCTGCTTTGATTTCAACCTCCAATGGTCTATTCATTTATAAGAGTTTTCTGAAGGATCCTTTTAAAATCTAACCCAGGTCACATCCATCCTCCTGTGGCTCCCATGTCCCTCAGCAAAAACACCAAAATTCTCACCATCACCTACAAGGTCCTATGTGCCTTGGCCACCCTGTGACCTTTGACCCCCTACTCTCCCCTCCACTCAGTTTGCTCCAGGTGCTTGGCCTCTGATAAACCCAGAGACACACTCTCATCCAAAACCTCTGCATAGGTCTTCTCCCCCACCTGGAACACTCTCCCCCTAGATCCTTTCAGGGCTCCCTTTTTTACCTCATTCAGGCCTTCTACATGAGTCCTTCCCTCATCTCCCTGTTTAAAATGGCATCCCATCCCTGCCTCTTGGCTTTTCCGATCTTTTCCAACCTCTCTTTCCCTGCTGTCTTCTCTCATCAATAGCTCTTAGCCCTCTAAAATATCTATATAATTTACTCATTTGTTATGTTTATTATTTATTGTCTGTTTCATGCTGCTAAAATGGAAGGGTCACAAGGGGAAGAATCTTTATCTCTTGTTCACAGATGTATCCTATTGCCTAGAGTGAAGCCAGGCAGAGAGATTGCTTAAATTTTAATTTTTAATTTTACTGTAAGTATCTTGAATCCTTTTGAGTATCTCAAATTCTTTGGGACACAAGGAAGGGTGTAGACAAATTTATTCTTGCATTCACCTTCCCATCCAACCATCTATCCATCCATCCATCCATCCATCCGTCCGTCCATCCATCCATCCAATCTACTGCCTATCCATTTGCTCATATCCATTTATCTGCTTATCACCATCCATTCATGTCTGTCCACCTGTCTGTTTATCTATCCATTCATCCCATCCAGCATATTTCCAAAACAATCTTTCAACAAACATTTTTAAAGCATTGACTTTGGGCCAAGCACTATGCTGGGCTCTAGAGTCAAATCCATGACAGTAAGATTCTGACCCTTGAAGTGGCAGTAATGAGATAACTGTTACAGAATGTTTGCCTAAGAAAAAACCCACAACCACAGGGCCTCAAGTCTTACTGTAAAGAATGACACCATAAAGGACAGCTGGCAAATTGCTTGGGTGCAGGTGGACTGGGGCAAGGGAAGAGGGAGGTTGCTGGCTCTTCTCTTGACTCTTGGGATCTGCTTCTCAGAGGACCTGGACTGGCGTCCTATTGCAATAAGACCATGAGTTGGGAAACTGGTTCCAAGGCTCCTCTTCCCACCAAGACACCCTCCTCCCCCTGGGCCTACCCCCAGCAGGTACAGGTCTGGGACCTCTGTATTCTACTTCCTTCCAGGTCCCCAACCCCCAGTTTCTTCATCTGTGAAAGGAGATAGCAGCACTCTCTTGACAGAATTAACTAATGCATGTGGGAAACGTTCTGTACCTGTGGTACTTAATCTGGGCTGCACATTCTACCCCTCAGGAAGCTGATGCCCAGGCTCCACCTCCATACTATGAAATCTGAACCTTCTGGAGTAGGGCCCAGGCATCAGCATTTTAATCATTTGGCGGTGGGACCTGGGAAATACTATTTTTAAGAAGCTTCCAGGGGATTCTATTTTTTTTTTAAAGATTTTATTTATTTATTTGACAGACAGAGATCACAAGTAGGCAGAGAGGCAGGCAGAGAGAGAGAGGGAAGCAAGCTCCCTGCTGAGCAGAGAGCCCGATACGGGACTCGATCCCAGGACCCTGAGATCATGACCTGAGCCGAAGGCAGCGGCTTAACCCACTGAGCCACCCAGGCGCCCCTTCCAGGGGATTCTAATGTGCAGCCAAGCCTGTGTACTGCTGGAGCTAGAGCCATTTAATCAATGCCCTTTATCTATTTAACTGATTTTGAATATTACAGCTGGAGAAAAGCAGATTTAATTAGAGGAGACAAGACACTTACAAAGATACTGAAGACAATGTCTGGACACTTTCAAGGGCCTCACAAGTTGCACATTTCTTCTTATCTTACTCTTGTTTTTGATCTAGCTTATGTCATGGGAAAAACTCATGTTCATAAAGCTTGATTTTTGGAGGAGTGAGTTAAAGTAAGAGATGGAGAGAAACTCTCAAAGGTTGAGACCCAGAGAGAAGAGAAAGAGAGAGGAAGAGGGAGGGAGAGAGAGGGATGGAGAGAGAGGAAAGAAGGCAGAGGGAGAGGGAAAGGAGATGGAGAAAGGGAGGGAGAGGAAGATGGAGGAAGAGGGTGGGAGAGGAAGGTGGAGGAAGAGGGAGGGAGAGGAAGGGAGATATTTTCTTGAGCTAATTGGCCAAGAGTAAGTGGAGAAACAGCAAAGAAAAATCTGTGGAAGCACAAAAGCACTGGCCAGAGATTGTATTCCCCAGGGCCCAACATGAGCAATGAGAAAGTATGCTGGGCAGGCGCTCCCCTCCTTCCAGGGGAAGGGGGTGTCTTGGTGAGAAGAAGAGCCTTAGACCCAGGTTCCCACCTCATGTTCTTATTGCGATGGTACACCAGTTCAGGTCCTCTGAGAAGCAGACT
Source organism: Enhydra lutris kenyoni (assembly GCF_002288905.1). Taxonomy (NCBI): domain Eukaryota; kingdom Metazoa; phylum Chordata; class Mammalia; order Carnivora; family Mustelidae; genus Enhydra; species Enhydra lutris. The sequence continues at coordinate 41,860,614 of NW_019154094.1, read as the reverse complement.
CCAAGACAAGAGGCGTGCAAGGGATATGGGGGCAAGCCACTTGTGAGGAATAATCAAAGAGAAGAGAAGCAGAGGAGACAGGAGAGCCTCCGATTCAAGTGCAGTTGGACACTCATGAAAGCTGAGCGAGAAGAGTGGTGCTGAGAAAGCTGAGGGCAGGCGGGTGGGGAGCCTCAGGACAAAGAGTGGCTGTTAGAGGGGGTCACCATTGGGAGGGAAGGCCCAGCTCCGGTATCCCCACTGTGCTCAGTGGTTGGGAGCCAACTGGGGCAGCAGCTGGAGGCAGTCAGCCAACAGCATGCATCCCAGGAGGGAGACTTAAAGGGGCAGCTCTGTGGCCCCCACAGACACCCAACAATGGAAACATTCATTCATCCAAGCAATGTTACTAAGCTCATGATAAACATAAAGATAGCGTGGCTATGACAGTGAACCAGGCAGGCATGTCCCTGCCCTCCAGGAGTTTTACACCACAGCTGGAGAGACAGCATTACACAGTGAAGTAGTCACAATTAAGAGATGTTAGAAGGGTCCAAAATGAATGGATGGCCACTTGATTTACCATCTAAATCTAGACACTTTGGAAAGCGAACATAAGGGCTGTTAATAATTATGTCCGGACAAATGGCATAAACTGGGACTATTCTGGGCAAACTGGGATATATGGTAATTCCAACATAGAGAAGCACCATCTAGCCAGGGAATCAGGGAAGACTTCCTTGAGAAAGGGATGCTGGAGCTAGGATATGAAAGACATGTAGAGGTTGACCAGTGGTTTGGGCTGCCATTATATGTGATCAGAGGCTGGTGATGCCCCCTGTATGGTTGGCACCACAGGTGCCAGTTCATCCTTTGCTGATTGATTTCTCAGTCTTAGGGACTCCCATGTCGGGGATGTCACCATAGCCTGGAAGAGCACTGCCTGGGATTTTTCTGATGGCACTGAAATGGAAACAAGGGCACCTAAAAGAATCTGTCAATGGGTCTCCTTCTGCCTTTGATTATGTTATTCTGGAAAGAGAATAATGGAATCTGTTGACATTTGATTATAACCAATTTTTTCCTTTTAAGAAATTATTTTAATATAAATTAAATATATATTTAATAACTTAATATAAAATAAGTATCATAAAAATTTTTAAATGATTCAAAAATTTTTATTTTATTTTTTGATTTAACTTTATTTTTTTTTAAAGATTTTATTTATTTATTTCACAGACAGAGATAGGCAGAGAGACAGGCAGAGAGAGAGGAGGAAGCAGGCCCCCTGCTAAGCAGAGAGCCCGATGCGGGGCTCGATCCCAGGATCCCAGGATCATGACCTGAGCTGAAAGTAGAGGCTTTAACCCACTGAGCCACCCAGGTGCCCCTTTGATTTAACTTTAAATCTAAATTATAATTTAATAAATACATAGTATTTGAATTATATATATTATATATTATATATTAATTGAGTCTATATTAATATGTTAATTAATTGCATGGCTAATATACATTAATTAATTTATAATGATTGATAATAATATATAATTGTATATTAATTAATATATAATATATTATTGGTTTCAGAGGTAGAGGTCAGGATTCATCAGTCTTATCTAACACCCAGGGCTCATTACATCACGAGCCCTCTTTAATGCCCCTTTTAATCTCCCAGTTACCCCATCCCCTGCCCACCTCCCTCCAACAACCTGCATTTTATTTCCTATGATTAGGAGTCTCTTATGGCTTGTCTCCCTCTCTGGTTTCATCTTGTTTTATTTTTTCCTCTCTTTCCCATGATCCTCTGTTTTGTTTCTTAAATTCCACATATGAGTGAGATCATATTTTCTCTCTGACTGACTTATTTCGCTTAGCAGGATACCGTCTAGTTCCATCCACATCATTGCAAATGGCAAGATTTCGTCTTCTGAAGGCTGAGTAGTATTCCATTATTTTTGTTAAAGACTTTACTTATTAGAGAGGGAGAGAATATGAGCATGAGTAGCAGGGAGAGTCAAAGGGAGAGAGAGAAGCAGGCCCCTCACTGAGCAGGGAGCCCAACATGGGACTTGATTTCAGAATCCTGGGATCATGAGCTAACTGAAGGCAGATTAACCAACTGAGCCACCTAGATGCCCCCACTTTTACCTTTTTTGAAACATCAATGAAACTGTTTTCCACTTATCTTTCTTAAAATTGTTGTAAAATACATAACAAAATTTTCCATTTTGATCATTTTTAGGTGTACAGTTCCATGGCACTGAGTACTTCCACTGTTGTGCAACCAGCCCCACCATCCACCTCTAGAACTTGTTCATCTACCCAAACTGAAACTCTTGTTAAACACTCACTCCCCAATCCCCTCCCCCAGCCCCTGGCACCCACCATCCTACTTTCCATCTCTATGAACTTTATTCCTCTAGAGAAGTCACAGAGGTTAAGTCATACGGTATTTGTCCTTTTGTGACTGGCTTAATTCAGTTAGCACAATGTCTGTCCTTGGATGCATCCATTTTGTGCCAGGATTTCCTTCCTTTTTAAGGCTGAATAATATTCCATTGTATGAATTTACCACATTTTATTTAACTGTTCTCATATCAAGGGACACCTGAATTGTTTTCACCTTCTGGGTACTGTGAGTAATGCTGCCATGAGCATGCGTGTAGAAGTGTGTAGAAGTATCTCTTCAAGTCCTTGCTTTCAATTATTAGGGTATACACCCGAAAGTGGAGTTGCTAGGTCATAGGGTAATTCTATGTTTAATTTTTTCAGGCATTACCTGTTTTCCACAACATTTACACTATGTCACATTCCCACCAACAATCTATAAGCCTTCCAATTTCTCCACATCCTCTCCAACATTTGTTAATTTCTCTTCTAATTTTTTACAGGGACTTAAAATTTTGAGATCATTATAGATTTACACACAGCTTTAGGAAATACTGTGGAGAGACCTCATATACTCTACCCGCAATTTCTCCCAATGGTAACATTGGAGTATAGCTTAATATCACAACAAGGATACTGATGTTGATTCAATCTGCTGACCTTGTTCAGATGTCAATTTTATATGCACTCATGTATATGTATGTGCGTGTGTGTGTGTAGAAGCAGTTTTTTGCAAATTTATCCTCTGTGTAAATTCATGTGACCCTCCCTCTGTAGTCAAAATACAGAACAGTTCCATCACAAGAATCTACAATAGGGATTTAAAAAAACCTTTTATTTTGGAAAAGTTAAAACTACCCAAAAGTAGAGAGCATAGTGTAATTGACACCATATACCATCAGCTAACTTCAGTAACTCCCAATTTATGGCTGCTTCCACTTCCTCTGTAGCCTTGCCCCCTCCCATATTATTCTGCAGCAAATCCCAGGCTTCTCATCACCTCAACTGCAAACATATCAGACTAAGTTTAAGAGACAAATGCATCACTTTTAGGCAGAACCACAATACTACCTTTATGCTCTATCCCCTGCCCTTAGCCAGCAATAATCCCCGAAAGGGATTCCCAGGGAATTGGCTGATATTGTAGCTTCTCCAAGGTACATCTTAGGAAAGGGCACACATTGGCCATGAATAAGTTGCCAAAGGATAACAGACAGTATAGTAACAAGTTCTTTTTCTCCCAGACCCCACAACCAATCCATCACTCTACCTCCAAAACAGAATCAGTATCCAACCCCATGTCTCCACCTCTGCTCCTGTCACTGTCCCAGCCTGCACCGTCTCTCGCCTGGGCTGCCACACAGCCTCCTCTCTGCTCTTGCTGCCTCCACCTCTGCCCCCTACAGCCTCACCTCTGCACTGAGCCAGAGGACCTGTCAAGACGGAAGGGAAAGCATGCCCCTCCTCGGCTCAGCACCCTCCAAGGGCTTCTCACCTCATTCAAAAGCCTAGACAGTCGCTCTCATGCAACCTCCCATTACCTGCTGATTTCATCTGCTCCCCTCACTCTGCTAGAGCTAGAGGCCAGTCTGCTGTGGCATAGATGCCCCAGGCACACTCCCACCACAGGGCCTTTGATCATGCTCTTCCTTCTGCCTGGAATACTCTTTTCCACATATCCACTCAAACTTATTCCCTTCAGGTCTCTGATTTAATGTCATTGTGTAGCTTCTGTTTGCATGCCTGGATCGACTCAACACCAATTTCCACCCTGCTCCTTCTCCCGGGTATTGACTCTAGGGACTAAACAACAGAGCCTTCACCCTCTGGCTTCCACTGGGTTTGGTCTATGGAGGGCACCTCAAGGAGTGAGGTCAGTTATTTATTCCCTGCACTCCCTCCCAGGTAACTGTTGCAGGCTGGCTGTGGCCCTGTCAGGTGGCCTCTCTACACCTCCTCTGTCTTCTGTCATGTGCCCTCCCTTGCCAGCCTCAGGGTCACTGTCCCTGTGGTTTTCTCCATCCTGTCCACATCATTCTGAATACTTACTCTGCTAACTCCCATCCAATGATCCACTTCAGTGTGCCAGCTGTTCCCTGCTGGGATGCTGTTGGGTGTGGTAATCGCGGTGAGCTTGTCCCTGGCACCCAGTATAAAATTGCACCCTCCCACTTGTCCACACCCCCTCTGTATTCTCTGCTTTATGTTCCTCAGCATTTCTCACCATCTACTGTAGTACACATTGTACTTACCTATGTTGTTTATTATCTGTCTCCCCCAACTGAAACCATTGTGTCCTGTTGCGCAGGGCACGCACTGCACAGTTGCAGAAGTCACTATTTACACAGACTGCAATGTGATAGGACAATGGCTCCTCCTAGAGTTGTGCAGTAGGGTGGCCCTGTCCCCCATCAGAATATAAGCTCTGACTTTCCCCCTCCACCATTCTATCTCAAGTGCTTAGAAGAATGCTTAGCACATAGAAGTTCTCACGAAATTGTCATTAATGACTGTTAATCTCTTTTACTTTCCTGAGAACTGTAAGTGCAAACATGCTTATAAGGTGGTGTCAGGAGGTCTTAGTGAGTTTTCTAAGGCTTTTCCTTGATACATTGTCTTGCAACTGCAAGGACCTGAGAATAGGAAGCATGTTCACCTTCTGTATTGCCTACTATTGTGTGTGCTCTTGGTGCCCCTCCCAGTTCTCCTGAGAATTGCTCTCAGCCAGATGGGAGCCCTCTTGCTTGGGAGGTCGGGCCTTCCACACCTGGGAGTGTCTGCGGCCAGGGACTGACACAGATACAAAATCCTGCCCCTTGCCTCAAGGTGGGACCAGCTCAGTGGTGCACATTTGCAGGGCCTGGGTGAAGCCAGCCTCCCTGGGGTGTCGTGTCCTCACCTAGTTCCCACCCCACATGTACATAACCATCCTGACTGGGCCTCCCCTTCCTGAGCACCTGCCCTAAGATGCCTGGGTGCTCTCAGTATGCCCTAAGTATGCCATGTGTAGCATACTGCCCAGCACACAGCAGGGGTCCCATCGCTATTTTTATTTATTTTTTATTTTTTATTTTTATTTTTATTTTTTAAAGATTTTATTTATTTGACAGAGAGAGATCACAAGTGGGCAGAGAGGCAGGCAGAGGCAGAGAGAGAGGAGGAAGCAGGCTCCCTGCAGAGCAGAGAGCCCGATGTGGGACTCGATCCCAGGACCCTGAGATCACAACCCGAGCTGAAGGCAGAGGCCCAAGCACTGAGCCACCCAGGTGCCCCCCATCGCTATTTTTAGTGAATGAATAATAAATCCATATGGGTTGGCTTCCCAGCCCTGCCACTCACTAGCTACATAACCTTGACTAAGGCAGTCCTGATATTGAGCCTCAGTTTCCCCAAAGGTCAGGTAAGCTAGTCCCATTCACAGAGATGACCCTGCACGCTGTGAAGGACAAATACTAGTTCGGGAAGACAAACCCTCACCCTGCCCTGCTCAGCTATTTCACTCCTCCCTGAATGTTAAATCTCATCTGGCCAGCTTCCTCGTTAGCTCCTGGTGGGGAGGCTTTCTGTTCCCTGGCCTCTTTTCTCCAGGGGACAGGGCTCACAGGCGCTCTGTGGATGCTCTTTGCTTGATTGAAAGTGCTTTGGGAAACAGGAGGAACTTGGGGAAAGATAACGATTAGAATAGACCATTAGGTATTAACACCACCCACCATCAGTGCTGCAGCCAGACTGACTTCCTTTGAGTCTGCTGAGCTGGAGTTAATTAGCTCTTGGATTTCTGAACTGTGGGGTGTCGCTTTAATCATCTGCCACCTGGCCCCAGCTCAGCCCTGGTGGGAGAAAGGCCTTTAGAAGCATGAGCTGAAGGGAGACCAGTCTTGCAGAATGAGAGCCCCCCAGAGCTGAAACTGTGCTCCAGCAACTGGACTGGACCACATGCTTGTCCCATTTGAGGGAACTGAGGCCTGAAGAGGCTGGACTGAACCTCAGCAGGCAGCAGAGCTGGGATTCAAGCTCAGGTTTCCTGTGTTAAAGTTGTAATCCCTCCCTTCATTCCACAGGTACTTCCCTAGCACCTCATCAGGGTGGGACACTGGGATTTCACAGATGAGGAAAGCAGAGCTAGTCCTTCCCCTTCTGGGGGCTTATGCTGTAGTAGCAGACATCAATGGGCAAGTGAGCAGATATGGTGATAATGACAAATGGTGAAAAGGGCCACGAAGGAGACCAACAGTACAATGAAAGGGAGTACTACGCCCTACAAAGGGCAGCCGGGAAAACCTCTCTAAGGGGCTGACTTACATTCCCTAAGATGATAAGAAGTTTTTCTCTATAGAATGGCGTCTAATAAATAAAGATGAAATAATAGCATGCACCTACCATAATTTTGCAACCCCCAAAGGATTAATGGACCATGCTTTGAACATCAGTGGCCGCAAGCATCACAAAAAGGGCGGCCAGCAGACACTAAGGCCTCCTGACGAAGAACATGGCATCACCCTGAAATTGCCAGAAAACTGGACCTAAATCTGATAAGTCCTTAGCGCAGAACTATTCAGCGAAATACACACAAATGCAAGTCACTTAGCTCACATATGCCATTTTAAATTTTCTAGAAAGCACGCTGAAAAAGAAGTGAAATTAATTTTAGTAGATCTTACTTAACCCAATATATCTGACACATTATCATCTCAATATACAATCAATACAGAAAAATGATTGATGAAACTCGTTTTCATCCTTCTTTCTTTCATACCCAGTCTTTGACATCTGGTGTGTGTTGTGTGCATACAGCACATCTCAGCTCAGACGAGCCACAATTCAAGGGCTCCATAGCCACACGCGCCTGGCGGCTACTGTCCCAAACACCACAGCTCCGCTCAACAACCGGTTTCCAGGAAATTCAGAAGACAGAGGACCGTGTGAACACCTCCACCCTGATGCAGTCAGCCAAGTCAACAAACTCTGATTTTCTGGAAAACTCTATAGAAAAAGCAATCTAGCTTTTTTTTTTTTTTGTAAGAAATACATTTTAAAGGGGGAAAATTAATGGAGAGAGGACCCATAAATTAAGAGTCTTCAGAGTCATACTTATCAACCAATCACCGTATGTGAACCTTATGGGATCCTGGCTGAAGCAAACAATCTGTAAAATATTTTATAGTGTTTATGAGAAAATTGGATATCTAAACACTGAATATTTGGTGGCTGTTAAGAGTTGTTATTTGTTCGAGGTGTGATAATGGTGTTGTGGTTATTATTCTTTTAGAGTGTCATTATCTTTTAGAGAGACATAATGAAATATTTATGGAGGTACTTCGAAATAATGTGAAGTCTGGAATTTGCTTCAGAATAATCTGGGAAGGGAGAGAATAATGCGGGTGGGGTGAAATGAAACAGGATTGATAATGGGGGTGCCAGGTGAAAGACACATGGGTCTTCTTAACTATTCTGCCTACTTTATAGAAACATTGTAGTAAAAAAAAAAAAATGTTCTAAGGAAGTTAGCATCATGTTGAAAAAGGGATATAGATAGCAGAGGCCACAAAACAAGACTGTATGAGGGCAGGGATGTCTGCCTTATTCATCAGTGTCTCCCAGCATCTCACACAGAGATGACACATGGTAGGTACTTAGTATGTTCATCCTTTTTGCAGTTATTTCTGTCCTTAGAGCTCTTCAGGTATATACCACCAGGGGTGTACAGTCAAATCACTCTGTCCTTCATCATAGTTCTCTGTGTGATTACATCAGCAATGCTTTTTGTTGTTGTTGGTTTTTTTTTAAAGTCTTGTTTTATTTAGTTTTTTACTTTTAGTGATTTTTTTTTACACTTTCATTTTATAATCATGTAAAATATTTGGATGTTTTCCAAGTCAAGTCTACAAAACAAGGCATATTCAAGGGAGTCTGACTCCAATTCCTGACAATTTTCTTTTGAGGACCTACCTCCACCCTTTGATATAGCTTACAGGAGTAAAAGCAGGGACCCTCCTCCTGCCTGAAAGTTTGGCCCATGACTCACCAACAAGCTCACTGATCATCTGTCTTTGCAATAGAAAACTCTGACAAAAGGACAAAAACATGAAGGTAGTTGGATTTGACTCATCAGGTGGTGGCCCCCTGACCAGACTGCCCTTGCTATAGTCTCACTGCAGAGGTCCTAGCATCCTAGCCCTCTGACATTGGTTCCTGCCTCCACCCCAGTCAGGTTCTTCAGCCTTCACTCAGTTCCGAGCCCCTGATATGAATCCACTAAGTTCCCTCTGGTTTCCATTAGTTTGAGTCCCTTTCTATTGTTTGCATCCTAAGACCCCTAAGCACAGACCTCCAGCAACACATGGCATAGTTAAGTACTTAATCCAGATTCTGATAAGACATGCCCCAAGTGAGAGCCCAGAACCATCTGAGGGGTGAAGTGAGCTTGGAGAATGCCCTGAATCAGGCAAAGCTGGAGAAGCGGAAGTGGCAGCCAGGACACCCATGCTGAAGCTAAGCGGGGTTACTGATGTTCCTGAGGACTGCATACCCAGTGGTATCAGCCGAAGGGTCCTGGAGCTTGGGCTTAGGAATGTACTCCCTGAACCCTTCTCTCCCACCCCTCCCCAGCTTACACTTCTTCTCTGACGTCACCAGAGAAAGGGCTGTGATTTTCACCGTAGCTCAGCCTTGTTAGCTATTCAGAGGATAGAGCTTTGAGGCTGAGGTGTTTTTTTGCTGTATTGAGTTGTCCTGACCCTACTCCTGGCAGGCTGACCGAAGTCCCTGGAGGAGCTGGGTCAGGTGTAGGACAATATGGAGCAGGGGGAACTGGAGAGAACTTGAAGGGTTCTGCTACTAGGTTCTAGCGATTGTCACCATGAGGCTCAGGGTCACCAGACCTCCTTATTTCTCATGAGAACCTAAAAATAAGACTTTTATGTTAAATGTTCTTATTTTTAAAATGTTCTGTGGAAAGAGCCAAGATGCCCTTCAAGAGACGAATGGATAAAGAAGATATGGTCCATATATACTATGGAGTATTATGCCTCCATCAGAAAGGATGAATACCCAAGTTTTGTATCAACATGAATGGGACTGGAGGAAATTATGCTGAGTGAAGTAAGTCAAGCAGAGAGAATTAATTATCATATGGTTTCACTTACTTGTGGAGGATAAGAAATAACATGGACGACATTAGGAGAAGGAAAGGAAAAGTGAATGGGGGGAAATCAGAGGGGGAGACGAACCATGAGAGACTGTGGACTCCGAGAAACAAACTAAGGGTTTTGGAGAGGAGAGGGTGGGGAGTTAGGTGAGGCTGGTGGTGGATATTAAGGAGGGCACGTACTGCATGGAGCACTGGGTGTGGTGCATATACAATGAATCTTGGAACACTTAAAAAATAAAATTAAATTAAAAAATAAAATACTCTAAAAATGTATCAATGGGATGAATTCCTCCCATGGGCCATCAGTTGGAAACTCCTGGTCTACCACCTACATTGTGGGCCTTCCTTTCTGTATGGTCATCATCTGCCTGTCTGTCTGCCTCTCCCATAAGATCACAAGTCTCGAGAAGGCCAAGGTTCTCTTGTTTCCAGCTGAATCTCACATGCCTCGCTCACTCCTTGGCATTCGGCAGAGTTCAATATGCGCGGGTGGACAGATGGATGGATGGAAGGACAGATGGGAGGGAGGTCACACAATTCATGGAGGATGACAATCCCAAGAAAAGCATCAGTACCACACCAGGCAGGGGGAGGGAGAGAGGAAGAGGTGTGACTCGGCTTCTTAGCTAGGATGTGGCTGCACAACTAGCCATTAGCAAGCTCCTCTGTCCAGGGCCACAGGGGCCAGAGCAGTTCCTTTTTGGAGCTGCCAGATTCTATTCTTAGAATAGTGCTTCCAAAGCACTCACTCCAGGCACAGTGAAGACCTCCTTCCTGTGTCCACAAAGCTTACTGCCTGTGGTTACTCAGCACTGAGGGCCCAAGCGCTATGGCTCCCATGCCTTCCCCCCTTCCTGGCCTCTGAGCACCTTGGTGCCCTTTGCCCCAGCAGGGAAGCAGCCTGCCTTGCCCCCTGCCAGCCTTAGGGCATAGAAGTCAAGGCTGTCAGGCCAGGATGGGGAAGGCAGGTGGGGCTTCCCTGAGTGTGCCCCCCCTTCGCTTCCTGCAGGCTTCTTTTGAGGAGCTTCTTCCTCCCCTGCTCCACCGCCCACTTGGCTGTGAGGACACAGAAAGGCTCATCAGTTGCTATAACAACACCTACCACCTTCCTCTGCACTTAGCTGGGTTATTTAGTCCCTGTTGGATAATGGATCTGCCTGTAGAGTGACGGGTTCCCCTTAAACTGGCAAGCCACTGGCTCAGGCTTTGGCCTCAGAGTTGGGTCTGAAGCATTATTACTGTTAGCAGGGGTGTTGTTTCAGGTGGGCAATTTTTGAGTGCTCACTGCATGCCAGTATAATAATGAAGCCTTCACAAGCACTATCTCATTTAATCCTCACAGTGATGTTATTGACATGGGAACACAGCTTTTGATTAATGGCTCAGGCAAAAGCCAGTATGGTTTAATATGAGTGGGAACCCTGTGACTGGGCTGCCTAGGTTTGAACCCAGCCTGCCAGTTGCTAACCATGTGGGCAAACCAGTCCCTTTGTGCCTCAGTTTCCCCATCTGTAAACAGAGCTAATCATGTGGCCTGGAATAGTGTCTGTCATGTTGCAAGTGCTGGTCTTGGTCACCGCAGATGGACACCCTGAGACAAGCGTACCAGCAGAAATTGTTTGTTTGGTGAGATCTGAGGCAGGGAGGAAGAAGTGAGGGAGAAGAAGGAGGCAGCCGGGAAAGTGTGCTCTGTTAAGTTACCAGTATGGGCAGCTGGAGAAGAAGGTTGCCGGGCGCCAGTGTAGACACACAGCTCCAAGTTACCCCATCTCAAGGTGGATAGAGTTGGGGGTTTATCCACTAATGCCACCAGCCATAGGTTGAGGGTTGCCTCTGGGTAGGTGTGAGTTCCCCAGCACTGCTGTCCTACTGTATGGACTCTGCAAGATCACTCTGGCATCTCAGTAAAGCTTGTAGCCTGGTGCTGCGGGTGCCGGCAGTGGGGAGCTGGGCTGGGCACGCACCAACAGCATCCAAGTATCTGCTCCATAGCTCACAAATGTGTGTTGAATGAAGGAATAAAAGAACCGTGGAAGGCAGAAGAGCCCCCCAAAATGTCAGTGGCCTAATCCCAGGAACCTGTGGATATGCTACATTACCTAGCAAAAGGACTTCGCAGGTGTGATTGAACTTACAGATCTTAAAATAGGGAGATTATCTGGGAGACCCAGTCTAATTACATGAGCTAATAAAAGCAGAGAACTTTTCCAAGCTGGAGTGAGGGAGGCAGCAGAAAGAGAAGCTGGAGAGATCCAAAGCATGGGACAGACTAGACTGAGAAGGAGTGCTGGCAGCCCTTAGGACAGAGGCTGGCTCCCAGCTGACAGCTAGCAAGGGAACAGGGACCTCAGTCTACAGCCACAGGATCTGGACCCTGCCTACAACCTGACTCCACTCCAAAGTGGGTTCCCCTCCTTAGCCTCCAGCTAAGGGCCTGGGCTGGCCTACAATCTCTACTGCAGCCTTGTAAGACTTCAAGCACATACCCAGCTGGACCCCTTACACTTCTGAGCTACAGACTGAGATAATGATTGTGTGTTATTTTATGCCACTGGATTGTGGTAATTCATTATAACAGCCCTGGGAAATCAGTATAGAAACTGAGGCTCAGAATGGGCAAATAACTTGCTCAATGCTATACAGTCCATAAATGAGAGCTGAAAAGTCATTTATCGTCAATACCCAGGTACCTGACCTCTAGGTAATTCTACCTCCTGCTCTTTGAGGGGCAGGAGAAGGGAGGGCACCCCTGACAAAGGCTGTGGAAAGGGGGAGAACATGGGTAAGAGCACAGATTCTGGGCTGGACATATTTGGATTAAAGTCTGTTCTGTAACTAATTAGCTGGGTCACTTTGGGCGGCAAAATTACATTACCTCTCTAGCCTTAATTTCTTCACCTGTAAAATGTAGGTGATAATGGCACCTTCCTGGTGAGGTGTATCATGAGGATTAGAGGAGATCGTGTTGATAAAGGGTTGTCTGTGATGCCAGGCCCATGGGGAGTGCTAGGTAAATATTTGCCTAGTGTGGTCATATACTCAGCATTCATTCTGCGTCAGGTGCCTTAGTGGAACCCCAGTGCGCACAACCACTGTGGTTAGTGTTGCTGTCCCCATTTTACAAATGAGGCAAAAGGCTCCTATATCCTTTTATTTTTTTACTGTGTGCATTTTGATTTATGAAATTAAAGGAAGTAAGGATGGGAATTTCACTTTCATTGATTAAAAAAGGCAAGAGTCAGGTGGAAAGAAGGCAAATGCATGAGTGAACCCTCATGTTTACCCTGATGTTTAGCCTAGAGAGACTTTCCAGATCATAATGTATGATGGTGGCAGACAGCAGTTTGAATCTGCTGAAGTAGTTGACACCTGCAGAACAGAGTGCTGGGTGGGTGGGAATTTATATAGGGGAGGATGGCAGTGGGAAAAGTCCATGTGGGGGTTTCTGAAAGGTCCTTGGCCAAGGGCTGGAATGCACATGTACAGGGAGACTCTGAGAGGCCCAGCAGAGAATGAAGACACTGGTCGGTCACATGATGGAGTTCCATCCCAATCTGAGGGGCCAGTCATCACTGAGTATCTTGGACATTCAGCTGACAGCTCAGAAAGGCCACACCTTAAGAGTAAAGATCAAGCTTTGGGGCTGTGTCCTAGTACAAAAGACAGAAAAAAACATACAGCCCTAATGGCAAGCTAAAGAAAGCTGGTGATATTATGTAAATACCAGACAAAACTAACTTTAAGACAAGGAGAGCAATCAGGAATAAGGAGAGACTTCATAAGGACAAGGAAGCCAATTCAATCCTAAATATATAAAACCTAATAACAGAATTTCATAATAAATAAAGCAAAACCCCATAGCTTAAGGGAAGAATAGACAAATCTATCATCATGTTTGGCAAGGTAACAACTCTCAGTAATTGAAGAAAAAATAGACAAAAATCAGTAAGGATATAGAAACTTTGAACACTATCAATCACCTTGATCTAATTGACATTTTAAGAGCACTACCCCAAATAATTGCAGAATACCTTTTTTTTTTAAGGTACATGAAATGTTCACTAAGATGGAACATAAACAGGGCCATAAGTCTCAATAAAATTCAAAAGCTTGATACATTTTAGAAGACTGAAATCATATAAAGTGTGTTCTCTGCTCACACTGGATTGAGATTAGAAAATCACCACAGCTGTAAATACCTATAAAAAAGGAGAAAGATGTCAAATCAATAACCCAAATTTAATTAACAACCTTAAGAAACTAGGAGAGGAGCAAATTGAACTAAAACCAAGAAAAAGGAAAAAAATAATAAAGATCATGGTGGAAATGAATGAAAAGAGTACAGAAAGAGTAGAGAATGAAAAGAGTACAGAGAAAATTAATACAACCAAAAGTTATCTCTTTGAAAAGATAAACAAAATTGACAAACCTTTGGTTAGATGACCAGAAGCAGAAGAGAGAAGATTCAAATTACTAAGATCAGGAATGAAAGAGGGGGCATTACTACCAACCTTACAGAATAAAAAATTGCCAATGTTAACTTCGATACCAGAAGCCAGAAAAAAAAATAAGAAAACCACAGATCAACCATTGCATCTTTGTAGATAAATATGCAAAATCCTCAACAAAATACTAGTAAATCAAATCCAGCAACATATAAGGATTATACACTATGACAAAGGTGGATTTATCCCAGAAAGGCAAGGACAGTTCAACATCTAAAAATCATTTAATCATATCAACAGAACAATAAATAAAAATCACATGGTCATCTCAATAGTTGCAGAAAAAGCATTTGACAAAACCCAAACCTTCTCATGATGAAAAAAATTTCTCAACCCATGAGGAATAGAAAAGAACATTCTCAGCCTGAAAAAAAAAACACCTATGAAGAAGCAACATCTAATAGCTTACTTAGTAGTGAAATACTGAAAGCTTTTCCTCCAAGATCATGAATGAGACAAGTGTATGTACTCTCATCTTTTCCATTCACTATTGTACTACAGGTTCAAGCCAGGAAAATTAGGCAAGAAAAAGAAAAGTCTCCACATAGGAAAGAAATAAACTGTCCATTTTCAGAAAACATAGTCATGAATATGGAAAATCCTAAAGGATGAACACCAGAAAGAAGAAGGTAGAGAAGAAGGAAAAGAGGAAAAGGAGGAAGAAGAAATCACAAAGGAAGAAGGAAGGAAGGAAGAACTATTAGAGCCAATAATTGAGTGCAGGAAGGTTGCAGAATGCAAGACAAATGTACAAAAATCAACTATATTTCTATGTACTAGCAACAATAACCCAAAAATGAAATAAAAAAAAATTCCATTTACAATCAAAAGATTAAAATGCTTAGGAATAAATTTTACAAAAGAGGTAAGAGACTTTTACATGGAAAACTATGAAGTACTTTGAAAGCAACTAAAAGAGACCTAAATAAATGGAAAGGCATTTGTGTTCATGGGTAAGACTTAGTATTGTTAAGATGGCAATAGTGCCCACACTTAGCTACAGACATAATGCATTCTCTATTAAAATTAGAGTTATCCTTTTTCTTTTATAAGCTGATCCTAAAATTCATGTGGGAATGCAAGCGAGCCAGAATAGCTAAAACAATCTTCAAAAATAACTACAAAGGGGGAGTAATCATACTTCCCAATTTTAAAACTTCCTTCATACTTACAGTAATCAAGACTGTGGTACTGGCATGAGGATAGATATGTCCATCTGGAATGGAATTGAGAGTTGAGAAATAAGCCCCTGCATTTGTGACTGATTTCTGACAGAGTGCCAAAACAGGAGAAGAATTGTCTTTTCAACAAAATGTAGTAGGAAAACAGGATATCCACATACAAGTTCAATCAGAGATTCCAGTGTATAAAGAGCCAAAGCTACCAAACCCTTGCAGGAAACATGGGTGTTATTTTTGTTGAATTAGACAATGGTTTCTTAGCTATGACATGAAAAACACAACAAAATTTAAAAAATAGATCAAGTGGACTTCATAAAAATTAAACACTTTTGTGCTTTACACGACACCATCAAGAAAGTGAAAAAGACAATCCACAGAATAGGAGAAAATATTTACAAATCATATCTCTGATAAAGGTCTAATATTCAGAACACATACAGAACACTTAAAACTCAACAATAAAAAGACAACCCAAGGGCACCTGCGTGGCTCAGTCAATTGAGTGTCTGACTCTTGATTTTGGCTCAGGTCATGGTCTCAGGGTCCTGTGATCCAGCCCTACATCCAGCTCCATGCTTGGCAGGGAACCTGCTTGAGATTCTCTCTCTCCCTCTCTTACTGTGTGTACATGCTCTCTCTCTCTCTCTCTCAAATAAATAAATAAATCTTAACCAAAAAAAGGACAAATAACCCAATTTAAAAACAGACAAAGGATCTGAATAGATATTTCTCCAAAGAAGATGCACAAGTGCCAAATAAACACATGAAGCTTAACATCATTACTCATTTGGAAATGCAAACCCTAAATATACAGATGTAGAGAAAAGAAGAGCCCATATGGACCCCAATGTTCACAGCAGCACTGTCCACAATAGCCAAATTGTGAAAAGAGCTGAGATGCCCTTCAACAGACTAATGGATAAAGAAGATGTGGTCCATACACACAATGGAATATTACTCAGCCATCAGAAAGGATGAATACCCAACTTTGCATCAACATGGATGGGACTGGAGGAGATTATGCTGAGTGAAGTAAGTCAAACCATTATCATATGGCTTCACTTACTTGTGGAACATAAGGAATAACATGGAGGACATTAGGAGAAGGAAAGGGAAAGTGAATTAGGGGAGATTGGAGGGGGAGATGAACCATGAGAGACTGTGGACTCTGAGAAACAAACAGGGTTTTAGAAAAGAGGGGGGTGGGGGATGGGTGAGCCTGGTGGTGTGCATTAAGGAGGGCACATATTGCATGGAGCACTGGGTGTTGTACATAAACAATGAATTTTGAAACACTGTATCAAAAACTAATGATGCATTTTATGGTGACTAAGACAACACAGTAAAAAAAAAAGCAAATCAAAATCACAAGGAGGTATCACTTTACATCTACTATGATGAACAGAATAATTAAAAAAAAAAACAGCAATAACAAGTGTTAGTTAGCAAAGATATGTAGCCCCTGGACCCTTGCTAGTGGGAATGTAAGAGTATGCAAACTGCTGTAGAAAACAGGTTGGCAGTTCCTCCGAGTTAAACATGGAGTTATCATATGACCCAACAGTATCATTCCTAGGTATATTTCCAAGAGAACTGGAAACGTATGTTCACACAAAAATTGTGCACAAATGTTCACAGCACAATTATTCATAAGATCCAAAGGGTAGAAACAACCCAAACATCCACCAACTGATGAATGGATAAACAAATATGGTCTATCCACACAATGGAATATTATTCAGCCATGAAAAGGAATGAAGATATAAACATGGATGAATCTTGAAAACATTATGCCAAGTGAAAGAAGCCAAACAAATGAGGGAACATACTGTATGATTCCATATATGTAATTTTCAGAATGGGCAAATTCATAGAGTCAGACAGTAAGTAGATTAATGGTTGCCAGATGCTGCTGGGGGAGGGGAATGGGGAGTGACTGCTAACTGGTACAGGGTTCCCTTTGGGGTGATGAAATGTTCTGGAATTAAATAGTGGAGGTGGTTGCACAAACTTATGAATACACTAAAATCATTGAACTGTATATTTGTTGTTACATAGTTTAATAAAATAATTAAAAAAGCATACACTTAGCATCTGCAGGTAACACAAATACAACCTCCACTAGTTTAACCAGTAAGAAAGGTTACTGACTCAGGAAGCTTGAAGTCCAAAGGTAGAAGGACCCCTCCAGATCGATTGATTCGGTAGCTGAATGTTGGTGTCAAGGACTCAGATTTTGGTACATCTCTCTGGTCGGTAGTGCTCAGTGCGAGATTTTTTTTCAAACTTGCAGCAAGCAATTTCAAGTGTCTCCAGGCATCACATCTGGACAAAACAAAGTCCTGAGGCAAAAAAGAGAGCTCATCTTCTTAAGATTTTCTCTTCAGAAAGAGGAAAACTTTCCTCCAAAGCCCCCAAGATATATGCCCTCACATCTTATGGCCAGAAGTAGATCGTGTGTCCATCCTAAGCCAGTTGCTACAATCAGGAACAGTATTACTTTCAAGCTACTGAGGACCAGCCTGGATCTTGGGGTGCTATCAACCTTCCCTGCAGCAAATGGCTGAGTGGGGAAAGAATGAGAACTGGACATGGAATTAGGAAGGAAGAGGGAAATAGATGATGGATGAGAAGCCAACAGTTATCTCAATAGAAGATGACTGATTCAACTTTTATAAATTTGATTACATAGTATTAGAATAGTCAATCAATGAGCTAGGAAAAATGTACATGCACAGTATGAAATCCAGTGTTCTCCATGGAAATGTAAGATGTAATAGTACTAACCAAGGATACAGCATGACCTCCATCTTCTCTGCCAGAGTTTCCCCAGACAGTTTCCATCTTCTAATAACTGGACATCCCCTAACATGTTATGTGTATCTCAATACAAATAAATCAGTTTCTAATTATTCCTAAGACAGGATAAGCTGTAGAGTATTTCTTTTCAACTTATAAATACAAATGATTAACAAAAATAAATAATAAAAAAAGCTTTTTTGAAAATAGACAGAAGACTTGAACAGATGCTTCACAGAATAATTTATCCTAATGGCCAATGAGCATGTGAAAAAGTGCTGAACTTCATTAAGTCATCAGGGAAATGCCACTTCTAAAATTAAGAGCACTGAAATGCCAAATGTTTAAGAGGACATAAAGCAGTTCAAGATGTCAAACATTGCCAGTGGGAGTGTAAAACGGTACACCCACTTTGGAGAACAGTTTGTTTAGTTTCTTATAAAGTTAAACAATACCTACCCCACAACCCACCCATCCCACTCCTAGTTATTAATCCTTGAGAAATGAAAATGCCCTCAGAAAGACTTGTTCAAGAATATTCATAGCAGTCTATTCGTAAGTCAAAAAGGAGAAATAACACAAATGGCTATCAACAGGAGAATGGATAAACAAACTGTGGTATATTCATAATGGAATACCACTTAGTAATGGAAAGGAATGCATGACTGCCCAATACGGATAAATTTCATGGACATGATGTTGAATGAAAGAATCCAGACCCCCCAAAAGTACAGACCGTGTGATTCCATTTATATGATTGTCAAGAAAAGGTACATCTAATTCATGGTGATAGAAATCAGAACAGTGACTGCCTATGGGGGTTAACTGGAAAGGAACATGAAAAAACTTTCTGGTGATGGAAATGTTTCGTATGCTGAGAATTGTGTTAATTACATGGGTATGTACATTTTCTCAACTCTGTTTATTGGTACATCCAAGATCTGTGCATTTGAGTATATATAAATTTTTCTTCAACTAAAAGAAATGAAAAAGGAGGGAGGCAGAAGTGGTGACTAGAGAGGTGTCTGGAGTCAAATTGGAAGACGCAGAATTCAAAGTTCCACAGTTTGCCTCTGATGTTCTACGCCCTAGGGCCCTGGGAAGTGTCAAAGCAGGGGTGTGGCTTAGCCTTTGATGTGTTCCAGGGAACTTGTTTTGCCTCCTGTTACCCTGCTATATAGCTTTGGTGGCTGAGTCAGCTTAGCTCCTAGGACCTGGGCTTTGCCATCTGCCCTGTCCTTCCTGAAACACCTTGGAGAGTTTGTCCCTGGGGAGAGGCTCAACAGGAGGCAGAGGAGCCCCTGGGCCTCCAGTCTCCAGCCCTGGGTGAACTAAGAGTGAAGAGGAGCCACCCCCTCCCCACCCCACCTCCATCCCAAACCCCTGCTTTCCTGAACTGAGCAGGACTGAGGCTTCTGAGAAATCTCATTTTGAGTGCCAGCCACACGCCCATTCCTGCTCTGATTTATCACCGCTCTGCGTGGGTGATGACTCAGTGTGGGGGAGGCAACAGGAGCCTTGCTGCTGCCAAGCGCCCAGGGCTGCTGCTGAGGGAGGAAATATGCCCATCCCTGTGGGGACTTGGGGTTTCTACTCCTGAACTATCTGCTGCCCATTCTGTCCAGACAGGATGAAAGGAGCAGAAAGGGCTTGAACTCTGGGGACAGACCAAGTTGGGGTCATCATAGGTAAGCCTTAGTTTCTTGTTCCGTAAAATGGGGCAGGGGTGTTTTAGGGCTTTGGATGCATGTGATTTATTGAGGGAGTGCTCTGAAGAAAAACCTATAAAGGGTAAGGGAAACAGGATAGGGAAGAGGGAGGAGCCAAGGGGGAATGTGACCCCAGGTAAGGAAGGTCCAGCCGCAGCCTGATCCACTGGAGGCTGTGGGACAATCACACTACAAAGCTATTCACAGCCCCAGATGAGACGGGGAGCCAGCCTTTTGTACCCACTTTTCAGCACTGACTGTGAGATGTTCTTGGAGGGATGTAATCAACTAGTGAGGTTCCTGTCAACCTAGGGCAATTTTCCAGAGAAGGGGTGCAGCTTTGAGCTCTTGACAGCCAACACTTACACAGCTGGTGGGTGGGTATGATGGCCTGGTTTTGGAGACCTGATTGGGGCCCCAACAGCACCTATTAAAGGGGTAAAATACCCACTGCCCAGGGCTTCTATAAGTTTACACAACAGGCAGTGAAAAAATAATAACTACTTCTTAGGTACAAGAGAAGTGGCACTTAGTACTGCAAATGTGCGTGCCCCACCTACTGCAAATCCAACAACTTTGGGGACCATGGCAGAGTGAGAGTCGAAAGTCTATGCATCTAAGCAAGAGCAATAGGCAGAAAGAAGCTGGCAGGGTAGCTGGGTCCTGGAGAACCTCTTTAGTTCCTGGGAAGTTTGGGGTTCCTGAAGACAGTGGCTGGGGCAGTGGTGGGGAACCTTTTAAGAACCTGGGATGGTGGCTGACAATCATCTGGTCTTACCAGCTTGCCACATCATTCTGTCTTCCTGCCATGCACCTGGATGATCTTTATGCACACCTATTGGAGACAGGGGAGCCTCCACTCACCTGCCCCCACGCTCTTCCCCACCCCGACATTTCTCTATCATTTGCTTCTAATAAGTTGAGCATTGACCACTGAGCATCATCTGGTCCATTCAACCCAGGACTCTGCTTTTGATGGGGGCTTTCTAGAAACAGTGAGTTTAAAAGGTTCTTGGGAGGTCCACATTTTCTCTAATAACCTACTGTATATACATTGTTGAGGGAAGAGCATTGACTTTGGAATCAGAACTGGTTTTGAATCCCGCTATGCCATTTCTTGGCTGTGTGCTCTTGAGTGAGTTGCCTTATCTTTCTGAGCCTCAGCTTCCCTCTTTGAAAGGAAAAAAAAAATTTAAGGGATAAATTAATGTGCCTGCTCAGAACAATGACAGGGGAGAGGAAGCCTCATGATGTGATGTGCTTAGCACACAGTAAACACTTGACAAATGTTTGCTCTTTGCCCCTTTCCTCTTCTGGAACAATGTATTTTTGGTCCTGTCATCCCTGGGTGGGGGCAGCTTTCCTAGGTTCAGCACCTGTCCTGTCTGGACAGAATGGGCAGGACCCCTAGGGGGTCCTGCTCATCCTGCTTGTTTACCCTACTGAAACTCTTCACCCTCTGGGAAGGGACTCTTGTCCTTTCAGTTTCTGGCCTCAGTTCCAGGAACTGCCCCACAAAGGCTCGGTTATTTTTTCTCAGCTCCCTCTTACACCTTCCAGAAGACTCCTCTCTTTTATGAGCACCCTCATTGTCCACTCCATCCGGCCTCCCTTTCCTTGGAAAGACAGTTTTCTCTGAGGTAGGGCCTTTGCCAATAAGCTGTGTCCATTGTTTGGCATCCAGTAAGACAGGATGAAGGCCCACGTAGAATCTGCCATCACAGATGACTTCAAAGGGGCTGATGGTCAGTGCCTATTTCCTCCCTTTACTAGAGGTGCTTCTGCAGGAGATGAGACACTCACAGGTCATACATATCACGAACAGGTAGCAGGATCCCAGCCTGATCTCAAGGTCCAAGGAGGTAGCTAACAAGTCAAGTGTGTCTTTTGACAGAGTCTAGAAGTTCAGACCAAGTGAGAGAGAGATCCAAGCGTGCAGGGGACCTGCCTAGAATTCTAGGACTGCCCCCTACAGGGGGAGAGGATCATGGCTTGAGTCCTGGCAGGACCACTAAACCAGCTCTGTGATCTACAGCATTTTACCAAACCACTTTGTGCCTCAGTTGCTACTCCTATAAAACAGATATGATGATAATCAGCATTTTTTCCTGATAGTGGGGGTTTTCCTCCTTGATACACAGGAATTGTCACTTCTGGTAGCAGCACCTGCTTCTCTTGGAGAGTAGCCCCTGCACACCCAGGTCCTATGTTCAGAAAAGGCTGGTCTTTAAACTGGGCATGCATTTCAGCCCTGGCCAACAAGTGTACTCCATCCTCAGGCCCTCCCTTATTGTGCAGAGATGGATGCTGGACCCCTGAAGGTTCAGTGGACCTCAATTCCAGGACTTCTGCTGGAAGTGTTGAGAAACAGCTCTTTCCACAGGTGTTTCAGGGCTTTCCAGGGAGGGTTTGTACTCAGGGCTGCTCATGGCCATTTTGCTTCCACGAAAGGAGAATTTGACTGAGAAAGGAGACAACACAAAGCCACGAGATGGAATAGAATGTGTCTGATAACATCCTTTGAACATCAGGATCCAGCTGGACCTGAACATCGCCTCAGGGTTTTCAACCACTGTTTTTTACTAAAGCCAGTTTGGGTTGGGTTTTCTGCCCTTTGCAGTTGAAGAGTCCTTCAGTAGTGTCATATATACAATAATAATACATTCCTCTTGAGTTGTTTGAAGACAAACCGTGAGAGGCTCTTAGCACAGCACCTGGCACAGAGTAGGCACTCAATAAATGCCCCTTTCTCCAGGGCCTGTTTTCTCATTTGTTAGATGGGTACATTGAACTGTGTCCCAATGCTCTTAGTGGAGATGGAGACCATGGGGAAATCTGAGCAGTCTGTTAAATTAACAGGGGAGGATTGGGGTAGGAAGAACACTCACCAAATGTCCACATCCTAATCTCTGGACCCTGTAAGTAAGTTACACTGCCTGGCAAAAGAACTTCAGCAGATGTGATTGATTAAGGATTTTGAGTCAAAGAGATTCTCCTAGAATATATAATTATGCGAGTCCTTAAAAATCAGAGAATCAGGTCAGAGATGCAATGTTGTTGGCTTTGAAGATGGAGAAAGGGGACCTTAGGCCAAGGAATGTGGCAGTTTCTAAAACGCCGGAAAAGGTGAAGCAATGGATTCTACAAAAAGTGATGCAGTCCTGCCAACACTATGATTTTAGCCCGGGGAGACTGGTGTTAAGACTCCTAACCCCCAGAACTGTAAGATAATCAATTTATATTGTTTTTAGCGACTGAGTTTGTGGTAATTTGTTAATAGCAGTGACAGAAATTCATACAAGCATTCACACATTTACTTACTCTTCTCATTCGTTCATCATTCAGCAACTACGTATCAGGTTCTGTTAGTAAAATAGATTTCATTTCTTCTCATAATCTACTAGGGGCACAGAAAATACTCCTCAGTTTGGAAATCTCTGTCATGGGAAAATGAAAGCTCTACAATGGGGAATGTACAAGTTGCTATGGGAACATGAAGGAGGCACCTAAAGCAGCATGAGGGTGAGGCTGGTGGCGGCCAGAGAAGACTTCCTGTAGGAAGTGTGGTCTAAGCAGAGACAGGAAGAATGAACAGAATTAACCAGAATGTGAGCAGTCTTCCCTGGGGGGAGCTAAAAAGTTTATGGTGGTCTATTAGTCAGAATTCTCCAGAGAAGCAAAAGCAACAGAACATGTACATATGTACACAGAAACTTATTTTAAGGAATCAGCTCATACAATTATGGCACTGTGGTAAATCCAAAATCTGCAGAGTAAGCCAGCAGGCTGGATACCCAAGGAAGAGTTGCAGTTTGAGTCCAAAGGCCTCCTGCTGGTAAAATTTCTTCTTGCTCAGGGGAGGTCAGTCTCTAATGCTATTAAAGTCTTCAACTGATTGGATGAGGCCCACTCCCATTATGGAGGGCAATCTGATTTACTCAAAGTCTACCCATTTAAATGTTGATCTTATCCAAAATATACCTTCACAGAAACATCCAGAACAATGTTTGGCCAAATGTCTGGTCACTGTGGTCCAGCCAAGTTGACACATGACACTGGCTATTTATTACAGGTGGGTACCAGTATACTCCACAACATAAAGACATATGAAAAATCCTATTATTTTGTCTCAGTCACTTAAGGATGTCCCTCTGTCCACACTCACCAGGATTGGTGAACACTTCAGTCTCAGCTATGTTTTTTTTTCAGCTATGTTTTTTCAGGCTACCCTTTTTAGATTCAAACAAGAATTTTTTTGCAGCCATTTCTCCCTCTGCTCTCCAAGGTAGCTGTTTGGCCTGCTTCTCTGCTCCATCAGTCTCTACTGGCTCTGAAGTCTTCCTTCACCACCAGCCACATGCCTGGATGTGGAAACCCTCATGAATTCACTCATGGACTCAGGGCTATTTCCCTAGGCATTCTGCAACTGCAGGGACACTATGGATCTTCCCTGCCTGCAAAAACAACCACTCTGAGAACCCCTCCATTTCCTTACCTGCCCCTTCTTCCCTAGTCAGATATCAGCCCCCACCCCAGCCTCCCCACATAGACTTATGAAGTCTAGCTGAAATCTGGTATAGGTGAGGGCCCTTCTAGAGGCCTGGAAAGTTCTGTTTGAGGCTCTGTAATGCAAACGCTCCTGGAAGTATCAGAATCCATACTAGGAATTATAGGGATTTGGGGGAGAGAGGAGGAATTGATAAAGACCAGTAACTTTTCTGACTCATTGGCAGGAGTGAGAATTAGAAATAAATTCTCCAATAAATGACTTTGCCACACACACATTAGACAGAAGGACCTGATGTGCAAAGGCCCTGGGGCAGTAGGGAAACAATAAGGAGGCAGGGGTAGACAGGGAGAACAAGGGGAGAGTGGAGAGAGATGAGATTGGGATGGTAGGCAGTTGCCAGACCACGTTGTGGCGGGGTGGGGAGGGCTTGTGCCAGACAAGAAGTTTGAAAAGTGTCCTGAGGATGGCAGGGAGACATGAAATACTTCGAGTGGGAAGCAACACTATCACATTTGTGTTTTAGAAGACTCCCTTTGGCAATTAGGCAGAAAGTGTCCTTGATGGGTATTATGGGCTGAATCATGCCCTACTCCCAAATTCATATGCCGAAGTTGGAACCTGCAGAAACTCAGAATGTGACTGCTTTGGGAGACAGAGGCTTTCAAGAGGTAATTAAAATAAATAAAGAGGTCCTTAAGGTAAAGTAAGGTCATATGGATGGGCCCTAACAAGATGTTTCATCTTCTTATAAAAAGATAAAATTAGGACAGACACAGACAGAGGGAGACCATGTGAAGAGACACAGCAGGACAATGGCCATCTGCAAACCAAGGAAACGAGCCTCAAAAGAAATCCAGCCTGCTGACACCATGATCTCGGACATCCAGCTTCCAGAACCATGCAGAGACACATTTCTGTGGTTTAAGCTGGCCAGTCTGTGGTGCTGTCACAGACAGCGGCCTGTGCAGACATGTACAACAAGTTAAGAGTGGCCCCTGGGACGCTGCCAGGGCAACTGTTGTGACCCCTCAGATGAGAGCTCAGTCTGGGGATGAGAGGCAGATGGCCCCCATAGGGGCTCAAAAGCCCACCGCTGGGTGAGGTTGAGACCAGACATGTTGACTTCCCAAAAACTTCTAGCTGTGTCAAAAAGGGCAGGGCCAGGTGGTGATTACATCTGGAAAACTGTTCTCTAGCCATATTCCCACATGCCTCTGTACCACGTGGCACGGATTTGGCTGCCCTGGGCCTTAAACAGACTTCCTCAAACCTGAATTTTTTTTTCCTCCTGCTTCTTGGATACAGTGGCATTTTCCAAAGCTTGGTCACATAAAGAAATTTTTATCAAGAAGGAGCGAATCACTTTTCTTCCTTTGAGGGCATGATCACACCCATGGGCATAGTTTGTCAATTGTTTTATGAAAACTTGGCATTTGGACACTTCTAGTGTTTTTAATTATGTATAGTTCTAGAAGCAAAACACTCAGACTTTAATATTTTTATGTGTAAATGTTTACATATTGCAATTTATGTAATTATATATATTGAGTTACTATTAAAGTACAGGAAAATGCATATATCTTAGGCATACACCTCAATGAATTTTTACCTGTTTAGATCGCTGTAACCCCCTCATTCAGATCAAGGTGTGCAACAAGTTATCTCCCCTGTGCTCCTTTGTATTCAATAATCACCCTCCCCACCCCCAAAGTAACCACTATTACCCAAGTTTTTTCTGTTTTTGAACTTTGTGTAATAAGCTCATGTAATCCATGGTCCTTTCTATGTAATTTCTTTCACTAGGTATGATAGGTCAACATGATAGCTTTCTAAGATTCATCCATGTTGTTGCATTTATTTGTAGCTATTTTTTATTATTGCTGAATAGTATTCCTCTATACCCCTGTACCTCTCTGTATCCAGTCTCCAGTGGATGGACAAGGGCCAACTTACTTTAAGCAAAGCAAATATAGGTCATGTTAAATTTCAAGGAACAGAATGTCAGGGCTGAATGGAGGAAAGCTTGAGATCATCTGTTTTAACTTATTTTTTACATGAGGCCCAGAGAAGGAAAGTGAGTAGCCCAAGGTCCCACAACTTTGTCCAAACAGAGCTAAGATCCAAGCTAAATCTTCTACTTCTCTAAATTCCTCTCCATATCTCACCATACCTTTTAGGCAAATATGGAAAAATGAATCCTTTATTTCCTAAAAGGATATATGCTTTTAGGAATGTAAGTGGCAGGGAAGTGGGAATTCAGTCTGGAGTGGGTGGGAGATCATTTTCTCCTTATAAAGTTTGACATTTTCCTTGGCAAGAGCTGAAAGATTTTCAAGCCTCTAGCACCTGACTTTGTCCATCTGCTTTGCTCTCCCCAGGGTCACATCTTAGAAAAGGGCAAGCTTGTGCGATCTGGAGGGCACAGAACTGGGCAAAGACAGCTGTGGTGTGGAGCCTCAGCCTGGCACTGAACCCAGGGAGGACTGAACAGCAAGAAAAAAGGAAGAGAAGGCCCCAGGTAGGTAACTCTGATTTTTTTTTTTTTTTTTTTTTGGTAATTTTTCAGGGCCTTAGGAGACTCCCATGAATAGGGTTAGCCTCAAGAGCTGGGGAATCTGGAGCAGAGGAGGGAGCCCGGCTTCCTGGACAGGCCTGTGTGGGGATCCCTGCTCAATAAACCATGTGACTTTGGGTGAATCCTTTTCCCTCTGTGACCTCAGTTTCTTCATCTATGAGATGGGAAGTTAGGAACATCCAATGACTTGACAATGGGAGAAAGGTGGTGGTTCAGGTTGAGTTCCTTTGTCTTTCCCTACCTGATGATGGATACGTCTCTAGGCCACACCAGCTAGCTGAGCTATGAAGTTACTGATCCACTCTCATCCCAGATACAGGCTCGGCCAGGCAGCTTCCGCAGGCACCTCCACAGCTCACATCTGTGTAGCTCTGGGACAAGGAGACAAGCCCTGCACCCACAATAGAAGGACATATCTGTCATTCTTCATGGGAAGCAAAGTGGATGTCTTGGGGTTTTCTTGATGGACAGATGCTGCCTGCCACGTGACTTGAGCAAGTGTCTTCCTCGCTCCCAGATTCTGTTGTTTTCCTAAAAAATGGGATTAAATAACCCCCCTCTACTACAAGATCATCATGAGCATTAAGTGAAGCAATGATTGACAAAGCAGATGCATGCAATAGCTAAAAGAACCGGTACGCGATTCAGGCTGGACCCTGTCCTCACTACTTCCTACCTGTGTAACCTTGGAAAACCTGCTTAAGCCCTTTGGGCCTCAATTTCCTCATCTGTAAACTGGGAGAATGACTGGAACCCACTTCACACAGTGGTTGAGCAGCACCAACAGGCCACAGATGTGAAAAAATAAAACAGTCTGAAGCTGACTAAAGTTCTTGGACAATGGGAGAGATACCATCTGGGTGGGGTAGTAGTAATGGTTAAAGATTCTTTATTCCTTAATCTCCCCATCTACCAATCATAACAATATAATTGAGCTGTAATCAGAGCAATATAATTGAACTTTATACTCTTACAGCAGAATCTCTTTTATTTTTAAAATTATTCTCTTTTCTAGAAGGGGGTGTTAGAGATGAGACAAGTAGGCCCAAAAGGGAGTCACTTGTGCTTAACCCCACATCAGCAAACCAAGACGTAATACCTAACCTAATAGCAGTTTCAACAACCACCCCTGCCCCCAAATGTGACCTTAAGCCAATCAAATGGAATTACCTGGTCAGCACTAGTGAGAAAAACCCATCTGATAGACCCCTTCCATTCCCCTCAGGAGGGTGATCTTCACTATGCATTGCATTCTTCACTAATAATTTCCTCTGTTCACTCCCCTCTGTCATTAAAAACTCTTCCTTTTTACAGCTTTGGTGGAGCTTTGTTCTACTGATAGATGGGATGCTATATAATTCACGAATCACTGAATAAAGCCTATTTAATCTTTAAACTTATTCAGTTGAATTTGTTTTCTATCAGATTTGGTTGGTAGCTATAGGATCCAAAGTGAACTTCTGATGGTATTTGGGGACAGTAAGAAATACAGGCATGGTACCCTGTAAACCCTTTTTGAGATCACTGTCATTTCTGAGGGTCATGAGTACATCAATCCCTCTTGGTTCTGTGCTCTGCTCTCTTTGCATTGAACTCCCAATCTAATGGACTTTCCAGTCCAGAGCTTAATGGGTCAACTTGCTGGCAGAAAATTCCATCCTGAACCCAAATCCCTGGCCTTTGGGTTAGTCCACAATTCCTCGGTTCCAGCCTACAGTCCCTATTTTAAGATTGATTTTATGGAGCCAATAAAATCTCTTGAATCAGTCTGGTACCTTGCTCACTAGGTTCTAGCAAAACAGTCTTAAAAAGAGCTTTTATGGTCAATCACTAACCTCACTGCACTTATGATTAGGCCAAGTTTAACGCAAACCCATGTTTTACTGTGATTATCTTTAAAAAAAAAAAACAGGAATAATTACAGGAAGAAAAATTACGTTTGTACCTTTGTAGCTATTAGATTCTAATACTGTTAACTGTCTTGAAGTTTTGTAATGTGTCTTTCACCTGGACTGGATTCTGAGTTCTAGTTTCTTCAAATATCTGGCTATGATGCATCAAACTAACATTTCTGTTTCCCACCCTTCTGACTGGAATCACTAAGAACAAAGACAGCCCTTGAATCTCCTTGGAAAGAACTATTCCAGGTCCTCCTCACAACCAAGGCAGCAGTCAAGCCCCTTCAGGGACTTGAACCTTGAGTCCATATCTCACAGCTGAAGAAGGCTCCACTTGAAGAAGGCTCTGTTCTGTGCAAACACTGGAGACCTTCAAATCCAACTGACCAGCAGAAGGAGTTGACATAGAGATATACTGCCTCTTCCCAAGATGCCAGATAAAGACTTCAAACTTGAAACATAAAATGCTCTCTTCCTTCCTTCCTTTCTTTCCTTTACTCTGGCACTGGCCTGGGAAGGTAACAACCTCATGCAATTCTCCCCAGTCACTGCTGAGAGGGGTAGCCTTTATATCTCAGACTGCTGGATTTGTCATCAAAACCTCGTCTGTCCATTAACAATGCCACCTGAGCAGGAAGCAGTGCGTGCCCCAACAGGGATTGCCATTGTAGTTGTTATCATTCTCCGTAGACCTATGAATGCCGAGACAGCTGGCATGTAACTGGACAGTGCCTCCTAGGTTATTTAACCGTGCCCCTAACTGCCCACAAACAAACACAGACACACCTGATTGATCAACTCTCCTGGCTTTACACCATTGAGTTAGGAATTGCCAGGAGGCAGTCATAACTCAGGATTCACTTGTAATACTTGCCTTATTAGAAATGTAAATGAGGCTATGCTCAGGAATCTCTCCTTAACTCTTGATATTACAGAATCCACTGTTAAAACAATAGCTGCCCCCCCCAAAATCCTGAGTCTTGTCAAAGATGTCTTGATAACAGGACAGCCCGATTACCATTTAGCTGAGCAGGGAGATGTCTGTGCAGTGGGCAACTCTACCTGCTACACCTGGATTAACATTTCTGGAGATGTTGAAACTCAGTCACGTAAGATTACTGAGCAAACCACTTGACTTAAAATGGTGACCCCCTTCAATAAGTCTTTCTTTGACTTACTTGATTTTGATTGGTTTGGGTGTTGGGTACCATGGTTCTGAAGTACAGTCCAAACACTGGGAATTATCCTACTTATAATAATCATAATAATCTCCCTGGTGTATTATAGTCTCCCAACGATTTAAATACCTATTTGCAGCCACTAACCACCAAGCAATCTCCCGAAGACTGCAATGTCAAGAAAGGAAGAAGAGAACAACTTAAGAATTGTGAACTTAAGGTCTTGGCCTGTGAATATCACAAAAAGAATTAACAAAAGCTTTGAGAACTGGAGAGCAGTAACTGGGAGTAGAGTGGACATCTCTCAAGTAAGCTGATAGTCAGGTCAAAAGAAGGAAATTGTTTAAAAGACAGCAAGAAAAATGGAGTCATGAGCGCTAAGCCCTAAGACAGAAAACCTTAATACCTAACCTAGCCAGTTTTAACCCCCCAGAAATGTAAACTTTAATCAGTCATCATAAAAATACCTGTGTCAGCACTGGTGAGATAATCTGACAGACCCCTTTTTCTCCCCTTAAGAGGACGACCTTGCCTGAAACAATGCACACTTTGCTAATAATTTCCTCTTTATTTCCCCTTTTCACCTCTAAAGACCTTGCCTTTTCTACAGCTTAGTGGAGCTCCTTTCTACTGCTAGATGGGCTGCCGCCTGATTCATGAGTCAGTGAATAAAGCCAATTTGTTCTTCAAATTTACACAGCTGAATTTTTGTTTTTAACAGGGAAACGTGGTAATTGGGAAGAATGGGGACGTTGAGTTCAGACTGAGTGTTGAATCCTGATTCAGTCACCTAGCAGCTGTGGGAAACTGGGCATGTACTTCCCCTCTCTGAACATTACTTTCTTCCTGTGGAAAATGGGGTTGAATATGGCTCCCTTGAAGGTGAGATGAAACAGTTGGGGCCCAATCCTAGCCCACCCTCTGGCCCAGGATCAGCGTCCCAGAGTAGAGTTTCCTGGTTCGTCTTTGTGATGTAGTTGTCACGGTAGTAAAAGTTTAGCTCAAGGGCATCAAGATGACTCCCTGCCTTTCACGGAATGTTGGTATTTGTTTACTGTTCTTCAGGCTCTCAGCCTGTACCCTCCACGCCTGCATTCTGCACATGGAGGAGAAGGCAAAGAAAGGCACAGCCCTAGGTTCCAGGAAACAACCAAGGTTCCTGGCTCCTATGCCTTCCTCTGGCCATCTGGAAACATAGTTAATGAGGCCTTCTCCAGGGAAAGGCGAAGGATCTGGGCTTTGATGTCAGACAGACCTGGCTTGAATCGGTCTTATTTTAAACGGCACGCCCTTGTGGAAGTGGCTTCATTGCTCAGATCCTGCAAAGTGGGGAGACCGATGGTCCTCCCCTTGGTTACTGAGGCACCCCGCTTGTGAGCAGTGAGTGGTATCTTCTATTGTTGTTGGGAGAAATAAGGGTCTGATGCATGGTTTGCTGACCAAACAGTAAATTCTCCAGTGGAATCAGAGGAAGGCCTTCTTCTTCACAGCTCTTCATGGGAGCTGGGGAGTGTGGTAGGACCCAGGGTAGCACATGGCATTTAACAATGTCAACCGAGTGCTTGGAACATTGGAGATGCTCTATAAATGTTAATTCCCCCGCCCCCAACCTCTCACAGGTAACCTGAAGAAGGGCCCAGCACTTCTTTGGGTACCATGGTCCTCATTTCCTTCTGCTCAGCTTTTTACAATGTCAAGGGCTTGGAGTCTCCTTAAGCCCCCAGGTCAGCCCTTTGGGGCCTTGTTCCCACACAGGGGAAGACACGCAGCAGGGAGGCTCTTGGTAGCTTCATCAACATGGCAGAGTTGGTATGTGATAGCAATTATATCCACTCCACCTGCTGCCCATCCATCAGTCATTCACTCAACAAATATTTATTTAACACACACTATGTGCTCTGGGCATAAAGGAGTTAAGAGGACAGACTCTTCTTGGCCTATGGAGTTTATAGTCTAACTAGGAGGGAGACATGAATAGATAACTACCTAAAAGTTTAATTGCAAGGGTGATTAAAAGCTATGAATGGGAAATGTAGGGAGTTGCCAGAGTGTGTAGGGATAACCCAGGCACCTCTGAGGGGTCAAGAAGACCTCCATGAGGAGGGTCTCAGCCTGAGTCCCCCAAGAGCAGAGTTTTAGGCAGGGACTTGGTGTTGAGGGGTTTATTTGGTCAGGGAGGTGTCCTGGGCAACAGCAAGGAGGAAGAAGGGTAGTGGGAAAGGGCAGGAGAAAAGCCAATATATAAAGTTGTGTTATCGATGTTATTACTGTGGGCAACTGTGCCAGCTCCCGAGACCTCTGGAAGAGGTCTCTGGCAGCGTCTCCCCAAAGGGAAGAGGGAGATCTTCCTTGCAGAAGGCCTAGCCAGCTTCCTCATTGTCCCATCCATGGAAGGAGCCCAAGGGCAGCTGTCCAGTCCAGCCCAGTCTGAGAGTTTGGACCCAGATGAGTCAGGCACAGGCGTGACATTTTCCAAGCAGTTTGGGAGGGCCTTGGAAAGGATGCCAGGTGGAGGGACAATTCCAAATTCACCAGCTTGTCAGAGGGGTGACTCATCTGCCATACCCCCAGCCCTCAGTATTTCTGCTGGTCTGAGTCCCAGAGAAGTATCTCCTGGAGTGGTACATCTTCCCCAAACCCCAAGCTCCTTCCCGACACCTACCTAAACCTGCATTTCTCACAGTCCAGTGGGGCACTACTGATGCAGGTGGGTGTGGGGTGCACTGGTGAGAAGTAGATTTGTTTCCTTCTCCTCCCCTCTGGACTTCTTGCCTCTGGGACTCTCAAAGGCTTCAGAAAGAAGGAATGGAGAGACAAAGGTATCCTGGCCTGCTCTGGATGTCCTGGGAAAGCTGTGCTATCAGATGTCGCCCCCTTCAATTCCAGGAAATCTTTACTTTCAGGCCACCAGATGGTATGCGGCTCCAGTCTGGGTTTGGAACTTTTTTTAGGTGTGTCACATGAATCCAACAGTCTACTCCCTGGAGTTCAGTGGCACGGGTTAGCAGTTCCCCATAAGGGCCTTTCCAGAGAGGTTGAAGAGTCTTTCTGGGCTGTATTTTTTAAGAGACAAAATCTCTAGTTTACAAGGTCTGATGCTTAAGGTCCACTCCCAGGAGTGCACTGTGAAGACTGCTCTACCAAAGCACGGTTATTTTAAATAGAAGCAGTCAGGCCTGTACATTATTGAAATAGACTTCCTTTTATCAACTCTGGGTCAAAGGTGGCAGGGGCTCCATGCTTTGGGCTGTGACCATCTCAAACGGTGAGAGTCTATGAGTTCCCAAGGGGGTGGATTGGAAATTTAGAAGGACTGATGACAATAAAAGGAAAAGGTATTTGGAGGTCCTCTACGAATTTTGCCAGTTGAGTCTTAATAGAACCACAAGTGCATGCAACTAAGCCTGAGGACTAAGAGTGGTGTGCATGATAGAAGTGCGGAAAAACTGACCAAATAGCAGAGAGTTGTCAAAACAAGTTTGAGAGGTGTTCTCCAGGTGGGGATCTTCTCTTCTAACAGAAGCAGCATTGGACGGTCTACAAGAGAACGTTTTGGTCCCGTGAGAAAATATACAGACTGTGGTTAAAACATATTTATTTGCGAGAGGAGGAAGTTGTATGAAATCCATTTGTGCCAACAGGTTTCCCTGGAATGTACTTTGGACAGGTGGGACAGGTGAGGTAGGCGCCTTTCACGGCCTTATACATTTTCCCACCAGTGCTGGTCCATGAACGCCATCATCTTGTCAGCGGACCAGTGGCTTGATGCATGTGCAATGGTAAGGAGTGGGAATTTTAAAATCTTCTGGTAAGGCCAGATTATGATTTGGTCCAAACCACAGTTTTCTTTTTATTGGCCTGGTAATTATTAGTTTTCCAATATTCTTTCCTTCCTCGCTGGGGCCAATTGTTGGGTATCTCTTGGCAATTTTTCTAAAATTATCACCTGTGATAATGTTCCGTTGGACCATGACAGAGATTTAGCTACTAATTTTCCTAAGAGTGGCAGTTTTTGGTGGAAATATCAGCAAGGCGGAGTCAAGTCTAGAATGCCCAGGAGCCTTAAGAGCCAGTGCAGCCAACAAAAGAACATCATTTAATAAATTTTGGACATCTACATTTTTAATTTATTCCCAGAGGAGGGTAAGGGCCATTTGTTGTTTCCATAATATCTAAAGTCAGGAGCTACCCCAAATGCATACCAACTATCAGCATAAATTCTGGTTGTTTTACCCTTGGCTAAGGTCCAGGCTTGAGAAAGGGCATATTAATTCTGCCTGTTGGGCTGAAGTAATCAAAATGTAAAGGTGCTGTCTCGATGACTTCAAAAGGAGCTGCAACGGTAAACCAGCACAGTATTTATCCTTTTCATCCTTTTTATAAGAACTATCGGTAAACCATGAAAACCTGCACAGGTTAGAGGAGCTTCCTGTGAATTGTCACAGGGATTCCCAAGATAACCCGTCAGCATTAAGCAGTCAAGAGGGTTTCATCTGGAGCCAAAATAGTCCTTGTTTTGAGACCAGATGCCCTAAGTATAGAACCTGACTTTGAGTAAACTGCAATTTTTCTTTGGAAACTTTATGTCCCTTTAAAGTCAAGAGATGGGTGCTGTCTTCTTGTGAATACCTTTAGCCAGGGAAGCAGAGAAGCAAACCATCTACATATTGTAACAAAGTAGAGCCTGTGGAAAACCTCAGATCATCCAAATTAGTCTATAAGGTTTGTGAAAAGTAAAGACTCTCTGAAACCCTGGCATTACTGTCCAGGTGTATTTCTGTGCTTCCCAAGTGAAAGCAAAAAGATTTTGGCTACCCTTTTCAACTTTCAATACTAAAACTGCACTGCATAGATCAATTACAGTGAAAAATTTGCTTTCAGTGGGAATGGATGTTAGTAGCACCTGGGGGCTAGGAACAACAGAGTGCCAAGGGATAACAATGGTATTTATTGCTCAGAGGTCCTGGAAAAACCTCCAACCTCAGCCACTGGGTTTTCTCCCAGATAAAATACAGGTATTACAGGGACTAGTGCAGGGGATAATGAGGCCCTGAGCCTTATAATCTCTATTGTGGGCTTGATGCCTTAAAGGGCTTCTTTATTTGTACAGCAGTGATTAATTATGAGAAGAGACTTTTGAGGGATCTATTTGAATCTCAATGGGGGTGCACTGTGGATTCTGCCAACATCAGCTGAGGATCTTGCCCATAAAGAGAACGGTAGCTGATCCTACAGGAACAAATAAAAGATGTCAAAGGGTCATTTGATTTTCTTCATTAGCTATTTTGATTACCACTATCAAATTCTAGAATTGTTTCCTCCTTTTGGAAGAAAGAAATTCTGGCATACTCCTAAGAAATCTCAGTCCAGTAAATGACTAGGGGTAGAGGAACTGAGAAGAAAAGGATGTGCGCCTCTCCAAGGGCTTAGGGATAATAGGTTCAGAGACAGGAACCTGTTCACATCTAGTTGAGCCACTATTTGAGCTGTTCTAGCACTCTGAGGCAGGAGCTGCTTTATAGCAGTGGGGATGAGCTGAACACCGAGAGTGTAGCTCTGGTGTTAATAGGGACAGAGAGCCATTCCCAAACCAGAGAGTGGTTTCTCCAAGCCTATGAAGGGGGAGGATTGGGAAGAACCCCTGTAGTTTCTCAGATCCTTCTGAATGGGAATTAGGAGGGCACTGCAAATACTGACTAGAAGGCTCAAAGTACCTGGAGCACATACATTTCTAACAATCCTTTTTCCAGTGCCCTGGCCCCTTGCAAAAACAGAAACTATGGATTTTTGAGTGTTTGTTTGGGAGTCTTCACTTGCTGGAATGGAAAATTGAGAATTTAGTGTTTTTTTCTCTTAGATGACCCATCTAGGATGTGAGGTTTGCCACGTTACCTAAATCTGGAGGGGGCAGTTTCGCATTCCATCCTGGCCCTTTGAACTAAAGGAGAAAGATCCCAGTTCAACCTGTTAATAAGCACGGTATCAATATCTATGTGGATAAATTCAATATCTAAAGGAAGACCAGAGTTTTCTTAAAAGACAATCTGGAATGGATTGTAATAGTTATGAACAGATTTATCAGGCTTTTGTGTGCAAGCTGGAACTTTGTTCCAAACAGCAGGCTTGGGAAAAGCTACTGCAATTTTGCAGTGGAGATTTCTAGAAAGTGTTCTAGCATCTTGCCAAAAGTTAGCGGTTTCTCTAAACAACCTTCAGATGTTCCTGTCCAGCTAGTTTCATCCAGTGTTTGGCCCGGCCTTCACCCACAAGCATGTGAACTAACTGAAATAAATCTGAGAAACCAGGTTGGTAAGTTGGAATAACTACACTAAAATTTCCGGCAAACTTAAGGGGGTTCCTCAGTCACTTTAGAAAACTTCTTAACTATGGCTTGCAACTTGGCTTTAGTCCAGGGAAGATAAGAAATTTCAGTTTTACTTAGATCTTCGGAAGACTTAACTTTAAAAAGGCAGGTTTTAATGGATTCATAAGAGAAGGGAGCCGGGAGAGCCTCAGGAAAATGGAATTATGGCAGAGAGGACAGAAGAAAATGGCCACAAATGTGGGACCTAAGCAGGAGGTGGCTACAGACAAAGACGACAAGGGAGGGGAAGAAAAAGGTGCCTAAGAAGCTATTTTGATTCCCTCTCATCGTTTTGTTTACATCAGTTAATTTAGAAACAGTATTTTGCAAAGAGGCAAACTTAGAATCCTGAAAACATCTGGAAGCCTCGAGGTACCTTTTAGGCATCCCAAGACACCGGGATGGCTCAGTCCTTAAACATTGTCTTTGGCTCAGGTCATGATTCCAGGGTCCTGGGATCCACCCCCACATAGGGCTCCCTGCTTCATGGGAAGCCTCCTTTTCCCTCTCCCATTTCTCCTGCTTGAGTTCCTGCTCTGTCTGTCTCTCTCAAATAAATAAATAAATAAATAAATAAAATCTTAAAAAAAAAAAAGTAAAATAGGCATCCCATGAGGTTTCTTGTTGGTTGGTTTTGGAGTGCCTCTCTCACTTAATCTTGAACAAAACAAGCTGGGAGAGATCTCAGTACCCCA
Organism: Enhydra lutris kenyoni; assembly: GCF_002288905.1. Lineage (NCBI taxonomy): Eukaryota > Metazoa > Chordata > Mammalia > Carnivora > Mustelidae > Enhydra > Enhydra lutris. The sequence goes on along the minus strand of NW_019154094.1, from coordinate 41,823,680 downwards.
TAATGGCCATTTGTGTTTGAAATTACTTTTTGTTAAGTCAGTCCATTTAATTATATTATACATGCGCAGGTGGAGGGACCATACTTTTTAAATGTAAAACCGGCCAGGGTCCCAGAAAGGGGGCGGAGGCACCACCCTCAAAGTATTTTGATGACTGGGATCCCATTTCTTAGAGATTTTTCTCTACAGCAAAAAGAAGAAATTCCTGTACAGCACAGTTTCAACAGGAACCGATCGGTTCCGAAAAGGAGTCAGACCGAAGGGCAAACGAGTACTCTTGGAGGAAAAAAACCCAAGACCTTAAAACAGATCCTAAATAAAGCCCAGAGAGCTCAAACAGGGGAGAGAGGCTTGAGATCCAGGAGAAAAGTTACCCTCAGACTCCAGGGTGGGCAAAAAAACAGTAAGTTCAAGAAAGCTGGCTCTGCGGTCCTGGCACCGGTTTTGCTCACTCCTCTCAGGATCCCACTTCTGGTCACCAAGAATGTTATCTTAAAAATAAAACTTCCTGGGGCGCCTGGGTGGCTCAGTGGGTTAAAGCCTCTGCCTTCGGCTCAGGTCATGATCCCAGGTTCCTGGGATGGAGCCCCTTGTCGGGCTCTCTGCCCAGCGGGGAGCCTGCTTCTTCCTCTCTCTCTCTCTCTGCCTGCCTCTCTGCCTACTTGTGATCTCTGTCTGTCAAATAAAAAAATAAAATCTTTAAAAAAAACAAAAATAAAAAAAATTTTAAAAAACTGCCAGTTCCTTTACAGGCAAAAGATGAGTCTGTTTGGGAAGAGCAGAGAGCTGGGAAGCCAAACAAGCAAGGCCCACAAAAACCATAAGCAAGTCCACACAATAAAGCAGAGTGAGGCTCTTTTGTAGAGGAAAGCGGGAAGTTGGGTAGGCTGTTATAAACAAAACATCCATTGGATAAACTGGGCACTGGAAGTATAGTGGTTTTTCATTGGCTGAGTCGTCACTGCCTCTCATTGGCTGGGCTGTTGTCAGGGGAGGAGAAAACCCTTTCTTCCTCCTGCTGAAATGGTAAAGTAGTATCCATGTGCAAGGTCCCATACTATATGTTGACTAATTGAACATAATTTAAAAAAAAATCCCTAAAGAACCTAGATGTGCATCAATAGATGAATGGATAAAGAAGATGTGGTATATATACACAATGGAATACTATGCAGCCATCAAAAGAAATGAAATCTTGCCATTTGCGGCGACGTGGATGGAACTAGAGGGTATCATGCTTAGCGAAATAAGTCAATCGGAGAAAGACAACTATCATATGATCTCCCTGATATGAGGGAGAGGAGATGCAACATGGGGCTTAAGTGGGTAGGAGAAGAGTAAATGAAACAAGATGGGATTGGGAGGGAGACAAACCATAAGTGACTCTTAATCTCACAAAACAAACTGAGGGTTGATGGGGGGAGGGGGGTTGGGAGAGGGGGGTTAGGGTTATGGACATAGGGGAGGGTATGTGCTATGGTGAGTGCTGTGAAGTGTGTAAACCTGGTGATTCACAGACCTGTACCCCTGGGGATAAAAATATATGTTTATAAAAAATAAAATTAGAAAAAAAAGAAAAAAAAATCCCTCTTTTCCTGTTGGGTCTATAGTCAACAAGGAGAGGTAGGGCATGAGAGCGACCCCTGCTAGCCTCCCCACTCCATTCTTTTTTTCTTTTTCTTTCTTTTTTTTTTTTTTAAGATTTTATTTATTTATTTGACACACAGAGAGAGATCACAAGTAGGCAGAGAGAGAGAGAGACAGCAGAAAGCCCAATGCAGGGCTTGGTCCCAGGACCCTGAGATCATGACCTGAGCTGAAGGCAGAGGCTTAACCCACCGAGCCACCCAGGCGTCCCTTCCCACTCCATTCTATATGAGATTTCCTTTCATTAATTTCCATAGGATCATGGAGGGGTAGCTCTGGAATGCCCTTTGGTGACCAAAGAGGATGGATCTCAAGCACAGTTATCTCTAATGGAATTCAGGAAGTCTGAGATATTTTTCTCCCTTTACTTGTTCTCCCCCAGCCATCCCATTTGCTAGGAAAATGGCTTCTGGCCAGGGACTGGAGGAAAGATGCCTTCTAGTACGTGGCAGAGCTACACCTAGTCACTTCCCAGCTGACAGGGACAGAGCAATGGTCTGGGAGTTAGACCTCGTTCCAGGGCCACCAACTCTCTGGGCCCTTACTGTAAAAAGATCTAATCTGATCTGAAATGCACAAAGTTCTTTTTGGTGGATAACAGCAATAGCCAACAATTAGGACTGAGGGAGGATTTGCTGCTTCCCCACAGTCTTGCTACCAGTCTATAATGAAAGCAAGTGGTGGAAAGAATTCTACTCCTTCAATAGCATTTATTAAGCAATTGTTATGAGCAAATAGGCCCCAAACAGTGCATATAATATGTTACTAAGTTCAATAAATCTGAGGCAGACATAAAAATACTCCAGAGCCACATTCTGTGACTGTTAGAATCCCTGTCAGACAACCAGAATCATCCTACACCAATGGCTGAATGCAGATCCACAGGGACCCACCTGGGGTACCCTCCTAAGTGTTTGTGGGACTCACACTTTGTTCATGCCAGGGAGGGAGCAATTCTAAAATGTTTAAGCCAGGCTATATCTTCTGAATCTCATCAACTTCAACAACAAGTGCCTGTTTCTAGCATCCATTAAGCTGGCTAACAAGCCACTGATTTCACCTCTGAAAATCTATTTATTTTTAACAGTCATTATGCTAATCAGCAAAACCTCTAGTGTTGATCAACATCAAGGATAAATGAAGCTCTTGTCCTAGTGCCTTCTGGAGTCAGTGAGGCTTTCCTGAAGAGGGTGCCAACTGGCCACCTCTGGACTGTGAATTCCAGAATAAGCAACTGACAACTCCCATGGAATTGTAGCTGGAGCAGGAACACAGACTTATATCATATTATGCTCCTTGAAGTGTGTTACACTTAACTTCCAATATAAGGGTGGTAACCTTCCCACAGTCAGGTCCCCCACTGGGTCTCATTGTCCCATCTCTAGAGTGACTGGTGCCCCGTGCCTTTGGCACAGGCTCCTCTTTGAGGGTGGAGTCTTGGCAAGGCTGTTCCAAGCTCTCTGTGGACAAGGCTGATCATTATCCAATGCCCTTCTTTTTTTTTTTTTTTTAGAGATATAATTGACATATAACATATTAGTTCCAAGTGTTCAACATAATGATTCGAAATTTGTATGTATATGTGAAATGTTCACCACAATAAGTCTATTTAACATCCATCACCATACAGTTACAAATTCTTTTCTTATGATAGAACTTTTAAAATTTGCTCTCTTAGTAAATTTCAAATATACAATAAAGTATTATTAACTATAGTCACCATGCTTGCATTCATGTCCCTGAAACTTACTTATCCTATAACTGGAAGTACGTACATTTTTTTTTTATTTATTTGACAGACAGAGATCACAAGTAGACAGAGAGGCAGGCAGAGAGAGAGGAGGAAGCAGGCTCCCTGCTGAGCAGAGAGCCCGACGTGGGGCTCGATCCCAGGACCCTGAGATCATGACCCGAGCCGAAGGCAGCAGCTTAACCCACTGAGCCACCCAGGCGCCCCTGGAAGTACGTACATTTTGACCGCCTTCACCTATTTCCCCCATGCCCCATCCCCTATCCCTAGCAACCATCAATCTGTTCTCTTTATCTATGACTTTGTTTTGTTTTTGTTTTATTTTTTAATTTTTATTGCGTTATGTTAGTCATCATACAGCACATCATTAGTTTTTGATGTAGTGTTCCATGAGTCATCGCTTGCATATAACACCAGTGCTCCATGCAAAACATGCCCTCTTAAATACCCATCACTGTTCTAACAGATCCACCTATCTCCTTCCTCTCTAAAACCCTCAGTTTCATTTCCGGAGTCCAAAGTCTTTCATGGTTCGTCTCCCACTCTGATTTCCCCCTCTTCATTTTTCCCTTCCTTCTAATGCCCTCCATGCTATTCCTTATGTTCCACAAATAAGTGAAACCATATGATAATTGTCTTTCTCTGTTTAACTTATTTCATTCAGCATAATCTCCTCTAGTTCCATCCATGTTGATGCAAGTGTTGGGTATTGATCTTTTCTGATGGCTGAGTAATATTCCATTGTATATATGGACCACATCTTCTTTATCCCTACGTCTATTTGTTTTAGATTCCACATATAGGGACCTCTGGGTGGCTCAGTCAGTTTAAGCATCTGCCTTCGGCTCAAGTTGTGATCCTGGGGTCCTCGGATCGAGTCCTACATTGGGCTCCCTGCTCAGCAGGACCCCTGCTTCTTCCTCTGCCTTTCCCTGCCACTCCCCCTGCTTGTTCTCTCTCTCCCTCTGTCAAATAAGCAAATAAACCTTAAAAAAAAAGAAGAAGATTCCATATATGAGATCATATAGTATTTATCTTCCTCTGTCTGATTTATTTCATGTAGCATCATGCCCTCAGGATCCATCCATGTTGTCACAAATGGCAAGATTTCCCTCTTTTTATGGCTGAATAGTATTCCATTATACATATATGCCACATTTTATTTATCCGTTCATCCACCAATAGATACTGGGTTGCTTCTCTATTTGGCTATTGTAAATAATTCTGCTGTGAACATGGGGGTGCAGATATCCTTTTGAATTCATGTTTTCATTTCCTTCTGATAAATATCCAGAAGAGGAACTACAGGATCCTATGGCAATTCCATTTTTAACTTTTTTGGAGAACCTCCATACTGTCTTCCACAGTGGTTGTACCAGTTTATATTCCCACCAACAATGCATGAGGTTTCCCTTTTCTCCACATCCTCACCAACACTTGTCTTTTGTCTTTTTAAAATAGCCATGCACAGGGCGCCTGGGTGGCTCAGATGGTTAGGCATCTGTCTTCAGCTCAGGTCATGATCTCCAGGTCCTGGGATCAAGCCCCATGTCAGGCTCCCAGCTCAGTGGGGAGTATGCTTCTCCCTCTCCCTCTGCCTCTCCCCCTGCTTGTGCTCTCTCTCCATCTCTGTCTCAGTATCTCTCTCAAATGATTAAATAAAAATCTTTAATAAAATAAAATAATCATGCTCACATGTGTGAGGTGATACCTCATGGTGGTTTTGATTTGCATTTCCCCAATGATGACTGACATTGAGCACCTTTTCATGTACCTGTTGGCCATCTGTATGTCTTCTTTGGGAATATGTCAGTTCAGATCCCTTCCCTATTTTTCTTATCAAATTTTTTGTTAACACCTTGTTTTTGGCAAATCAGTGCTGCCTCCTAGTTGGGCCTCCCTTTTTCAGGAGGCGGTAGTCGCTCATCCCGAGGCCCCATCCTCCTGTGCTTAGCCCTAGGAAAACGTGCCTGTTTTTCACTGGTGGAACCAATCCTTATTTCCATTCTTTTTTTCATTAACGACTTTTTGGCTATTTTCCATGCATCACTGACTGTGTTAGTGTTCATTTTCTGTCTCTCCTGCTAGACCACAAGCTGAGCGCCCTGTGCCTAGCACAGTGTTGGCACTCAGGAAATCCTGAATGAGCGCATGAATGAATAACAAGAAAGGAGAAAGCGTTTCACAGCTGGCGACAGGCCAACTCCGCCTGTCCCTGAGGTTTCCTTGGCCCCTCCAACTAAATGCCTCTCCCAAGTTGGTGGTGAGGCTTGAGAGAGAGGCGGAATTAAGTGCCGAGCTCCCTTCTCTGCCCGAGCGCTTGGGAGAGTTGTGCAATTAGTTGATCCCCTGAGCATGAGGTGTTTTTCCTTGCCTGACTCACTTGGGAGCAGGTGCTGTGATTCTGCAAGGCAAAGGCCGGGTGAGTGTTCACGGACAGAGGGAGACAGAGGAGTAGGAAACAAAGCAGTAAACAGAGAGACACACACAGTCAGAGCCAATGAATACTGCTGAGATCTCACTCCACGCCAGCCATGCTGGGACACCCCCAAGGTTTAGTGGTGAAGAAGAACATGGAGCTTAGACTGGCGTAGGGTCTGCAAACTCCAGCCCTCAGGCCCATTCTGGCCCACCGCATGTTCTGGTAAACAAGGTTTTATTGAAATACTGCCTTGCTCATTCACTTGAGTAGTGTTTATGGCTGCTTTCTTCCAGTGGCAGAACTGGGTCATGGCAACAGGGACTGTCCATAGCCCCTAAAACGTAATATACTAAGTACCTGGCTCTTTACAGAAAAGCTTGCCAGGTGGGAACCTATATGTGACTTGGGGTTCATTTGCCTCCTAAGAATAGAGCTGCCATTCCTCCTTCCATCCCTGACCTCGAAGAGCTCCTGCTCTAGGCACACGGAAGCACATGGACAGGCACTGGTGTGTGGCAAGGGTGGTCCCAAATTTTGTGAGGGAGGATTTAAAGTTTACATAATTTGGGGGACACTGTTTAAGTAAAAGATTTCAAAACAATACAAATTTAGGTGCCCATGTGAATATTTATTTGAAATTAAAAAAGAAGTCGCAATGTTACAATTTTTTTAAAAAACCCCACAAATATGGGGCGCCTGGGTGGTGCAGTGGGTTAAAGCCTCTGCCTTCGGCTCAGGTCATGATCCCAGGCTCCTGGGATCGAGCCCCACATTGAGCTCTCTGCTTTGCGGGGAGCTTGCTTCCTCCTCTCTCTCTGCCTCCCTCTCTGCCTACTTGTGATCTCTGTCAAATAAATAAATAAAATATTTTTTAAAACAACCACAAATACCAGAAACATCACAGAACCTAGAAAAATAATGTGTATTAATTACCTTCTGGATACTTTCTGAAATGGATTTCCTACTTCTTTTTTTCTTTTTGGCTGTATACTCCTGGATAGGCAATCCATTTTTGACTAGATGTCAATGAGAACTGAAACCAATTATAATACTACATATCTGATGATGAGAAGAGTGTCCCACTTCCACTCCCAAGCCTAATTTCCAGCTCCATACATTGCCAGTCTCTTTTCTCTTGTTACCCACAAATCTCCAGCCTTGGAGGCACCAGGGAACACCACTCTCTCAGCACAACCACGGTTCTCACTGCTTCATGTCATGAACCTGGACATAAGCATGATTTCTAGAAGCCATCACTATGCCAGTATGGTTAATAATAAACTGTCTATGAAAGGGAAGGTCAACCACATTTATATCCCCTCTGGTTCCCAAACTAAAGGTGTCCCCAAAATGCTACCTGTCATGTGACCGAGGGGGTTTGTGAAGAAAGAGCTAGTAGTGTTAACCGATTGTGGTTGGAATATGCTACTTTTCCTGATTTTCAGTCCATCAACTGATGAACGGATAAACATAGTGTGGTATGTCCATACAATGGGATATTATTCAGTCATAAAATGAATGAAATGCTGACGCAGGCTACAACATGGATGGACCCTGAAAACTTAAGCTAAGTGAAAGAAATCAGACACACAAAAGCCAAATATTGCCGGATTGCCTTTATATGAACTGTCCAGAGTAGGTGGATCTATAGAGTAGATGAGTGGTTGCCTGGGGCTGGGGACAAGGAGATGGGGGAGTGACAGCTAATGGGTATGGTGTTTCTTTTTGGGCTAATGAAAAAGTTCTGGAATAAGATAGTGGTGATGGTTGTCTAACTCTGTGAATATGCTAAAAAAAACAAAAACCAAAAAACAGCCACCCAGAATTGTACACTTTAAGTGGGTATGTCTTTTGGCACGTGAATTATATCTCAAGCTATTATTTAGGAAGAATATTAATTTTGGAAATTTTACAAAACCATATGACTAGGGAAACACATTGCTAGAATCCCCTCCTAGGGCCTTTAAAAGGCCAACGCACCGCGTGACAAATTCCCTTGTGGTGTATGTAACCTTTGCTGTAATAAATCTGTATAACAGACAACCACAAAACCTCAGCAGGTGTTCTATACTTATAGGTATATGTGTATTTGTATGTGAATGTAAGTGTGTTCAGGCATCAGTGTGTGTGCGTGTGAGGTTGCTGTGTGTGTATACTTTCTCTGAGTGTGTATACATGCCCTGCATGCATGAGTGTGTTTTGGAAGCTTTCCTCTTCATGTGTCTGTGCAAACGTGAGCTTTTGCAGATGGGTGCCAAGCATAGTGGGCTGCAGGCAGTGTCAAGTCAAGGCATGTGACCCCCATCCCCCCAAACTCCAATGCCGACAGGATTCTGGAGTCTCTGTGCCCTTGTCTGTCACTTCCTAAGAAGGACAAGAGCACAGGCTTTGAAATCTGGAAGGCTGGGTTCAAATACCAGCTCTGCCACTGACTGGCCTGGCAAGCGACTCCTGCCCAGTTTCCTGATCTGTAAAATGGGAACACCATTTGCCAATTACCTTGTGAGGACCCCCACCAGGTAATGCCTGTTGAAAGGGCTTTGTCACAGGCACAGTGCTATGGTTTTGTTAATTATAAAGATCCTGGGGGAGCGATTTCCCTTCCCGCTCCAGGTTCCAAAGGCTTGACCCTTTCCAGATGCAGAAACTGGAGGTGGCTCTGCTTCTCTTAATGTGCTGTCATGGCAACCACTGCTTCCTGCTCCTCTGTCAGCTGCGTGGGCTGGGACTCTGTCGCCCCCTCACCACCGGCTGCAGGTGGCGAAGGAGCAGGGTCACCGGAAGTCCCTTCCTTTTGGAAGCAAGTCAGGGAAGGATGCAGGGGAGGTACTTATGGGTCTTTGGTGCTTCTGCTCTGCTCCTTTCGCTATGCCTCTTCCAACCATAGCTTGGTTTGGTGCCGGAGCAGCGTCTTCAAACTTGAGCACAACTCAGCATCACCTGGGAGAAATGCACCATCAAAGATGCGCACTCCCATGCCCCGTCCCAGAGAGTCTGGTTCCATGGGTCTAAGGTGCACCTGCATTTTCCATTTGCTCCCAGGAGCTCTAACCAGAGAAAGCCCGCATCCTCAGTGCAGGGCCCCGGGACAGCCCACCGGCCTACGCTGCTGCCCCCACACCAGAGCCGGGCCCCGCCTCCATTCCTTCACTGATGCGTCAGTTCGCTTCTCCACTCACCAGTTTCTTCACTCACTCATTCAATTATTCACACCTCCACTCACACTTAAATAACCATTCCCTCATTTATTTACCGATTTATTTAAACCAACATTTATTAATGCCTTCAGCTCTGGGAGATGGAGAGAGAATTACAGACGCAGTCCCTGCAGCCCGGCAGGAGGTCCTAGGCCAGTGTTTTTCAGACTGTAGCGAAATGAATTTAATGGGTTGACTGGCACGTTTTAAAAAATGAAACAGAATAGACCATAATTGAAAATATTAGTGTGCATAGCAGGTAGCAAGGGAAAATAGTGTTTGAGAAACTCTTGCATCCAGGGTGCGTGTGATTGTGGGTATTGGATTTTGATGTGAAATGTATTTTCTGGGGGAGGGTGGATGTTGTGGAAAAAACGTCGACACTGCACGGTGGGCGCTAGATGGCAGGATGTGGGGACCTGGGAAGGGGGGGGTGCCAGCAGGGCTCAATCCCTCTGCTGGGTGACACTGGGGAGGCTTCACACAAAAGGTGGTTGAACCATGAGCAGGAGTTTTTTCCCTAATGGAAGAGGGAAGGGATTGCAAGTAGAGGGAACAGCAGGAGCAGGCCCCAAAGCATAGAGGCAAGGAAAAACAGAGAGAAGAGCCACAACCCCTGCGAGCCTGGGGCATGGAAAGTGTGGCTGGAAATGGTATGAGATCAGGCTGGAGAGTAAGAGAAGGCTGGATCCCAAAGGGTCTGAATGCCAGGAAAAGCACTTGGGTTTTTTTTTGTTTTTGTTTTTGTTTTAATGATACCATCTGGGGCTACTAGAGAGAATTCAGGGAAGTGATGTGCTCAGAGTGGCCACATAGAGACCATGCAGGCAAGACCGGGGCAGGGAGGCCAGCAGGAGAGCAGCTATTACATGGTGAGAGATGGTTGCAGTCGGAGCCGGGAAGCTGTCTCTGATTGGAGTTGAGAGAGAAGGATACGCTTGTGATGTGGTTTAGAGGCGAGATGCATGGGAAGTGATGACTGGACATGGAAGGGGGACCTTTGGAAGAGTCCACAATGACGCCCGGGTTTCTGATGTAAGAAGCTGGGTGGAAGGGGAAGCCATTTACTCAAACAGGGTCCCACCTGATGTCAGCCCAGACTCTCTCCCTGGGAAGTAGAGGTAGTTACTCAGCCCTCCAGTGGGAGTTCTATAACTTTATAATATTTAAAAATATTACAATAGTAGAAAATAATAATAGTAGTGTGATGTCCATTGCTAATCCAACTTCTGCCATGCTGAATATTTTGAGGATGACACTTTCCCTCCCACTCCGTGATGGCTAATTTAATGTGTCAACTTGACTGGGCCGTGGGGTACCCAGGTATCTGGCTAAATATTATTTCTGGGTGTGTCTGTGAGGGTGTTTCCAGAAGACATGTGCATTTGAACTGAGAGAGTAAAGAAGATCTCACTCACCATTGGAGGGGGACATCACCCAATCCGTTAAAGGCTTGAATAGAACAAAAAGGCAGAAGAAGAGAGAATTCTCCCTCTGCCTGACTGTTGAGCTGGGACGATGTCCTGTCCTCACCCTGGGACCATCAGCTCTTGGGTCAGCAGACATTCAGACTCAGACGAGACCCCCACTGCCAGCTCTCCTGGGTCTCCAGCATGCAGACAGCAGGCCGTGGGTCTTCTCAGCCTCCATCACGGCACGAGCCAATTCCTGTAATAAATCTCCATGTATATAGACATAGATAGAGAGATATATAAATGGGAATATAGATAGACAGAGATATCCATATGCCTCCTGTTGGTTCTGTTTCTTCGAAGAATCCTGACTAATAAAGCCCTGGGTATGGGTCCCTGACTAATTCTGACCCCCAAAATGCGAGAGACAGAGATATAGACCATTTCTAGTCAGAAGCCTCTAGTTGCTGTTCAGCTTTTCACCATTCTCTTCCCCTGGCTTCAAGGACCCTGAAGGCTACTGTCAAAGCATCAGCACCATAGATTGGTGGCACTGAAATCCACTGGACCCTGTGAAAAGAACCCCAATCCACCGGGGCCAACTCTTTGTTGGACATGTAATACGAGTAAGAAATACACCTCTGTTGCTTCAAGCAGTGGGGACATGGGGTTACAGTTGGCCTAGCACTACAGTTATTATTTGTTCTGACTGGTATTAACCCCCCCCCATCATTTATTGAGCACCAACTATGCACCAGGCTCTTTCCTTATAGAGTAGCTAGAAGGACCCTGGAGCTCCGTAAGAGTCACGGCACTCCACTGTTGAAAACCTTCTTGGCTTCCCATCTCATTCATAGTGGAAGCCCAATTCCTTCCACTATACAGGGAAAGCCCTTCATTTCCTGGTGCCCTGCCCAGACCCCCTCTCCTCTGACTCCCTTACTTACTCCACTTACTTACTCCACTGGTCCTACTGGCCTCCTTGCTATCCCCAACACACCAAACATGCTCTCTGCTCAGGGTCTTTGCCTTGCTATTCTTTCTGGAATGCCTGGAGTGGTATGGCCCTGTGTTCCCTTATGGTTTGCCACCTCACCTCCTTTGCTCAAATGTCACTTTTTCAGCAAACTATTCCTCAGCTCCCCACACGAAGCATTTGACCACCCCCTCCCTGATTATACATTTCCCACCTGTCTTCTCTGCTTTACTATTGTTTTTCCTTATCACCTTTCCCTGAGTTAATGTTTGCCTTATTTCTCTTCTTTGCTGTCTCCCCACTGGAATAGGTCTCCCCTAGAGCAGCGATTTTTGTCAGCTTTGATCCTTGCTGAATCCCAAGGGCTGGGCATCGAGGAGGCAATTCATTCAAATGAATGAACGCACGAGCTCTCTGAATCCTCCCAACGACCTATGACGGATTGTTAGCCCGTCTTCCCAGAAGGAAGCAGAGAAACCAGCATCTGCCGGAATTCGGCTTCAGCGACCCAAGGCTGACATTCTGACCCTGGGCCTGTCTCTCTTACTCACAGCACCAGGGCAATACTGTAGGAGGCCTTCCATCTTCATCTGAAGCGCCCGCCTAGTCTCACTTCAGGCGGATCCCATACCCCCTGGGTCCCTCGCCCCAACCCCTCACGTGGACCTGTGGCCTGTGAGGGGTCCGCAACGGGCTCTTCCGCAGGCGGGTGCATCTGGGTCGGGCAGCAGCGCCACCTGCTGGACACCAGCAACGGCCTGCACCTCCTGTTGCCATCTGACGGTGGGGAGGGAAGCACCAGGCTCAGGCTCTGGAACAGAGCCTTGAGATCCACAAGGATCGAAATATTTGGGGCGCCTGGGTGGCTCAGTCGGTTAAACGTCCAACTCTGCTCAGTCATGATCTCAGGATTGTGAGGTCAAGCTCTCTGCTTGCTCTCTCTCTCTCTCTCAAAAAAAAAAAAAATATATATATATACATACACAGACACACACACACACACACACACACACACACACACACACACACACACACACACATAAATTTAAAAAAGATTTGAAGTATTTGCCTGCATGCCAAGAAGCTCTATCATGTCCTCATTTACCCACAGTGTGGTTAAGACCTTCAGGGCTAGGCTCCAACAGACCTGGATTCAATTCCTGGCTGGACCACTTCCTGGTAGGGCAACCCTGAGCACCTCCGCCCTGTGCCTCATCTGTAAAATGGGTATAACCATAGTCCCTACCTCATAGGCATGTGGTGAGGATCAAGCCAGGACACCCAAATACCACTTCCTCGGAGAGGTCTTCCCAAGTTACATCCACCTGAAAGCTCCCCCATCTCCATCCAAGATGTTCTTCATCCTTTTTTTTTCCCCTTCCTTCATTCTTTTACTTTATCTTATTTTTTCTTTTTTCTTTTTTAGATTTTTTTTTTTTTACAGAGAGAGAGATCACAAGTAGGCAGAGAGGCAGGCAGAGAGAGAGGGGGAAGCGGGCTCCCTGCTGAGCAGAGACCCCGATATGGGGCTCGATCCCAGGACCCTGAGATCATGACCTGAGCCGAAGGCAGAGGCTCAACCCACTGAGCCACCCAGGCACCCCTTATTTTTTCTTTATAGCACTGTCAATTGACAAAACAAAAATAATTTTGTAACGGGTTTGGTGTCCTTTGTGTAAGGGAAACAATCCATGGATTGGGGGAGGACAGTGCCTCGTAAGCAGTGGAGCACGGTTCTGGGAGGATTTTGGCCAACTGCGAGTTTTATAGAACTTTGGAAGAGGCAATGTGGAAACATGACACGATAGGTTATGAGATGGGGGATTTCCTTAGGAACCTAGCAGGTCCTACTTTCCAGGGAAAGGCAAGCTAGCTAAAGCTGAGTTGGAGGATTGGATGGGCACACGTCAGGCTTTCTTGGCAGTGTGTGTCCTGTAAGCACAGGCCAGGTTAGGGTCACATTTGCTGCATGGACCCGGCCACTGGGGCAGCCACCATATCGAGGCTCCCAATACACAAACTCATGTCATCAGCTCACGGCAGCTTTGGACACTTTCATATTCCTTGTTTGCTATCTTCCGCACAAAATGCCAGCTCTGTCAGGGTAGGGACTTTGCTCACTGCTGTACCCCAAGAGCCTCTAGCACTGAGACATAACCTGATAGAATTCCCTCAGAATCAAAGAACGTGTTACAAGGATGACTGACATGTGCCAAGGCCTCAGTAAATATTCCTGTTCCTGTGATTATGCATTCCTTTGTTCATTTGCTCCGCTCTTAATTTATTCATTCATGTATATTTCTCTTTTTTACTGCGGCAAAATGCACATGACCTAAAACTCCCCACTTTCACCATTTTGAAGTGTGCAGTTCTGACGCATTACTCCGTTCACACCGTTGTACAGCTATCCCCACCGTCCATCTCCAGAACTTTTTCATCTTCCCAAACGGAAACTCTGTCCCTGTGAAACATGAACTCCCCAGTCCCCTCCCCTCAGCCCCTGACAGCCACTATCCTACTTTCTGTCTCTTAGACTATGACTGCTCTAGGGACCTCATATAAATGGAATCATATGGCATTGATCTTTCTGCTGTATGTATTTCTCAAGCCCCTGCTACATACATGGGGAGTAGTTCTTACAGGGCTAAAGTGTGTATTGAATGAGATCGGTGCAGGTGAAGCACCTACCACGCATAGGGCCAGTCACAGAGGAGGAGCCCACATAAAATTGGCCTAACCCTACAACCCACCCCACCCCCATCCCGGCCCTGCGAGGTGGAACCAGTGCTCCCGCCCTGGGCAGGGAATGCTGCCTGCTGCCGGGGTTCCCTCTGTGGCTGCTGTACCCAACATAGACACCAGGTGGCAGCCTCGGGCCGTGAAGAGGACTTTGCCGCCTGGAGGGGAGCAGCGGACTGCAAGGGGGAAAGGGAGCCTGTCTGGGATGCCACCATAGGCAGGAAGTGATTAAGAAGGTTTCAGGAGGTGGGATACAGGGGACTACATCCTACAGGGTTTGAATCCTGTGGGTTGGTGTCAAATAAGCATGGGCTCCTGCCCAGCTCAGGCGCTTTTCTGCTCTGAGGCACTGGGGTGAGTGTCTTCACCTCTCTGAGCTTGCCTTTCCAAATCTGTAAAAGGGGACTTCTGATAGACCCTCTGCCAGGTTTCAGGGAAGAAGAGTAAGTGAAAAGGCGTGGTGGAGTTTCTGGCACGCAGCAAGTAACCTTTTTTTTTTTTTTTTTTTTTTTTGGCATTTATTGGTGTTTATCGACGTAGAAAGAGAAAGTTCCCCTCTAGGACCATTACAGAACCAGAAGGTGAGGGGAATCTTTATTCCTCCTCATGCCCTTTATTTAACTCCAATTCCTACTTCCCAAGCCCTCACTGCCTGCCAGACCCTAAGCCAGGTGCTTGGCAAACCCTGTGAGGTCAACATGTTCTCCATGCCCACTTCATAGCCTGGAGCCTTGGGGTCCTTCTGCAGGCTTCTCAGCCCCCACTGCTTCCACCAGTCCTTTTGTCTTCCCAGCAGGAGTGCCGGGCCAGGACTGTCATATTCCCCTTTTGTGGATTCCTCCCCAACCTCAGATGCTAGTTTTTGTTGACCACGAGGGGTCTGATTTGAGAAGCCAGACAGGAGAAGTCACATATTGTATGATTCTATTTCTATGAAATGCCCTTTACAGAAAGTAGGTTAGTGATCGCCAGGGGCTGGGGGAGGGGAGGGTGGTGAGCAGCAGCTTCATGGGGTTTTAGTTTGGGGTGATGAGATATTTTAGAAGCAGCTAGTTGTGGCAGTTGTACAACATCGTGAATGTATTAAAAACACCACTGAATTGCTCACTTTAAAATGTTAAATTTCATGTTATATGAATTTTACCTCAATTAATAAAAAAGAAGCCTGGTTTAAGAATATGTTAATACTGTTGTTGTGACCACTGAAAACAAGAGCTAGGGGCAGGCACAGAGCCTTCCAAACCTTGATATCCAAGACTGGAGCTTTCCACCTCTAATGATAGAGGAAGGACCAGCGTCCAACTGTGCATGTTGGACTAATGATGGACTAATTGTTCATCTGTCCAACCATTCACCCACTCATCCACTATTGATTTATTAATCTATCCTTCCATTATTCATTTCCCAATATATCATTCCTTTTTTCCATTCCCCTACTTATCTATTTACCTATCCATCTATTCATCCATCCATCCATCCATCCATCCATCCTTTTATCCATCCATCCAGCAGACCCATTAGCATCTTCTCTGTCCCAGGCACCACCATTTCAGCAATAAGCAACTCCAACTTGCTCCCCATCCTCGAAGTCCTCTAAGTCCAGTGGAAACACACTTTTCAAATACTTACAATAGAATGTGATAAATTCTCAATGAGGGAAGCTTAGAAGGTTGTGGAAACCTTTGGCAGCAGACTTTGGGGAGCGCTGGGAAGAGTTTCTTCAAGGAAGTGGTGTAGCAGTCTCAGTGCGGTGGGGGGGGATGGGCAGGAGCGGAGCTTCTCAAAGAGGGAGCTGTATGGTCAAAGGCAGAGGTGAGAGCGCATGGCACCAAGCAATGTTCAGTGTTGTCTGAACTTAGCAGATGAAGTGGGAAGGGCAGAGGCCAGTCAGGATGGAAGGACCAGACCAGAGGGAAAGAGGCTTCAGAGTCATGGTAAAGATATGAAACATGATGCAGAGTGGGGAACCTTGGAGAGCTTTGACAACAAAATGACAAGATCAGATCAGACCCACCATTAGACAGACCCCTCCACTGTAGCACGGAGGCTGGATTGGAGGAAGCAGGCCTGGAGGAGGGGTGTGGAGGAAAAAACATGGTGGCAATCTAGATGATGGAGTCTTGGACTGTTAGCATATCTGTGGTAGTGACAGGAACGAGAGGGTTCAGCAAGGAGGGCCTTCTCACTGGCCTCCTTCCATCCCCCGCCTCTGTCCCCACTGCCGTCAGCAGGGCCCCCCCTTCTAGCTCCTTTAGTCTCAGCCTGCTATGCCCCTGCTGGGATCTGGTGCATGAGGGGGCATCATGTTTCATCATTTTATGTTAGGCTGTCGGGGGTTTGGGGCTCTGCCTTGGCTCCTCTGTGGCTCTGGGCTGCTGTAAGAGGCAGAGAGTAGAGGAGGGAGGAATCCCTTCTGGGCAGGAATCCAGGACCCACTGGGGATAGGCCCTTCTCCTGGTGCCCCTCACCTCCCATCTTATCCAGGAACCCTTCCCAGGAACTGTTCTTGCACTGCTTCTTACTCTACTTCAGCCCTGGGAAGGGACAGGGTTCCCATTTTGCAGATGAGGAAATGGAGGCCCAGAGAGGCCCAAGGGACTTGCCTGAAGGCATGCACCTAGAAAGCAGCCCCACTGAGGCCTGAACGCAAGTCTGCCGGACTCCTGAGCCCAGACCTTCAACTTTGATAGCCACTCCCCTAATATTCATCATCTTTTTAAAAAATTGCGACTAAGCACTATTTACATCTATGTTTCCACATTCACATATCCGCACTGGGAAGCAGAACAAGATGAGGCCCAGAGGGCCTGGGTCTGAACCCTGCCCCTCTCCTTACTAGGGGAGCTGTGTGAACTTGGGCAAGTTACCAACCTCTGTGCCTGTGTTTGCGTCTGCCAAGAGGCCTCATGAAAATGAACCCACATGGGATATTGGGACGGATCAATGAGTTAACTGGTTTAAATGTAATGCTTTAATAACAGCTAACATTTACTGAGTGTGAGCCACGTGCCAGGCACTGTTCTTACACGGGATACATGTTTACTAATTTTATTCTCTGTGAGACAGGACTCACTAATTATCCTTACAGCTGGGGAAACTGAGGTCCAGAGAGGTGAATTAAGTTTGTCCTTAGCCACACAGCTCAGGAGTGGCAGAGGTAGGATTCACATTCACACAGGCTGAGCCCCAAAGTCTGTGCTCTTCCTGATGCACCCCCAGGGGCAGTAGTTACAGTCAATAGAAGTTACCGCAATGATTGTAGCCATCCCCACCCAATGCCTGGTGGGCCTCCAGCGCGCTGACAGGCCTCTGGGAAGTTGGCTCAAGAGAAGTCACAACCCCACACTGTCTCCTTCCTCCCCTTCATTATGTCGGAACAGACGCTGAGAAACCAGGCTGGCTCAGCAAGCCAGAGGAGTAAGCAAGCCTGGAGACCCAGAGCCCTTCGTGGGCCAAGTCCAAAGCCCTGTTCCAGCATGGCTTACACCTGCCTGGTCCCCACCTCCCCCCACCCGCCCCCCTGCCAGTCAGAAAGTCGCCAATAATCCCATCTCTGGCTCAGGGAGTCCTGGCTTCTGAGATCAGCCACCTTGCCTCACCACGGTGAGAAGATCCCAGTGCTGCAAAGGGGATCAGGAGAGAACTGCTGGGGCAGGAGGGGGGCTCCCTCCCCACACACTCCTGCTCCCTCTGGCCCCCACCCCTGCCTACTCTGCCTTCCTGGCCAACTGTAATTTCATCAGAAAGGGATTTTGAAGGCCGCCTGGATCCTCATTTTAATTAAAAGGAAATGTCCTCCTGGAGTTGTTGGGCTGTTTTTCCTTTTCTTCCTTGGAACATTTGCTCAGCCTCTGAGCCGGAGTCTGGTGTCTGGTTAATTGAAAGTTACAGATGAGCAAGGACATGGCCCTCTTGGGAGGGAAGGAAGAGAGACACAAGCTGGTGCTGGCTTTCCACATTTCCCGTGGGAAGGAGCAGCCATGGCCCAGGCTGGTGGGCAGGAGGCAGGCAGGGGTCTGGGGTTCCCCCTCTTCCATCAGAGCAGCCCTTCCGACCCCAAAGCCACTGCTGATCATAAGCAAACTCCAGATGCTAAGGACATCCAAATTCTAAACAACTCATGTGCTTACTTTCTCCGGAAAAATGACAAAACAGAGCAAAATGAAGAGCCCAGTGTGCTCTTGTCCTCCTGGCAGCTGGAGATAATCACGGCTAACACCTGAGTGTGTATAGCCTTCTGGAACTTTCTAACACTTTGCATACATGAATGATTTGATTGCCTCCCACCCTTGATCATTATATAAATGATGGATGTTTATTATAAACAGCTTAGGAAAAAGTTTTAAAAGCCCAGAAGAAGTTTCAGCTGTCTATCCCCTATGCTGGTAGTGAGGATTCAATGAGCTCTCATGTGTTAGGGGCTCATAACACTGCCGGCCACAGAGTAGGTGTGCAATGAATTGTAGTTATTATTGTTACAAGAATATTGTGTGAAGGGTGGTTAGAGACTTTGAGGGAGGGACCTAGGAAAGGAAGTGGTATATGGGAGTGATCTCTGGGGAATGTGGCTTAACAAATAATAACATTTAGTAGTAGCTCATTCTTGGGCACGCGCTGTGTGTTGAATGCTGACCTTCAGAGAAAGCACCTTGTCTCTTTCTCACAGCTTCTCTACAAGGTGGTCCAAATGAAGCATGGAAACTCAGAGAGGGAGAGACCTAATTTCAAGTCACAAAGCAGTGGGTGGCATAGCCAGGATTTGAACCCAGGAGGGTCTAGCACAGTGCTACCCAGAAGAGCTCCAAGAATGAAAGGAGGGACTTTGGGGCAAATATATGGGTGTAGAGGGGGGATCTGAGAGGAGAGATGTTTCTGGCTAAGTAAAAGGTCCTAGTAGGGGGCCAGTAGGAAAAAGCATTCACTTGTTCATCCATTCTCTTATTTTTTGGTATTGGTTGGTATATATACAACTACGGGTTACAGAAAACCTAAATAATAGAGGCTCGAACAGCATAATTAATTATCTTGCATAACTAGAACTCAAGAGGCAGATTTGATTCAATAGCTTAATGATGTCATTAAGCACAAGTGTCCTTTGCTTTTTGTCTTCCTACCTCATGATCACAAGATGGCTGCCACATCTCCAAACATCACACTCCTTGCACCTCTATTCAAAGCAGGAAGGAGAAGAGTGCTTTGTCATCTTTTCCTCAGGGAGAAACATCCCTCCCAGAAACTCCTTTTCCCTCCTTCTCCCAGATACTTTCTTACTTCCCACTGAACACACCTGTGTCACAAGCAACCCTGTAGCTAGGAGAGACTGGGAAGTGAGCTTCTGGCAAAGGAGGGTGGGTTTACCATGATTGGTTTACACCAGGGGTTCTCAGCTGTGGTTGCTTTTCAGCGTAATCTGAAGAGCTTTCAGAAAATCCTGATGCCTAAATCCCCAATAAACCAACCTGAATCTTTGGGCACGAGGTGTGGACTAAGTATTTTTAAAATCTCCCTCAGATGATTCTGATGTACAGCCAGAGTTGAGAACCCCCAAACTAGGCCAGGAGTGATCTGTCCTCAGCAACGGAGTCCATTGCTACCCAAATACATTGGGTCCCATCAGCATGGAAGGAGGGAAGAATGATTAGAGCTGGGCAGTCCTTACCGTGAACCCCACACTTCCTCTGGTTAACCAAGATCCCCTGAGCACCTACTCTGCCCCACCCTGCCCTCAGGAGTTCCCAGCCTGGACAGGAGGAGGCAAGCTGGTCAACAACAGAGAACAACGTGGATTCTGAATGCAGACAGAGAAGTAACTGCAGAGAGGAAAGGCCAGCTTTTAGCCTTGGGGGCACGGCCGTGGGAAGCATGGTAAGGGGCCCAGTGCTCTAGCCCTGAAGCTCCCAACTGTGTTTTAGGCAAATTGTACCCACTCACCTTTCTCAGCATCTACTTTCAAGAGCAGAACAAAACAAAACAAACAACAACAAACCAAAAAAACAACAAAACAAAAACCCTCCATTTACCATAATTGCTCCCTGCCTAGGACTCCAGCAATCACTGCCCTGGAGAATGGAATCACCTAGTTGACTTAGACCAATCAAGATTTACCTTCTGGAGCTGGGCAGAGCCCCAGCTCTCCTGTAGACCTAGGGTGCCTGATATCTGAACAAGATGAGGGTTTCTTCCTGCGGGAGAAGTGGGGGAGCGGCTGTTGCTTTCCCCAGCCTGCTGTGTCTTTCACACTGTCTCCAGAGACCACCTTGGCAGACAGGAAAATGGACTGTGCAGGCACGGAACTTCACCCAAGGGAGGGAGCATCCTGTGTGGCAGCTAGCCGGGAGCCTCCAGTTGGCTGCCTTGCCTCATTGGCTCCTCATCATTTTCCCCTTGGGTCTTGGCAGACCCTGGGGGCTCAAGAAGCAGAGGATAAATCTACTTTTTGTACCAGGGTACGGGAGGAGCAGGAAGCCTGGCCTAGCTAACGTGGAGCTAGGGCCGCACCAGAGACCTCCCACCCCTAGGCTCTGCCCTTGGGATGCTGGTGTCAACTCCAAAGAAGCAAGACTGAGTTAAGAGGCCTGATCCCTGAGTTCAGAACCATGTCTGGTACTTAGCAAGGGCTCAATAAATATCCTTACATTATTTTTTTTAAAGATGTTATTTATTTATTTGACAGAGATTACAAGTAGGCGGAGAGGCAGGCAGAGAGAGGAGGAAGCACACTCCCCATGGAGCAGAGAGCCCAATGTGGGGCTCAATCCCAGGACCCTGGGATCATAACCTGAGCCAAAGGCAGAGGATTAACCCACTGAGCCACCCAGGTGCCCCATTACATTATTTTTAAGAAGGTTTGATCCCAGCCTTTGGGCACATTGCTGCTCCCCCCAGGCTTCAGTTTCCTCATCTACAAAAATTAAAAAGTAAAGAAAAAGGGAAAAAATTGATATAATATCTGCGCACCCTCCTTCAATGGGTTCCTGACCCCAGAATGGCAAACATCATCTGTTACCCCTTCCGTCCTTCTCCTTCTTCTATTCAGGACTGGAGAGAAAGAATGCCTCTAGAGCTCTGGGCTTTCGAGTGTCACCCCCACCAACAGCATCTGGGAACTTGTCAGATAAGCAGATGACCAGGACCCGCCACAGAGCCCAGGAATCGGAAGATTGCCAGGCTAAATTTGAGAAACACGGATGCTCCCAGGGGAAGCTGATGCTGCTGATTCACGGACCACGTCAAGAACCAGGAGAACCAGGAGAACCAGGAGAACCATGTAACCCTGACAGTGTGTTACAAGCACTCGCTTTGAAAAACCAGAGCCGCCCCCATCCCCACCCCGCCTTGCCCGGCCCTCACTGCCCTGCCTGAAGATTCTGAGCTAATTGATGCAGATGAGCCTGGGCCAGGGTATTTTAAAAGCTCCCATGTGAGGACACCGGGTGGCTCAGTCGGTTAAGCGACTGTCTTCAGCTCAGATCCTGATCCTAGAGTCTGGGGAGCAAGTCTCACTTTGGACTTTCTGCTCAGCAGGGAGTCTGCTTCTCCCTCTGATCCTCCCTGCTCTCATGCTCTCTCTGGCTCTCTTAAATAAATAAATAAAATCTTTAAAAAAACAAAAAAGCTCCCATGAGGTTCCAGCATGAAGCCAGGTTTGGGAACTGTTGCCATAAATGTTCTGTCACTTACTTGTTTACTTACATGTAAGCATTCATCCATGTGAGGCTTCATTTGTATTTGTGTGATATTTGTTAGTTTGTTCCTGTGGGGAGTACAGTTTAATCTCTCCTCTGGTATTCTCACTGATTTTTGCCCACTTCATTCAACACACAGTGGGCCTCTGTAATGTGACAGGCACGCACTTGGTGTGGGGGGAATGATGGTGAGCAAGACAGTCCCTGTCCTTGTGAGACTGACAGTCTAGCTGTAGAAGGAGTGAGCTGATGGCAACACCAGCATCTCTGTGCACAGCCCGTGGGTCCAGACACCTCCAGAGTGCAGGGAGGGCCCTGGCTCAGGGATGGGCGCTGGAGGGAGAGGGTGCTCCAGAAGGCTTTTGACATATGAGTAGGAGTTTACAAGGGAAGTGGGGACAGGTGACAGCCAAACCAGACATGCCAATAGCCAGGTGAGTGTGCAGAGAACAAGGGGTAGCTGGTTGTGGTAGGGAGGAGACCAGGTCAGACAGGGTCTTGCAGAATACATCAAGGAGTTCGAACGTGATGTTCAGGGCCGTGGGAGGACGCTGGAGTGTTTTCCGCAGGAGTCTCACCTCCTGACTTAAGCTTTAGAAAGAGCTCTCTGACTGTGGGTAGAGAATGGGTTGGAGGGAGAAGAGCAGAAGACAGAGACCAGCCAGCAGGCCATGGGTGGTCTGCACTGGGTGGGGGCAGGAGAGACCTGAGTTGAGATATATTGAGGGGGGTCCCCCCCCCAGGTAAATGTCCCACGTCGAGGGCTTGTGGGGACCTGGAGCAGAGAGCTGGCTAGGGATGGGTGCTGGGAGCAGGGTTCTGGCCAAGGCTGAGAGGACACCATTGTGAACCTCAAGGACACCAGTTGGCCCTCAAGCCCCAGATGAGACCAGCTGCAGGTCCCACGTGACCAGTAGGAGTCTGCTTGAGGGTCAGCATCCTCATTTCAGATGAAGTTGAAGGAGGCCATTGTTTTGTTGCAAAGCCTCAGCCTAAAAATGTTCTAAGGGCAAGGGCAAATTTTTTAAATTCATGTTTTGATGGGCAAGGACTTGGCCACATGCCCTCAGGGAAATGCTACTCTTGGAGGAGGTTGAGGCGAGGGAGAGGAAGGGGAACAAAGGCATATCTTCATGTATCCCACCCTTCAGGTATCCCAGTCTCATGGCCCTTCTTCCACCGGATCAGCTCAGAAACCATCTGCTGCTAGAAGAATCACAGAATGGGCCCCCTGCTGGCTGTCAGCCACCTCTCATGTTCCTCTCATCTCTGTCAAGGTAGGACCTGCTGCTTGCATGAGCCCAGGGATGGGGAGCTCACTTCCTACCAAGGCAGCTGGTTGTGTTATACGATAGTCCTGAACATGAGAATGTGCGTCTTTCGGTTGAACTGGAGTATATCTCCTGTGGACCCCCTCTCACCCCTAATACACACACCTTTGGCCTCTCTGGGGTCAGAGAACACTCTGCGCCTTCTGCCTTATTTACTTATTCATTTATTCATCCAATAGACTTTTTTTCCCAAGGAAGTCACTTCATTTTCCTAAACATTTTTTCATCCATCAAATGGGAGTAATCAGACCTACCTTAACAAGTTTTCTGGGTGCTAACGAGATAGGGAAGGCAAAGCTTAGTTAGTGAGTGTGTATTGCAAAATGTTGGCTTTCAGCCATAGGAAACCAAAAGCAGTCTTTTGAGCATGGGTCTGTGGCAAACATTGTACCAGGACCGGGGACACAAAGGCAAATGAGACACAGTCTATTTCCCTCGGGCCAGTGGGGGAGACAAGTGAGGAAGCAGGGAGAGGAGCGCCTGCCAGGGAGCATGGCGGGGGCACCCAGCACAGCCTGGGCACTGCTGCCCCTGAGAGGTTGCAGGAGGAACTTCTCACTTGAGACCTGAAGGAGTTGCTTTCCAGAAGGAGGGGGCAGTTACAGGATGGGCGTGTGCAGGTGAGGAGTGACCCTGTTCCAAACCGAAGCCTGAGTGTCCATGGCTGGGCCCCCTGAAGTCCTGCAGGGACCCCTGGATGGCTCTCATCGAATACAGGTGACACCCAGCCTCCTTCTCGGTCATGTGTTTAAATAATTTCAGATTTAGAAGTTGCAAGACTAGTGTGAAGGATTTCTATATCCCCTTCATCCAGATCCCTCAAGGGTTATTTCTCCATGTTGTCCTGCTTCATCACTCAATTTTTCTCACCCTAGCACACATACACACACACACATGCACACGTGTGTCTATCATTATGATTATCTCAATCATTTGAGAATAAACTGTAGACCTGATCCACTTAGCCCTGCGTGCGTTTCCTTAAAACAAGGTCATTCTCTTACATAACCACAGTGGGTTGCTCAAAATCAGGAAATTAACACTGATACAACACAATTATCTCATCTACATAGCTTATTCAAATTTTACCTATTGTCCCACCAATGCCCTTTATAGCGAAAGAAAAAAAAATTTTTTTTTCTGGCCCAGGATCTAACTCAGAACCATGTGTTGCATTCAGTTGTCACTTCTTAATCTGAAAAATCCTTCCATCTATGTTGTTGAAGACCTTACATTTTTCAAAAGCAGAGGCCAGTTGTTTTGTAAAACGACCCTCAATCTGGGTTTCTAGATTGTTCTGAACAGTGTTTCTTGATGCGATTGGCAGTCAGTTTTCTCAGAAAACTGGGGCTGCTTTTTAGAAGGCAATTTCTGGGCCCCAGCCCAGGCTTCCTGCATCAGAATGTTTGAAATGGGCCTGGGTATCAGCTTTTGATCTGGCAGCCTTCCTGATTCCCCTGTACACGGCTGGCTTACAGCTTTCTTCTTCTGAAGGTGCAGTTAGCACCCTCTGTGCCTGGGGCTTCCGGGCGGGTGCGAGGTGGCACGGTCCTTGTCGACTCCACTGGGCATCTGTACAGTGGAGCTCCCTGCACGCACAGGGCCAGCGCAGGCCCTTTCACCCCCGGGGCAGGCACAAGGGGTGGGGCTAATCCCTGAGGCTCCATCAGAAAAAAGAGCCCCTGATGTTCATGCCATGGATTTTTCCTGACTACCCTCTGGCCTTAACTCTGCCTGCTCTTAGACCTTTGCCCGGTGTCCTGTGTGAGTGTCTCTCTGCCCAAGGAGGCCACTATGGTGTCAGGTCCCATGATTTGACGCTGTATGGCCTTGGGGACGTCGCTGTCCCTGTCTGAGCCTCAGGATTCTCATCTCTTTTTTTTTTTTTTTTAAAGATTTTATTTATTTATTTGACAGAGAGAGATCACAAGTAGGCAGAGAGGCAGGCAGAGAGAGAGGAGGAAGCAGGCTCCCTGCCGAGCAGAGAGCAGGATGTGGGACTCGATCCCAGGACCCTGAGATGATGACCTGAGCCGAAGGCAGAGGCTTTAACCCACTGAGCCACCCAGGCGCCCCGGATTCTCATCTCTTAAAGGAAAGAATAACCTGTGATTGTTTGCAAGATGGCCATGGGAAGGCAACAGCATCTCTTGAGAGAGTGTTGGGTGGATAGAACATTTTCAGGAAATGTGGCTACCCTTTTCTTGTCCCTATACTTTTGTATTTTGCGGAACTGCCATGGAAAGTATAGTTGTCATGTCCTCCGGCTGCAGCACCTTTGATCAAGTCTGCACTCCCCCTGGCAAGCCGCAGTCAGAGACCAATCCTGGTGGACGTGCAGGGGCAGGGAATATTCTTTAGAGTGGGATTCCTCTAATGACAGCCGCTGGCCTGGGGTTCCTCCTGGGCCTGGCCAGAACTGTCTCGTAGCCCCGGGGCCTGAGGCTCAACCTGCCCTCCGTTTCTCTCCCTCCTCGCACAGGTGCTCAGCCGCCACCGTGGCCTGAGTGTCCCCCTGCCTGCTCCTGCCCTGTCTCCTGTGTCCTTCAAAGACATTTACCCCAGTAAATCTCTTGTACTTCTGACTCTGTCTTGTTGTCTGCTTCTTTTTGGACCTGAACAGACTCAAACCTCAAGGAAAACACCGGCAAATCCTCTTGAAAACATCAGATGAAAGAAATCTCCAGTGATCACGTCACTGGAGCCCCTGATTTCTTCTTAGATGGTGTTCCGATATTATTAGATATTATTAGAATTCCCCGTCATGCCTGGGCTGCTCACCCATGTCCCCATTAGCCTTTTTTTAATACAAGAAGACTTTCCTCCAAGAGTAAAATATGCACAGTCTTTAATTATATGTGCATCATAATGAGATGGGCTTGTCAGTAAACTGTCCTCCTCCAGATTGGCAAACCCATGTGGCTTGGTGATTTAAAAAAAAAAAAAAAATACAGTTTATTATGTGGTTCCCATTTTAAAAAGTAATGCCTGTGTCTGTGGCACAGACGGGAGGTGCTGGATATGGGAGTGAAGGCACATTTGTACAACATGAAAATGGGAAAGGGACCCAAGAGGGCACCAATATGAGGATCCCCTACACTTCATGGAGTGTCCTGAGGTTCAATGAGAAAGTGCTCCAAAGGTTGTGGGCGCAGGACCTCATAAGCATTCATTACCACTGTCCACTACCCACCAGGGGGCGGCGTCTGAAGAGGTCATGCAACAGCTCAGCCAGCTTGAGGTGTGACCCCAGGAAGCTCTTTCGAAGATCATTCATGAAAGGAATGGTTTGTGAGAACACAAAGAGGAATACCCCACTGGCTCTCTTGTGGGGTCGCCAAAACCAGTTGTGATCACCCTGCACGCATTTTATTGTTCATCTTTATACTGCGCAAATGCCACTAGGAGAGCATTTAGTTCATGTGTGAATTACACAATACATATTTTCAAAACTTATACGTGCATGTGTGTTCTGTTCTTTCCAGAACAGGAGAGACCCGCACAAAACTAGGTTGTTTTGATTTCCCTACTTTAGCTGTGCACATGCCGCCCATACTCACTTCTTCCACTTCCTGATGCTTGGGGAGAGTATGGGGTCCCGTATCTTTCCCTTCCCTTCTAGGCCATCATTTTCAGTGTGAGTGGTTGGCTTGAATGGGGAATTGACTGGAGTAAGAAAACACGTGACGGGGGTCCTGGGGTGCTGAGCGTCTCCTAGTGTACCGCTGCGTTTTTCTGCATTGGAGGCAGGTACTGGTTGGAGCAGGGTGTGACCTCTCAGGGCCCTGCTTCCCAGTGAAAACACCTCCCTTAGGGAGCTCAGAGTCATTTTGTAATCACTCATTCCAGGACTTTGGGGAAACCCAGCTGTATCTTGCTGGATTTTTGAGCCCCAATCTCTCGCTCTCTGTTGGGGAAGAAATAGTGTTGTGTGTATATGTCGTTGTTCCAATGAAAGAAGCTATTTTGCCCCCAACCCAAAGAACTGAAAGTCTGACATCGTATATCATAGAACCTTTATTATTTTTCCTCTAAATTCTTAGAAACGTACATAACGCCCGTGCTCTAGTTATGACACCATTTATAGACATTTAAAACGCATCTTCATTTATAAATATTTTACATTTGGTCCATAGAACAGATAATTTTTCTAAATAATACTGTAATTTTTTTAAAACAGGCTCTGTATATAGTTTGAATATGTATATATTACATATATTTTTTTATATAGAGATAGATTTACTTGGTGTTCTGAGAATAAATCCTTATTGCAAAAAAAGCATATATGATAATACAATATCTTTTCCCCCAGGGCAAATACTAAAAAAAGGTACACATATTCACAGTTCTCACTGGAATTGTACGACACGTAATATTGTGCTATATTAAGTAGGTTTGGATGGAAATCGGTTAGGGGATTTCTTGCCAAACATCTCAGTTAGATTTGCATACAAATATTAAGTACACTGCATTTGTCTTAGAAAGACTTGGTCTTAGTATCACATGGAAGAGAACAAAGAGAAAGTCAGAAGTCTTCCTGCCCTTATTCTAAAGGAGTTCACACAGGATTGGGGGGGGTGGGGGGTGGGACCATGAGACACAGTGAAGGGTTCCTTTCATTCTAAACCCTATAATTTAACAACACATATGCATTTTGATCATGGATTCACCAGTTGGCATTTGGGATGCCTTAGCAATGAGACTATTTTACAGATGACCTCAGGAAAAGGGTTGAGATTTCCTACACGATATCAAATAAGACCCTATATACCACGCGTGAGGATGAACATTTATGTGTGTGCCTTTATATGTGTACACGTACTGTATGTTTCTCTACAAGAATGTGCTTACTATTCTGAGGGTAATACCTTATTGCAAGAACGGGTATGCTGGTCACTGTCGGATGAGAATGACAAGAGATTAAAAAACCCACAGTCACAGTTATTTACCATAATTATTAAGGATTAGTTGTAAAACACAGTTTGTGAGCTAACTAGCTAAGGAGCTACAGGGCACAACATACGATTTGCTACATGGGAACCCATCTTCCTGGCAAAGGAGAAACGCTGAGTCACTGGAGCTTGCCAGAAACTGTCTTTGCCTGATCTGCCACCTGCCACCGCCGCCATCGCCACGGAGCCCAGTTCCAGAAACAAATACTACTTCTCGATGAAGCAGTTTAATCTTGGAAGCACTTTGCGGGGAGGGGGCGTGGGGGTGGTCTGGATGAACCCTAGCTCCTCAGTTAGTGGGCTGGGAGATTTTAGTGGTAGTGAGGGGATTCCCGCTGAGGAATATGAAGGAAGAAGGCAGCACTTTTGACGGGGACGGCAGTGAGCACACAGCTGAAGGGAAAGCTGGGAAGATAACCACATCCATTTGGACTCAAGGACAGACACACCTTCACCTTGATTTCCTCTGCTCCTGATTTGTGCTCCATAAAACGGGGCAGTCTAAGAGAAACTGGGGCTCCTGATTAGGGAATTTCCCCAGTGGGATCTTAGGCCCCCAGAATGGCAATAATAATAAAACAAAAATCAGTTGTGCTTGTGGCAGTTTTCCAAGGAAGGAGTGAGGGAGCTGGGCTGCCTGGAATGATCGCCGTGGGGCCAGGTGCAATCCACCTGGCCTGGCTAGGAGGGGGCAGGGAAGGATGCTCAGCAAATTGCTGGGGACACGGGGGCAGCTCCAGGGGAATACTGATGGAGGTCCTGGGGGATTGTTTTGTCAAGCTGCCTCGGGAAGGATCAACCGAAAAAATGAAAGTCAGAGCTCCGCGGGCTCCCTGCACTTAAGAGGGAGCTTTCCCTGGAAACCCCCATTATACAAAATGCCCTTTTCATGTGTACAGAGCGGCGTTCCAACGGAACCGAACTCCAGCAAAGTCCGAGATAAGAGTTGTGGGTTTCGGCAGTAAGAGAACAGTCAGGAACGGGACTAAAAGCCAGGAGTGTGTGGCCTCGCCGCATCGCACTCGCTGGCAGGATAAAAATGATCTACGGCACAGTCACGAAGGCTGATTGCTTGATGCTTATGGGGCCCGGATTCAAAAGGTCACCAGCCTGCAGGTGCTGGAACCATCAAGTAACTTTGCCCAGGGCTGGGCCCACCAGGAGTGTGACTGTCCCCCACCTCCCCTCTCTTTGCATGGTGATGGTGTCTGGACTCGCCACTCGAGGTAGGTTGAGATAGACGGTATCTTCAGACATCAAGTGGTGGTCACGTTCAGCCAGGTTGGGGGGTGAGAGTGGCGGGTCGGCAAGCCGCCAGACACCCCTAGATGTAGGCCTCTTTGCTGGCTGAGCCGCTGGCCTGGGGCTGCTCCGGACCATTCTCCGGGCGAACGATGTCTTCGCTGGGCTGGATCATGACCTGGATGCGCTGCAGGCACCAGGGAGAATTTGGGTGGGGAGGAGGAAGACTGGGGGCTCCATTCCCCCACCTCTTTCTAAGTCTATCCTGCCTGTTCTGCTTTCAAAATGCACCCAGACTCTGGCCTTGTCCCCACATCCTCCATACTCTCTGGCCCCCTCACTTCTCCTCACACATGCCAAACATGCACCTGCCTCAGGGCCTTTACACTTGCTGTGCCCTCTGTCTGAGACATCCTGCTTTTCAGATAATTACACAGCTTGGTCTTGCTCAAGACCTCCTCAGGTCTTGGATCAGTGTTACAGTCTCAGCAAGACCTCACTCAGCACTCCCTGAAACCCCCCTTCAACTCTATTTTTCTCCACAGTACTCATCCCCATCTAACATGTTTTTATTTTGTTAATTGTTGGTCTTCCTCTACTAGAATATAAGCCCCAGGAGGTTGGGAATTTTGCCTGTTTTTCTCATGAGTGTGTCTGTAGCCCTGAGAATACTGTCTGGCACATAGTAGGTGTTGAATGCCTATTTCCTGAATGGATTAATTTCCCCCTACTTTCTCTCCACATATTCCCTGAAATCCCGTCCCCCCAGAGCATGTGCTGTCATCAGATGTGCCCACTCCTGGGCCTTTGAACGGGCTGTGCTCCCCTCCTTAAATGAGCCTCCTCTGCCTCTCTGCCCCTCCCAGACCTCACTGCCTTTTGCCACTCAGCAGAGGACTGTGGAAAATGAAAGCACTGGGCCTGGAGCTGGAAGAAGGGGCTACAAGCCTCTGCTCTCCTAATAACTTATGGCAAGGGGTGGGAAAGTGGCTTCTTGCTTGACCTCAGTTTCTGCATCTGTGAAAGGAGGAGGCTGGTCTGGGGGCTGCACATGGACCCCCACCAGGCCTTCCTTAGGCCACAGACCATAGAGCTCCCTTTTCTGGCTCTGATTGGTCTGGAAGGCCCATCTTAGTAGAAATAAGGTTGAGAGCCACAGATCCAAGGCCTCCCAGCTATGGCCCTCCATATTCTGATCATCCACTTCTCCCCAGTAAAATCTTCTCAGCTTACTCTTAATCTAGTGATGTCTCTGGAGTACCTGCACCACTGCCTTGTGTTACTTGAGAATTCTACATAATTTAACAAATAGCTGGTGTGGACCTAGAATGTGCTAGTGGGCCCCTACTGAGGACAACATGCCTTACATTATATTACCTTGAGGGCAAGACTACATTGTGTCTTTATCAAACACACAAAAGGGGTCTAGAGTAAGCCCACAATACAAGAGACCCCACCCTTCATCTGTTTCAAACCCTTGAGGCTCCTCATTAACTTCAAGATAAAATTAAGAGTTCTTGTTCTAATTTTCAAAGCCCTTCATGAGCTGGCCTGACTTTCTTACATCCCCAACCTCCTCTCTTATCACCCCCTCTACATCCCTCTCCACTCTACCTTCCAGCCACATTGATTTTCCTTCAGTTTACCGAAAGCTGTTTATACCCCTGGGCTTTTGCACATATTTCTCATCCCCTTCTAGGAACATTCTTTCTGCTTCTACTTTTATCTCTGGCTCATCTTTAGGCTTCTTCTTAACTATCCCCTCTTTTAAGAAGCCTTCCTTAACCCTCCTCAACCCAGACAGGGCTAACCCATCTCCCTGGTTTATTCAAATCATGGTACTTCCAACATTCTGTTGTCAATGGATATTGAGTTGTTTGTTTCTTAACTAGACTGTGAGCTCCACAAGGGTAGGGGTCGTGCCCAGCACAGTAGGGGAAGGGGACTAAGAAATCTGAAGGGTGAAGAAGGGACTTACCTGCTTCAGGGAGCCCTTTAAGGTGAGGAACATGTAGGCCATGTACCCAGGGATGAGGACCATGGAAGACAGAGCCATGAGCCAGCCCACGCCCTGGCCCCACTTGGGGAAAACGTAGTTTCCCATGGTGAGAGGAGTCATCTGCACAGCACTGAAAATGAACACACCCTAGGGAGGGGAGAGGAGAGGGGATGGGACACAGTCAGTCTCCCCAGTTGGACAACCAAGGCCCTTTCCTAGACTCTGAAGTTGATAGGTCTACTGACCACCTCCCTTGCCATTAGGCTGACCCTCACAAGGGTCCAGCATCGTGGTAATCTGGCACCGAAGGCCACCGCTACTACATAAGACATTTTTGTGTGGAATAGAAAAAGGCACCCATTCTGGGAGAAACAATTTGAAGTTAGTGCCCTCTGCCCACCAGAAAAAGGGATCCTTTCTGGGAGGATAATAAAAAAAGGCTCCTCTTCTTCCAAGTTAACCAGCTTGGCAAACAGAGCAAGGACTGGACTTCAGGCTCTAGTCTGCCATCTGCCGAGTGCACTTGTGCAGGACACAACTTACCCCGTGGCCCAACCCACCCCACGGACCTGGGGCAGCGGTCCCAGGCCTGCTCACACCTCAGCTTCCTCCTGCCTGAAGGAATCAAGGAAGCTGAGGATGAGAGGTCTCCTGGAGCCCATGGTCTTGGGTTTCAGAATCAGGCCCACCTGATTTGAATGCAGCACAGCTAGCTGGGTGATGCTGGCAGCAGGGAGCCTGGGGCCCTCAGCAGTCAAGTGGGGGGCAAGAAGGCCTATTTTGCTGAGGTTTACGAGGATGATGTAATGTTTCTGGTGTCATGCAGGGCACAGAGCAGATGCTCAGCAAATGGAATGGAGTAGTATTATTAGGGAATGGGCGTTTTTGCCTCTAGAAGTTTCTCTCTGGGCCGGAGTCACTGCAGGGCCTGGCCTGATCCCAACAGGGCTGGCCAGGACTTGTCCTTACCGCCACAATGATTGGGGTGAAGAAGGACCAGCAGAGTTTCCACCAGATGCAGGGCCTGGAGCCAACCATCTCTTGGATGTTGTCATAGAATCGGTTAACACCTGACATTCAGAGTGAGAGCAGAAGGGATGAATGAGCTGTGGGCACTGTAGGCTCAAAGTCTCAATCTGCCACTTTCTGGCAGTATGACTGCAGCCCGACCTCTAGGAGCTTCAGCCTCTTTGTAACAGCAGCCAGAGCTCTGAGGGGGTCCTTGTTAGCTAAGTACTCAATAACACCCAGCAAGTGGGTTGTGTGAGAAAGCCAGGCACCTCACATGAAAATATCCACCAACAAAAGATTATGCTTATAAAGCGTGTCCTCACCTCTCTCAGTGACCCTCCCACCCAATAGCTAGCCCAGCCATTCCTTCAAAGCTCTGCTGGACAGAGCGGTTTTCCTCGGTGCTCTGATGCTATAAGCAACCGGAGATAGGCTGCAAAGAAGAACCACAAATCTTGCAAAACACCACCAGTGTCATGAAGTTCCCAAGACTGTCACTGAGCATCCCTCAGGTTCTGTGCAAAGCCCCTGACCCAGCAAGGAAACTGAGGGGGAGAGGGGATGACAAGGAGGGGCAGGTGGCAAAAAAAAAAAAAAAAAGTACAGTGAATATCAAGGACCAAGGAAAACATTTCAAACACATTGTCTTGCTGGGATAATCAAAGCGCAGGGAAGGACAGCCTTTGACTATTGTGCAGGGGGTATCTGGAAACTCAGGCCACAAAATAAATAAAATCATTGTTTCTTCCATTTTTTGTTCCAAGGGAGTGAGTGCCTTTCACCATAGCCCCACTTTTGTTAAATATTTCACTTTGGAACTTTTTATTTTGTAGTTTTGGTGTCACTTTTCTAAACAAAATCTCAAACCCTCTTATCCCAAAATTTATGAAGACATTTTGGCTCCCACTTTAAATGAATTTATTTAACCCGTCTTATGTTGTCTCTTAAACACAAGACCCCCTTGCTAACTTCATTAGATTGCTGTGAGGACTGAAAACAGTTGACCCCTGAACAAAGTGGCAGCTAGGGCCACTGACTGCCCCCCCCCAATGATGCAGTCGAAATCCACATGTAACTTCTGACTCCCCCAAAACAGCCACCAATAGCCTACTGTTGACTAGAAGCCTTACCAATACCAAACAATTGATTAATACATACTTCGTATGTTCTATGTGTTATATACTGTGTTCTTACAATAAAGTCAGCTAGAGAAAAAGAAATGTTATTAAGAAAATCCTAAGGAGGGGCGCCTGGGTGGCTCAGTGGGTTAAAGCCTCTGCCTTTGGCTCGAGTCATGATCCCAGGGTGCTGGGATCGAGCCCCGCATCAGGCTCTCTTCTCGGCGGGGAGCCTGCTTCCTCCTCTCTCTCTGCCTGCTTCTCTGCCTACTTGTGATTTTTCTGTCAAATAAATAAATAAAATCTTAAAAAAAAAAAGAAAATCCTAAGGAAGAGAAATTACCTGTAGAGTACTATTTTGTATCAAAATGAGTATGAAAAAATACTGTATTGTATTTACACACAGAACTAGAAGGCTGTGCTGTTGCAACTCGTGTTGTTCAAGGGTCAGTTGTCAGCTAATGTATAGAAAGGGCTTGGTGTTAAAGCTCTATCTGTTGAATGATGATTGAAGAAATGAATGAATGAATGGATGGATGAAGGAGGGAGGGAAGGAAGGAGGAGGGTTGACACTCACCATAAAACCAGGAAATGGAGACACATTCGAAGAACACGAGGAATAGCAGGCTCATGCCACTGGCAGAGTAGTAATCAAACAGTTTGAAGACATAGATGCCCCCCTAAAAGAGGAAAAGCAGTGAGGGGGGTCCACTTTCCACTGGGGCCCAAGACACTCAGTTCACAGCCAACAGGGCCTCTGCAGTCTGGCAAGGTATATGTGAGATAACACTGCAGCGAGGAGGCTTAAGGGAAGACTAAAAGAAGCATCGAGAGCCTAGTAACTAGGATAGGGTGTGATCATCGACTCCCTGGGAATTGGGAAGAAGATGTCTGGGGAAGAGAAATGCCCCATTTCTGGGAATGCTGGACTAAAAGAGGAGCTAGATATCAAGGCCATCTCTCCACAAAGTTAAAACAGTTATGTCTTCTCCCTGCTTAAAACCTTCCATGGCTTAAAAAGGACATAAATTTAACACATCAAAAAGTTGAAAGAATAAAATAAAATACAAAATACAAATGGCTTTGTCCTCTAAGTTCCTGCATGATCTGTTTCTGTTCCCTTTACTTATCTGATCACTCCCTTTGCCCCTCAAACTTAATAAGCCCATGCCTACCTCAGGGCCTTTGCACCTGCTATGCTCGTCTTCCCCTGGCTGTCTCTTCATCATCATTTCAGTCTTAGCTCAACTGCCACTTCCTCAGAGGGCCCTCTCCTGATGACTTTGTCTGAGGTAGCATCCCTCCCACCCTCACTGATCATTCCCTGTTTCACTATCACCTTTTCTTCATGGCACTGAACACACTCTGAGATGATTTAATTTGTTAGTCTTGTCCACCAAAGCATAAGCTCTAAGAGAGCAGATATTGTGTCTGTCCCGTTAACTGCTGAATCTCCAAGGTCATGATAGGTCCATGGTGAGTGTTTAACAACCATGGAGGAATAAAAGGACAAATGAATAATATTCTGGGGATGAACTGTATTTGAACCCAGGGATAGTTCTGTGGATCATAAAGCAGACCCACAAGGTTGAGTTCATGGCTTTCAGGTCATTTATGTTTACTGTACAATTCATCGGTTATGTGTATGCCTTCTAGCTAGACCAGGAGGGCCTTGAATGCAGAGAGGACTGATCATCAATATCAATAGTAAAAGAAAAGTGGGAGCGAGAAGAAGGGGGCAGTGTCAATGTCAAAGGCCCAACTCCAAACGGACTAATTTTTGTGTGTTTTTAAAAAACTCAGTTCTTGTATCCCCTCCTCCTGGAAGCAGTCCCGAGTGCCCCAGGCTGAGTTAGGGGCTGTATTCTCCAGCTGTGTCTTATCTTTTCTAGCTCAATATCTGTGTCTCCCACCCTCTCACCTTGAGGACAGGGTCCCCATCTGCCTCGCTGTTGTTTGTACAGGACTTGGGACAGAGATGGTGCTCAAGGAACAGAAGAAGGGTGGGATGGCATGAGGCTGGGGTAGAGAGGACCTGGGAGTGGGCCTGGGGGCAGTGCACCAGAGGTGTGCTCAGGGCCCGGTAAGCTCACCTGGGTGATGTTGGAGAGGCCAATCAGGTAGGAGACGATGCAGACAGCCGCAATGAAGAGCTCCCTGCGGTTGCGGAGGAGCCTGGGGTACTCATCCACCAGGGCTGTGATGAAGCCTTCCACGGTGCAGAACTTCAAGGGGGACGAAGGTCAGCCAAGTGCGGCAGACCCCAGCCCCGACCCACCCAGGGCTTGACTCTCTGGGGCAAGACCAAAGGGGTCTGGCATTCTCGGGACGGTAGAGCCAGAAAAGCCCCAGGATCCAGGCCTGATTCTGCCTCTGCCTCTCTTTGTGACCTCAGGAGAGTCCCTTCCCTCTGGACATCGGTTTCCCGAGATGGAAAATGCGGAAGGTGGTTGAGCTGCTCTACCCTGAAGTCTTATGTGGAACAGTCTAGGGGTCTGAAACTCTTGGTCATCTTCCTGTGGTCCTAAGACAATGGCCAATGGCCTCCTCTCCCTGCTTGTTCCCAGATCAGCAAGGCTGGGTGGGGGCTCCACCAGGTGCCAGGGAGGGCGTCCTCACCTGGCTGTCAATGCCCAGCATCAGCAGCATTGAGAAAAAGAGGATGGCCCAGAGGGGAGAGATGGGCAGCTGGGTCACTGCCTCTGGGTATGCCAGGAACGCCAATCCAGGGCCTGTGGAGGAAAGGATAAAAAAGAAGCCAAAAAAAAAAAAAAAAAAAAAAGGAAGAAAAGTACTGAGCACCTACAGCATACCAGCACACTCCCCACTTTCTAAACTTCATTGCATTTCATCTTCAGAGTAAATTTTTGGGTGAGTGTTGTCAGCACCCCCTCTCCTAGATAAGGATACAGAGTGTGCATGGGTGGGGGAGGTGGTAGTGTTGGGTCCAGAGGCCAGGGCACCGGTGAGATGAAAGGATGGACTATGACAGGGATGGTGATGGTGCAGAGAGGGGGCCAGATGGAGAGATATGAAGGAGGTGGAATGAACAGGTCCTGGTATTGGTTGGTTTGTAGAGTGAAGGTGAAGGAAAGGTCCAGGATGATGCTGGGGCTGTCTTGGGTACAGGACATTGGCACTCTTTGCTGCAGTGGGGAGTACAGGGAAGAAGTAAGTTTAAGGAGGTCAGTTTGGGACATACTATGTTTGAGTGTCTGGGTGGGGGTTAGTCAAGAGAGGAGGAGAACCATTAGAAGGAGAAGGAAAGAAAGTGTAAGCTCCCTGGGTCTGGCTCAGGAAAGGGGGGTGGTGGCTGGGGAATGCCAAAGAAACGAGCTAGCCCTTGTAGAGAAGATGAGGACATCAGTGGAGAAAGTTCCTTTCCACATGAGCAGCCCAGTTCTCCGTGATGGGGAAGGGGCTAGTCCCATGGCCTCCCCAAGTCTCAGGGCCTCTGCTGTATACAGACTGGGTCCCTCCTGCTCACTGCTTTCCCAGCTGAGCAGGGGGTGCCTAGGGCTCTCCTCAGACCCTAGAGCATTGCTGATTATTTGGTGAGAACATATCTGGAAGTGGGACTAAAGCAAAGATTTAAGCATGTCTGAGTTGGAAGGTTTATATCTCAGGCGGCAAGAGTCGGTCCTCTCCCTGCAAAAGGCAGGATTGTGCTGGAAGTGCCAGTATGGTCAGGTGATTAAGAGCCCAAGCTTTTTGATCAGCCAGGTCTGTGCTCAACTCCAGTTCCATCACCTCTCTAGCTTGGTGAACATGGTCCATGGGCCTCATTTCCTCACCTAGTAAAGGGAATAAAAAAACATGGACTCCATGGTGTTGGATAGTTTCACATAAAATGCTCCCTGCTCTGATACCTAGTGATGCTCAGTACCCTGGAGCCAACACACCACATTCATCCCTGTCTCACCGTCCTTCTACGGGCTTTTCCCTCTGTCAACACGCTCATCCTCTGGCTCCCACTGGTGAGGGCGGTAATGACCACAGAAGCCCGCGTGTTAGCCCCTCTCACCCCAGGAACCCCGGCCCTCCCATGTGTAGTGCTGACCTGAGGCCGCCACGTCAGCAATAGACCTCTTGGTGACATGGGCCATGAAGCCCACGATGGAGAAGATGACAAATCCCGCGAACATGCTGGTGCATGAATTGATACAGCAGACAATGATGGAGTCCCTGCAGAGGAGAAAGGGTGGACTCAGTGACGGTGGGGCTGGCAAAGGAGGTGAGCTAGAAGCAGTGGCTAGAGAGGGACAAGCGGCAGGGGCAGAAAAGGGTACCTGGGAGCAGAGCCGCAGGGCCGCAGGGCGGGTGCCCCCACCCCACCCAGGGAGCGGGTGGAACCGGAAGGAGTGGCCACAAGAATTCCCCCGGGGCGGGATCTATAAGGGGCGTGGCTGCAGGGGGCGTGGCGCTGGAGGGGCGTGGCCAGGAAGAACAAGGTCCCTGGGCTCTCTCACCTGTAGACGTTGTTGTGGAAGGAATTATAGCTCCCAAGAGCGATCAGGGATCCCAGGCCCAATCCGTAGGAGAAGAAAATCTGGGTTGCCGCATCCAGCCACACCTATAGGTAGAATGATCAAAATTATGATCCTAGCCACCGGCCCCATGGCCCTTTACATGTGGTAACCAGCTGTACCTGGCAACCATCTCCGTTTACATATGAGGTTAGAGAGGTCCAATGACTTGTCCTAAAGCTGGTAAATAGTGGCTCAGGACTCAGGCATGCCCTTAACTCAGCCGCTGGGGGCCGGGAACCTGGGAAGGCCACTCACCTCTGAGTCGGACAGCTTGCGGAAGTTGGGTGTGATGTAGAAGAGGATGCCCTCCTTGGCCCCAGGCAGCGTAACTCCACGGAAGAACAGGATGATGAGCATGATGTACGGATAGGTGGCGGAGAAGTAAACCACCTGGGGGTAAAGTTGACAACGATGCCCCCTCCAGCGCGCCCATTCTTGTCCTCCCCCCACTTCACTGACATCCATGTCTGTTGAGACCCTGGGCTTACTCCCAGCTCGTCTTCCTCCAGGAAGCCTTTCTGGATTCCTAACTGACTGTGTTTGTCCACTTTTCTGAGGCCTCTCCTTAGAGTCTCAACCAACCAGCTCAGCACCTGATTTTCCCTTTCCCCCTACCCCTCCTTTATTTTTTGACTTTTGTCTAAATTGTTCAAGTAACACATGGTGTCAGGAAAATTTTCAAGTTACACACACACACACACACACACTCTTAAAGTTCCCTTCAGCAGCCCCTAGAATTTAAGTTATGTGAAGGAGAGGGCTTGTCTTGTTCACCTGTTTTCTCAGTGCCTAGAACAATCCACAGTTTATAGGAGACACTTAATAAATGCCTAATACATAAATGCATGGATGTTAACATTTTAATGTTCTCTTTTGAGACTTTGTTATGCATGTATGATCACATTTTCTTACAAGATGATGCTCCAATTATGTGCTTGCTTTCTTATTTAACATGTTTAAAATAAAAAAAAAAACACAGTGCATACTTAATTTCTTGTTTACTAAACATTGTTTTATTGTCTCATAACAATGTGGTTTTTAATTATGCAAAATAATCCTCCAGGAGGTTCTACCATCCTCTTTAAAATCTCTCCTACTGTTATCCATTCATGTGAATCTCACTAATACTACATTGAAAACCCCCGTGTATAAAACCTGGTCTACAAAATTATTATACCATTCTTGGGAAAATTTTCTAGAAGTAGAATTACTGACTAAAAGGGATGAATCTCTCCACTGCTTATGATTCATATTGCCCAATTACCTTCCAGAAAGGGAGCTTTGTCTAGCATTTCAGAGCACACCTTCCCCACAAAGTTGCCAGCACTGAGTATAATCATTAAAAACATTTTTTTTTGCCAAATTGATAATCAAAAGACTAATGTCATTGTCTGAAATGACATTTCTTTGCTTGCCGTTGTGAAAGAGCCATTTTCAAGTTTAATAACCCTTGTTATCTCACAGTCTGATGTGACCCTATTTTCTGGGCAGCATGAACTGTTCTCTGGGTTAGGTTCATTTCCCTGGTTGGATCGAGATTCTTCAGGGTTAGGAAAGGAAGCCAAGATCCACTAGAAAAGCCACTGTACTTGGAATTAGGAAAAGGAAATTCAAAACCATCCATGGCACCTATAAGCTGTGTGACATTGGGTCAATTTCTTATCCTCTCTGACCCTTGTTCTTTCTGGTCTGGAAAATGGATACAATCAACCTGCCTACTCAGAAAGGTCAGTTGTATGATATAGAACATGGCTAATATATATTGCCTAGGTCTTGCACTTGAATCTGTCTTCCATGTTTAGTATGGAGCCAAGTACGTAGAAGGTGCTTAATAAATATTTACTGATGGCTTAGATGACTCAGTCAAAAGACAATTGATACCATGTATTGTCTACCTACTAGGTGCTAGGCATATGCTACATACTCCACATAGATTATTCTCCTCAGTCTTTATGCCAATCTTTGTAAGGTATTATTATTGTACCCATTTAACAGATAAGGAAACTGAGGCACAGAGAGTTGATATGACTTGCCCAAGCACACATAGCTAGGTATTGGGAGACTGAGATTCAAGCTCTGGTCTATCTCTTCTAAAGGCCTTAGGCTCTAACATTCTTCTGCTTCTTAAATTTGGGTTGGGAGACACCTGTGCCTTCCTCCTGCCTGTTAAAATAGGGATGCATCAGAGAGGTTTAGACACCGGCTTCGGATCTGAGAACTGGTAGGTCCATACGTCCCACCAGACTGGAATTGGGCACTTATTTCATCAGTCATATTCATGTCCAAGTATGGCATTTGTGAAGATTCTGTTTTGTTCATATCAGCTTGGGTAGTCTGGACCTCCCTGCTCCAGCATGATTCAGTTCAAATTCCTTCTCTCTCTTACTTGCTGTCAGAACTCAGGTTTCCTCTAAGTTTCCTTCAGGCCAGGGTCCAGTGAGGGCCTGGGCTACCTTCTGTCCCTACACCCCTGGGGTGCAGCTTTAAGGGGAAAAGAGTGGGAGTGAAGCCAGGCCCCTTCCCCCTAACTTAATTGGAAAGATCCCCAGGTGTCCCCAGGCTGGACCCCCAGCTTGACCTGGCTCTGCCCTTACCGATAATAAAAACAAAACCAAATGCATTTCCTCTTGTTAGCTACCAAGTGCTTTACCAAATCACCTTTGGATTTGATTCTCCTGGCAAACAAACAGATAAGCCCCATTCTTCAGAGGAGGAAACTGAGTTTCAGAGAGGTGAAGTGATCTGCCTGAGGCCACCTAGCCAAGTTAACAGCCAAGCTGGGATCTGAACTCAGGACTATTTCAGTACAAAGCCCGAGAATTTAACCATTCATTGATCCATCTCTGTTCCTCCTCCAAGGCTGGGATGTGGAATGTTCATCTCTGGATCACCCTGGAACAAAACCTGGTATGGTGGCTGTTGGGACCAATTCCACGTTAAAACCTGTTAAACCCCTAGGGCTTGCCTGGGACTACTTAGCAATAGTGACTCCATGTTGCCTAGGTAGCCATTTTGTTGTTAGCAGTTCCGGTATCAGTTAACCGTTTAACCGTTGCTAAAACACATACCTAAAACAAGTCCATTTTGTTGTTTAATAAACGCCTCAGCAGTTACTAGTATCAGTTCCGTGTAACTGTTACTAAAACACACAGGTAGGAGACACCCAATCAGCCAAAGCCACATATGTAGAAGTCTGTGGTTGTGCCCTATAAAACTAACCTGTAAGACCAAGGCGGGGGTCGCTCTCTTCGGAGGCGGCCCTGGCCGGTTAGTCCGACTTCTAATGCTTGGCACAGAATAAAGCTTTACATAACTTTCACTTCGTCTCAGTCTCGTTCCTTTGATAACGGACCCAACAGTGGCAATGCTCAGGGACAGTTTGCTCAATGGTCCTTGAGCAAAGTTTACCATCTATTTTGTGATGGCTCTGTTAACTGACTTACGTTATTGCATTTTATCCTCACACTGCCCAGAAGGTAGGTAATGTTATTTTTCCCATTTTACAGGAAAGAAAACCAAGGCAGGGCAAGATGTAGGGACCTGCTGCATTCCAGGTTCAGTGGGGTTCCTGGAAGTGCAGACTCCTTGTGCAGGACGGAAATCCCTGGTAAAGTCCCATTCTCTGGTCCCCACTGTGCACATGTCTTACCTTTCCAGTCCAGCCAACACCCTTCCAGATACAGAAATACACAAGGATCCAGGCGATGGCCAGGGTAATGGCCAGAGGCCAGCGGATCTGTCCTGGCTTATCCAGCCCATCTGTCATCTGGTGCATGTTCCGCCTGGTGGAATAGTGGAAGGAGCAGAAAGTCACATGGGGCTGGTGGGAGCTGAAATGGCCTCGGGGTGCCCAGGTAGTGATATCCTCCGCTGTGACCATGCTGACATCTGTGATCAGTGAGACCCAGGAGCTGGCAGGAGACTGTGGGGTCCATTATACTAAACGGTAGAAGTGTTATTTGCTCAAGGGACCTGATGGTTCCTTATTTTGGCCACAATTATTGCTCACCTGTTTGGCTGCTGGTACCCTCCTAGCAAGACCCTCACCTTCACTTTTGCTCTATCCCCACTCCAGCCCCAGGGACCCTTCTAAATCATATGTCTGACTGTATCCCCTCCTGCTCAAAACCCTGCAGTGAATAGCACCCTACTGTCCTTAGGATGAAGCCCAACTTCCCCAGGCCAACCCTGAAAGGCTCCCTGAGCTTGCCCTGCTTCTCTCTCCAGTCTCCGCTCTCCCTGAAACCCCTCCAACGCTCATCAGACTGGATGACTCCCATCCCCTCACCCATGTTTGGCTTGCTGTCACCTGCCTCCAAGCCTTCATGCATTCTCTTCCTCCTGCCAACCTGGTCTCACCTATGTGGTTTTCACCTTAGACATCGCTCCTCACCTGGGCTAGTCCGGGTACCATCTTGGGGTCCCTATAGCCCCCCAAGTTAGTACTGGTCATCTGGTGTTGCCACTCTGCTTGTTTGCCATGTCTCTAACCAGACTGCACATAGTAGGTGTTCAAGAAACGTTTATTGACTACATGGTTCAATGCAGTGCTGAAGGTGTGTTAGAGAATTGTATGTGGCACATGCTGGAAAGAAGCAGCCGGAGAAGAATTTGATTTTTATTTGTAAGGAGACAACCTCATTAAGGACATTTCTGCACAAAGAGACTCGCATCATGTGTTCTGACAGCTCCTGAGCACGGCTCCTCCTGGCAGCTTATGCAAGGTGCCGTGGAACCTTCCTGGGTGCTCCCAGACCCTTGCAAGCTGCCCAGCACAGATGCTTCCTTCATGGCAAAGAGACTTGGATCCCAAGACCTCCTTTTGTAAAATCAATACCTCAACACACACCTACAATGTGCTCTTCTGAAGGTACAATCAGCACAGTCCTCACTATGAACCGTGTGTGCGTACGTGTGGATGTGTGTGTGTGTGTGTGTGTGTGTGCACGCACGCCTTTATTCCAAACATCTCTGTGTTTCTAAGTAGAGTGGACTGGTTTTCCGGATGAACTGCGATTTCATTGGCCTGTCCTAGCGATCCTTCTTGGCCTGTGCTATTGCCCTCCAGCGGTACACCCTCCACCCTCTCCACCCTGCTCCATGTCCCAGGAGGCTGGCTGCTGGGGCTACCTCATTGGCTCCCTGGCCCTTTGGCTTCTAAGTTGGTTTGACAGATGGCAGGAGTCACTGGGCAGAGGAGCGAGAAGGCAGGAATTCATTCTCTCTAGCTTGTGTCTAGTGGCCCTTTCCACAGCCCAGCTCTCTACAGGGGAAGAGAAAGCTTCACTCTCTCTTGTTTCTCCCTGAGGCTGGAACACCTCACCAGCTCCCATTACCTTTTTGAGGGTGCCTCTGTCTCCTGCTGGCCCTGGCTGACAGGCACCCCCTACCTCTGACAGCCCCACACTTACTCCCAGAACTCAACCACGGCGCTGGTCATGTTGGTGGTGTTGACAACAGTGTAGTTGGAGAAGCAGTGGTCCGTGTTCCAGGGGTTGTCGCACTGTTTCCACGGCAGCGTCTGCAAAGGCACAGTGGCACAGACAAGGTCTGCTGAGCCCCCAGGGGATGGCAACAGTGGTCTCAGCACACTTTGTCCATTCTCACGGTCCCCTGAGCCTCTTCCAAGCCATCCATGATCTCACCTCCCCTTCCCAACAGCTCCCAGATGCAGGTCATATTGAGAACCCCATTTTGGGGATCAGAGAGGGGTAGTCACTTGCTTGAGATCACACAGCTCCTAAGTGTCAGAGCTGAAATTTGAACCTTGATCATTTCACTTTGAAAATCAGCTTTCCAAGCTGTGCCGTAAGGTCTTGTGTGTTCATCCTGGGGCCACTTCCCAGCTCTATGACCTCAGGTAAGAGATCCCACCTGTTTGACACTCTGCACACCGATGTTAACAGTGACCACTGAACGGTGCTTGTTCTTTGCGAGGTACAGTGCTAAGCCCTTTACACATATTTACTCCTTACTCCTCACAACAACTCTATACAGCAGGTTTCATTTTCACCATCATTTTCTAAATAAGGGCACTGTGGCTCAGAGAGGTTAAGTCTCTTTTCCAAAGATGCGCAGCTGGTATATACTGGGGTCAGGATTCAAACCCAGGCAGTCTGAGTCCACACGAAATGAGCTAACAACAGCTACCTTAAGAGGGGGAGTCAGGAGGATTAGAAGTCAGTCCACACGAAGCCCCTGGCTCAGGGTCTGGCCTGGAGCAGGTGCCTGGTTCACAGTGCTACAACTTGTGGGGACACAGGGGCTGCTGAAGACACACCATCCCACCCCTCTCCCCCAACCCAAGGAACAGCCCTATCAGCAGAATGGTAGTCCAGCGGACGGAGGGTGGACTCTGGGTCTGGCTCCTTCTGAAAGGAGCGGTCCAAGGGGCCACTCACTGTGGT
The DNA here is from genome assembly GCF_002288905.1 of Enhydra lutris kenyoni. Lineage (NCBI taxonomy): Eukaryota > Metazoa > Chordata > Mammalia > Carnivora > Mustelidae > Enhydra > Enhydra lutris. The sequence goes on along the minus strand of NW_019154094.1, from coordinate 41,779,263 downwards.
GAAGGAATTGTACAGGTAGTAGATGGCCCAGGAGATGATAACGATGTAGTAGATGTTCAACCAGAATGACAGCACAGCAGCGGCAAGGCCCACACCTGCGGGTGGACATGGCCTCATGTCATTGGTCTAACAGAGCAATAACAGTAACTATCCTAGGAAGTGTCATTCTTATTATTTTCCATGATGTCCACCATGTCACTGGACCTTGGAAACAGGTGTTATGGAGGCACTGAGGCCAAGAGAGAGGGAGAGACTTAGCTAAGGTCACACACATCTGGCAAGGGAGGACTTGGGTCTGGGGCCTAGCACTGGCAGGTTGCAGGTGGGATGGGGGTCTTGGCTTGCCAGCCCCTCCATGTATCCATCTGAAGGTCTGTCGAGCAACTGAGCAAGGAAACAAAGAAAGTCGTACCCAGCCCTGGCTGGGGAAATGAGCTTACAGGACAGGGCAGGCTGATGTGTGTACAGGGGGCAGGGGAGCGGTTGTCTCTGGATTGGGGCCTCCTGTCCACCTAGATCCTAGCCGGGGCTGCCATCTGCCACCTGGCCCCTTTGAGGGCTCCACTCTGTTCAGAAGTGAACAAGGTCCCTCTCTCCAGGAGGGCTGGGAGTGTCGGGATGGCCCTGGTTTTGCCACAGTTCTGTGGGCAGGAGCACTGCCACGTGGCCCCATTCTGCAGACTTACCCTTGAACATGGGGGCCAGCTTCCACACCCCCAGGCCCCCAATAGATGTGTACTGGCCCAGGGAGCACTCCAGCAGGAAAAGTGGGACCCCCGCAAAGATGAGTGTCAGGAAGTAGGGGATCAGGAAGGCCCCTGTGGGGGTGAGAAGAGAGATGCTCATGGTCCCAAAGCTTTGGAGAAGCCCCATTCAGAGAGAGCATAATGGCGGGGCGTTCTAGGGTCCCAGCCACAATCTCTCTACCCTCTGCCTTCAGAGTAGCACCCACAGCCAAAATCCAGTCCGGGATGTCCTTTGCTCAAACTACATCCCTTGTTCTTTGCAAAATGAAGAGGTGAACTGTTCGGTATCGTTAACAAAGGACAATCGTCCTTTGGGAAACTTTTGGTAGAGGGACAAAAACAGGAAATGGGGCCTGGTCTTTAGGGGGCCCTTCCCCTAAGTTTCTCTCAGAAAATGCCCAAGTGTGACACTCTTCAAGGGGTCCAGAACCAGCTGGGAGGTGGCCAGGACAGCACCTACCACCACCGTTTTTGCCGCAGAGATAGGGGAATCTCCAGACGTTGCCCAAGCCGATGGCATAGCCCACACACGACATGAGGAAGTCAAAGCGGCCCTTCCATGTGTCCCGGTCTGGAAGGTCCGCCGCTTTCTTCTGCACCTTGACCACCAGAGTTTTGGGCTTGTCATTGGCCATGGGGGCCTCGCTGACCTCTGTGGAGATCTGCCCGTCGGCCACCTTGCTGCCATTGGTTGCCATGTCTCGGAGTTTGGACACAGAGGTCCTGGCAGATGGACGTGTGACGTCAGCCCCAGTCCACGCAGACAGCAGTTTTGCGGCTCAGGGTCACCCTAGGACAACAGAGGGGTGGGGTGACAGGCACGGAAGAGTGGCCAAATCCTGAAGTTGTTCCAAAATAACAAAAATAAAATGGCCCACAAACCAACCAGGGGTCAGAGAAGGCTCTCTCATCACCCTCTTCCTCCTGGAGGAAGCACAGTGCCTTCTGTTCCTAGACTTGTGTGGGGAGGATGTGGTGATTTTACGGCTCCTGGACTAGCTTCACACCTGCAAATCTATGTCATGTGCCCTCTCTTATGTGTCTTGCTCAGCAAAGAAAGCTGAGGAGACCAAATTCCCCGACAGGAATATCAAGTGTTCCTCATCTTTGCCTCTCAGGATACAATTAGATTTTTCATACCCCGAGGCACAGTAACCATGGTCACTGTAAGTCATGGAGGGGCTTACCATGGGGCCAAATAGGGAGGTGACCCAGCTATGGGTAGTGGCTGAAGGTGGTAGATGAGCACAGACTCTAATCACGATCGAAGTCCTCTTTCACATTTGAGCTGTGTGACTTTGAGAAAACCTCTTAACCTCTCTGAGCCCTGCTCTCCCTACCCTTTAAACTGAGCATGATAATAGAACATCAGGTTGTTACTCAGCAAGTCTCTTGTGCCTGGCAAGTGGTGTTACTATTTTGTCAGCAGTCCCCGAACCCGGCTGTGCTTCCAAGTTGTTTGTGAAGCTCTGTAATGACAGAGTCTCAGGTCCCACCCCAGATGTCATACATGAGAATCTCAAGGAGATGGGTCCTGAATCTGGAGATGAGTCCTGATTCTATACATTTAACAAATTCTGCAAAAGGAGATTCTTACGCTGGGAGCCAGTCGCAGCCCTCAGCTGAAAAAGGACCACTGGTTTACCTGACCTCCCTGACCCAAGATAGTCCATCTACGCTCTTTACTCGCTTGCCTCTTTAGTTCCAGAGGCAGCATGGAGTAGAAAATGATGTATGACATCAGACTCAGCCCAGGCCTGGGTTCAAATCTCCAGTCTGCCTTTTACAAACTGAGTGATCCTACGTCCCACTCTAGCCTCATGTTTCTTGATTGTTCTAGTCTCAGTTTCTCCACCTATAAAACGGCAGTAATCTTATCTGGCTTGTAGAATTGCGGCAAAAATAAGCTTTCATGGTTGTACGGGCATTTTTCATTGGACTGGTTTAGAAAGAGAATTCTGCCTATGGTTGTGATTATCTTGGTTGTGGATGTTACCTGATGATACTTGCTGGTGGGTCAGCTCCAGAGTACCTCCCTCTGCCACCCCTGGGTGCACGCCTGCAAAGCAGAGATGGGGAGGGAGCCCAGTGAGCTGGCAGGTGGTGGCTAATGGACAGCCCTAGGGAGAGAGCAGCAGGGCTGCAGGAAGCCCATGGGAGCCCCCCAGACAGGTGACCACACGAGCCTCCATGCCAGCCATGGGGCGCTAGAACATGCTGGGAGGGGCCTGTGGCCCTCTTCGGATAACTGTGGGGACGGGCATGAGGGCAATGCGAGGACGGCCTTCCATCATTTTATCAGAAGGAAAAGAGAAGTCAACAGAGGGGCAAAAGCCCTTCAGGGTCCAACTGGGAGCCAACAAACGCAGCTGAGATTTTTCTCCATCCCCTAACCAAAAGTGCAGAAATGTTGTAAAAGGCCATGTAAGCAGACCTCAAAATAGTTTATTTAGTATGATCCTTTTTTGCCCATCCCCCTGCAATCTAGTCATTTAAAAACCCCTCCAAAACCCTAAGGATATATTCTAAGGCATACACAGTGATTAGTTTATATGTGACTTCTGTTTCCTTTTTTGCACTTTTTTGGATTTTTATAATTTCTAAATTTCTACAAAATGTTTACATTAATCAAGTAACACAGAATAAACTTATAGAATGCTTAGAGCAAACGGGACTGTGTGAAACAATAATATGGGGCCTCTGAGATGTAGGAGCAGAGCAAAAGCAGCACGTGCCCCACTGGGGGATCCTGATTGCCGTGCTCTCACCTTCTAGACCCCTCACACTCAGTCCTTATCCCTAGACACCAATGTCTCTGCCTAGAGCTCACAGAAAACCAGACTACCTCTGGACAGTTTCCAACCCTGTTTCTCACTCTTCAAGAGGACCCACAGGCTTGTCTCAGATGCCTACTATCTGCTTCCTGACTTTGGTCTGGCACCATAAGAAGGAATTCCTGACTCAGGTAGGGTGTGCTCCCATTGTCAGGAGTGGTAGCCCATCTTGTGGTCTACCAGAAAGTCTTGGCATATGCAGGGGAGAGAGAAGCCTTGGGAAAGGGTGTGTGTTGGGGGGAGGTGGTTAGCCATTAACTGTCAAATCAATGATGACCCTTAATTGTCCCTATGACCTACCCTTGTAGGCTCCAGCCGCCATGTTTTTTCAGAAGGATCCAATTACCTTGGACCAGGGCTGATCACCTAACTCTGGCTAGTCTATCAAAGCTCCTTCCCTGGAAATTTGGCACATGGCTGAGAAAGAAGGCCAGCCTGTCCAGGGAACTGGGAACTCTTAGGCAGCTGTCTGTCTTCTGCCCACCTGCACTCAGAGTATCTGGGAGAGTTGGTCTGCTGAGGAGGAAGGAAATGAGAGGTCAAAAGATGGAGAGTCTTGGGCGCCTGGGTGGCTCAGTGGGTTAGGCCTCTGCCTTCAGCTCGGGTCATGATCTCGAGGTTCTGGGATTGAGCCCCACATTGGGGCTCTCTGCTCGGCGGGGAGCCTGCTTTCCCTCTCCCTCTGCCTGCCTCTTTGCCTTCTTGTGATCTCTCTCTCTCTCTCTCAAATAAATAAATAAATAAATAACTTAAAAAAAAAAAAGATGGAGAGTCTTGAAAGCATTTTGTCTTTGCCATTCCAGGATTTCTTAAGCCTGGCTACATTCCAATGCTCAGAGTTCATAAAGAAAGCATTCCCACCATGCCAAAATAAAATTCCCTCCTTTTGCTCACATTGGCACAGGGGATTCCTGCTAACGTCTTGAATCTCTGTTCTCTTACCACTCGACTTAAGTTCTCAGGAAGGCCTGTAGCCCTATGGGAACAACTTCTGGCCTCTGCCCTGGATATCTTTGTTGACTATCCACGGAGACTCAGACCAACTCCAAAACCTACTGTGCACTAGACCTCAGATTGCCCCACACCACTCAGGGAGAGACAGACAGACAGGTGCAAGTCCGGCTCACTCCCAGCAAGAAGGAGAGATGGCAAGGCACACTTAATGGGGTGAAATGTGGTGTTTATGTCCTTTGAAGAAATCATTCAACACCAACACAGAAGAGAGGTGGAACGTTGGGAGGAAGGAGAGCTCCGGTTCACCAAGAGGTTTATTCCACCGTCCCCTCCCTGAGCACAGTTAGCATCCCCTCGTGCAAAGGCCAGAGAGATCAGAGACCACGGCTGCTTGAAGAGCTCAGCGTGAGGAAGGCATATGCGTTACCTTCAGAATATGGGAAAAGATTTGGGCAGACGCCTGTGACTGCCCTCTGAAGAGCCACACACCCAGAGGCAGCTTTCCTTTTAGAAGACAAAATGTGAAGATAACAGTAGAAGGCCGAGAACAGATATATCTTGTGCTTCCTCCGGGATTCCTAGGGAGGAGGTCCCCTGGGTCACAAGACAGTGAGATGGTGCTACATCAGAGACCTTGGCTCCCCTTGAGGGTTACTAGCATTGGGCATGTTCCTCCTCTTTTTGATCCTCATCTGTAAAATGGGGAAATAATAATAATCTTTTATCGTACAGTTGCAGTGAAGGATAAATGAGATCGCACACACAAAGCATTGCGACTACAGGGCTCAGAGCGAGGGCTCAGGCCATCTCCACCGTTCTCATCATGGTGATGATTACCAGCTGTGTACGGATTGTGGTTCCTAACCTGGGAGGCACAGCAATGATGACACTATTACGACTAACATCTATCGTGGGCTTATTATCCATGCCCTCCAGAGACTGGCAGCACTTTCAGAAGACTGATGGAAATTGTCCTTTTAGCCTCCATGGGGGAAAACTAGCTCATAAAGATTTCACATCTCCCTGCTTTGGGCTCTCTGTATACCAACTGATGAGTAGTCTAGCCCATCACCCTGGGCCAGGCAGAAGGCGGGATTGGTACATTTGTGTGTCTGGTCAATAAAATAAGGGATTATTCCTTAATAGGTCTAGCAAGAACAAAAGTCTAGTAGATGGGAGGAAAATGAGGAAGGGATCCCCATTAGTTAAAAAGCCTGGGACCCGGAGCTTACAGACAGCACTTCCAGAAGCAGCCTTGCTCAGACACCCCAGGAGTATAGCTGCTAGTGAATTTTCATTCCTGACACCAGCTGGTTAACCTGTTGCTTCCCTGTCTCATGAAAAACAGCACATGAAAAGCACAGGCATGTACAAGCGCCCAACAAAGGAAGCTGGCTCTCTTTCTAGAAAAAGAATGATCTCAGAAGCAGGAGACACCTGTCAGCCAGGAGTTACTTGCCCTCTCCTGAAACGGACTCCCTTGCTCTGCCAGGCAGGGGCTGCCCTGTGTCGGAGGACAGCTCCGCGGGTCCATAGCAGAAGGACCATGCATCTCTTCTCCCCCTCTGCAGCGCGGGCCTCCTCTACCTGCTGGTGGAATGGGTAAAAGGAATGTCTTTCATCCCTTCATGATGTGGGGCATTTTTCCAAGGCTTTCTTCCAGAGTCTTTTGGTTCTTCCTCTTCAGATGACAGAATTCTGCAGATGAAGAAGCTGGATACACGTTCCTCCAAGTCCTTAACGTTTCCCCATATTAACTGAATTCCTCCGAAGCAACGTTCAACAGGGCATCGTTAATGTGAGACCCCCGTGACACGTCCTCTGTACTCACTCGCCTACTCATTCACTCCTTCCTTCATTCAGCAACTATTTGTTCAGCACGCGCTGTGTGCTGAAATGGGGATGGAACAATCATTTCGAGCCCTTTGTATTCTGCAGTGGAGTCTGAATCAGTGAACTAACAGGAGCCAGCAGAAAGATTCCATTTTGTAAATATTTACCCAGGGCTTAATGTGTTCGTGGAGCTGGGCTGGACACGTGGGTCGCAAGCATTAATAAGACAAGGTTCGTGACCTTAATAAGGTCACAGCCTATAAGGAAAAATATCTCTGCCTGTAGCCAATCATAGTACCCTGTGATATGTGTAGCAAGAGTATATGAACTAGATGAGGCCTTTGTGCAGGCCTTGAAGGAATGATGGAATTCAACCAGAGAAGACATCCTAGGGGTATTGGCTCAGCTGGCTAAGCCTCCAATTCTTGGTTTTGGCTCAGGTCATGATCTCGGGGTCATAGGATCGAGCCCCACATCAGACTCCATGCTGAGCATAGGGACTGCTCGGGATTCTTTCTCTCCCTCTGTCCCTCTCCTGCTCTTACTCTCTCTCTCTAAAATAAATAAACTAATTAAAAAAAAAAAAAAAAAGAAGGCATCCCAGATGAGGGGACATTTGAACTGGGTTTTGAAGGTTGAATAGGTGTTCATCAGGCTCAAAAAGCGGGAAGGGCATCCTAAGTGGAGGGAATGCAGGAACAGAAGTAGAAAGATTTGAAGATAGGAAGGTCAGTTTGTGAAAGACCTTGAAAGCCAGGCTAAGGAACTTTGGGACCAGTTGCAGGGATGCAACTGGGGTGATGATGTGATCAGATTAGTATTACAGAAGACTCACTCAGGGAGGCTCTGGGAAGGAGTGAAAGAAAAAGACTCAAGGCAGGAAAGTGGTGAAAATGTTCCCATGAATATGTTCCTTCCTCAATGTGCAGCTGGAGTCCTAAAGCCATTAATAAAAATGGGGCCAAACCAAGCAGAAAGAATACCTCTGCTAATCCCTGAATGAGGCAATGCTTTATAAGAGGGGAAAAAAAAAAAAAAAAAGATGTTTGGAAGCTCTAGACCAGAAGTGGCAAAATGGGTCAAAACTGGCCCTTGGGCTTATTTTATTTGGCCTGAACAAAAATTTTTTTAGTTTGAATTAGGAGCCAGAAATATGACTCTCTAGGATACATGATTTCAAACAGAGGGAACAGCAACTGCAAAGGCCCTGAGGCTGGAATAAGCTTGGCATGTTTGAGAGTCAGCATGGAGGCCGGGCTGGCTGGAGTCCAATATGGGAGGGAACAGAATTAGTCAGAAGTGGGCAAGCACCAGATCACACAAGGTCTCAGAGACCACAACAAGGAGTTTACACTTTCTTCTAAACAGGATGGGGAAAAGTAGAGGGTATAAGTGGTGGTAGAAATCTGACTTATATTTAAGAGTCTCATTGTGGCTGCCTAGAAGAGGAGGCAGAGGGACAGAGGTAGAAGCAGGGAGGCTCCTTAAGAGGCTGAGAGTCCAAGTGAGAGAAGACAGTGACTTCAATTGTGGCAGGTAGGGAAGAGGTGGTGAGGAGTGGGACCAGGGATCTATTTTAGAGGTGGGCCCTGCAGGCCTTGCTAGCAGACTGGCTATCAGCAGCCTAGGCCTGTGCAGATGGCAGGCTGGGGGGAGGGGAGTGTGTGGCAGCCACCCTGGACAATCCCCCCTCTGTCCCACTGCATCAGAGGGACTGGTGGCTGCATGGGGTGGGGACTTGGGCAGAGGCCAAAAGGCCAACGCCTGTGTCTCAGGGCTGCCATTGTCCAAAGCTAGGGCTGGGCCCAGAAGGAGGCTCAGAGGGAGTACGGCACCATGAAGAGCCAGGAAGGCAAGAGGGGGAGCAGCAGGCTTGGGAGTAGGGGCCCCCACTCCCTCCCATGACGCTGTGCATACTCCTGCTTTGTCTTGCTCCCATTCTGTAATTACAGAAATTACAGAGGCTTGCTTCAAACTGCAATCACTCTACTTGCTTTTATTTCTTTTTGGAACTCTGCAGTTCAAGAAAAAAATTAATATTGGGTTTGGCTTCATTCCAAAGGGAAACATAATGCAGTTTATTCTCTGCTTTAGGGAAAAATGCTAGGCTCAATAAATTGGACAGGCTTCATTGAGCATCTGTTGTGTATCCAGACCCATGCCAGCTCCTATCAAGGGAGAAGAGCCAGCATTTACTGAGCACCTATTGTGTGCCAAGCATTTAACAGGTGCTATATCACCCAGTACTCATTCCACCTCTGTAAGCCAAAGGCTATTTCACCCATCTGACCGATAGGGAAACTGAGGCTTGCCAGCCTGTGGCTATGGTAAAGCAGTCTCAGCCGGCTTGGTGCTTCAAGCCCTTGCTATCCGAAGTGTGGTTCTCCAAGAGGTAGCATTGGCATCACACAGAGGCCTGTTAGAAATGCAGAATCTTGAGCCCCACTCCAGCCCCATGGGATCAGAAGACGCATTTTAACAAAGTCCCAGTGCCCACGCAAGCTTTGCAAGGGTGCACACGGAAGCTCTGGAGGCTGTAGGTTAGGGACGACCCCGATTATTTCACAGAGCTTGCATCCACTCCCTGTATGGCCAGGGGCTGGATATTTAGTGTGTTTGAGTATCAGGACTCCCATGCTCCACAGGATGGCTGTGAAACTCTGAATCAAGATAATGCATGGCAAGAGGCTGGTAGGAGCAGAGGGCCTCGTGCACAGGAAGTGCTCAGTAAAAAGCAGTTTCGATTGCTATTCAAAGAGATGAATGGCCGGGGAAGTGCTTTGTAATTGAAAAACATTGCACAAATATGAGGACCAATTAATAGCGGATAATCATGTGCAGACGGTTAGAGGGAGGATGGATGTGAGCAGGTAGATGCAGGTGCTGTGGGCAGCCTTTGACACCACCTGCCCTGAAGGTTAGGGAGGGATCCCTAGAGAAGGTGCTCTGATGGAGAAGGGGCAGCTGGAGAGGGTCTATGAGGACTCAGGACTTAGGTCTCAGAGACCTGAGTCTGGGGGTGAAGAGTCAATCTTCACCAGCATGTGAGCTGCAGCAAACTGGCCGGCCACAGGTCTAGATGGTAAGTCCTTTTCCTTGAACCCTCAGCCAGACCCAGGACCTATGCAGCTTCCTTCCTGCTCCAGACTTGTTCTCTGCCACACTTGTACACCTGGTCTATACCAGCAGTCTACAGATTAAGAACAAGGCCAAGAGAGGACTGGTTGCTGGCCCAAGGTCACACAGGACACAAACAGTACGATCCTTGGAGATCCCCACCACCCCAATTCTCAGCTCATTACACATTCATACTCAAGAGATGAAGGAAAGCAGCTCCACATGTTGGCACAAACTTCTCACCTGCCTCAACATACCTGAGAGGTAATTTGCAGACCCAGGTGCATTTCTTAATAGCATCTATTGTATACCTATGCTTCACAATATCCCACCGTGACTTTCCAGTAAGTCACTTATCTCCTTAAAGTGTTCGTCTTCTCATCAGGAAATGGAGTCAACAGTAACTACTTCATGAGGCATGAGGACTGGATTTGAATTTTCTAGTGCTGTGCCCAGCCCAGCAAGTGCTAAATACACTGAATCTAAAATGATTACTGGCTCCATTTTACAGATGACAGTACTGAGGCTCAGAGAGGTCAAATGACCTGTGCAAAGTCACATAGGATTTAAGTCAGGCCCCCTGGCTCAGTCTGGTGGTATCTGCTCACCCAGCAGGTGCCTCCCAGACACGGGCCTGTATGAAATTCTCTGAAGCCTTTAGATGTAGCCTTACCACTTATTCGAGCCTTCCTGCTGGGTCCTGAGGGGAAGAGATGTGACCACACGTAGATGAGTTTCCCCAGCCTCATAAACCCATGCAGATAAGAAAACCCAAGCTCAAGCCCTTCCCCTCCACTTGCAGCCCCGAGAGCCTGGAATTACGGTTTTCTGGGGTGCTCCCAAAACCAGAATGTGGGAGATGGCTAGAGAATGCACCTGCCCACCCCCAATAAGCAGAGTAAGGGGGGAAAAAAGTCAGTTTTATAACTGCTAGAGGCTTAACAGACCCATCTAATGGTGAAATAAACTCCAGGAGTCAAGCTTCTCTTTCGTGGTGACACACAGAGAAAAAAATCCCCAAATTTCATTAACAAAGAAGGAAAGAAAAAGAAGAGATCAGAGCACAGGAAGAAAGTGAGCCCGGCACTTAACTAACATGCCAGGGTCTGCTCTAAATTATTTATGTATGTTAACTATTCTCACTCCCTCTCCATTTACTGATGGTAAACTGAGGCACGGAGAGCTTAAAGTGGCTTGCCAAAGGTCTCACAGCTAGGAGTGAGGGGATCTAAAACGAACCCAGGCAGCTGGGCTCTTGGTGTCCATGCTCTTAAACACTCTATTCCGCTATCTCCAGTGGGATGCCAGTGGAACCCCCAAACCCCATCTTTAAGGTGTGCAAGAGTGGCCCATTTCCAGCAAGCAACTCCCTCTAGGACAGATCCCCACAAGGACAAGGCCTGCTGTTCTTTTTATGAAACCAAAGGGAGGCTGCTGAGGTCTGGCTCCCCAAGAGGTTAACTTGTTCCCATGGCTATATTGGGCAAAACTGCCAGTGTCCCAGGAGCCAACAAGAAGCCACATGGGATCCAGGCTGAGCAGCTCTCCCCAGGCCCCAGGGGCTAGAGGCTCTAACTAGTGTCCCCCGGAGGGGCAGGGGCAACCAGGCTCAAGGGGTGGTGATCCCCTCTGGGAGTCCCCAGTTTTCCCCCAACTGCACATATGGGTCCTGTGTGCGGCCAGAAGGAGGCCTGCCTTCGGGCCATGTCTGCAGGGCAAAGAGGAAGCATGGCCAGCTGGAGACTCTGGAGCCTCAGGTCGCATGTGGGAATCCACTCCACCCATTACCAGCTGTGTGGTCTCCAGACAGCCCCTTCTGCTCTTTGTGCCTTGGCTCTCCTCCGTGTGCAAGGACAGGTGCCAGACTGTGCCTTCTAGTGCCCCTTCTACTCTGTGTCCTCATTCTCATCTCACCCTGCAAGTCTAGCTTACCCAGTCAGTGGTGTGCTAACATCTGTCCTGGTCCCTAACTGTCTGCAAAGCCCGACTGAGCACCTCCTCTCATCCAGGCAATTTTCAATCCAATCCAGCCCACATGGACCGTGCACACAAGGGTAGCAGGACCCACATTAGGTGGAGGGGAAGAAAGATGCCAGTCGGAGTCTGGGCCTGCTGCCACTGAGCTCTCGGGATGGCTGGGAGCTCTCAGGACAGCTGGGACACAGGTAACCAGCATCCCTGTGATAAATTCTTCATCAGCCCAGAGGAGGGATGGCCCTCTCCACAGGCACCTGGGAGAGAATGGCACTGTGTTCCCTGACGGAAGGGGACAGAGGTGGGGAGGTTCTCTTTATAACCACAGCCAGAGAGAGCAGGACTGGGATCCTTGCCTTTCCCCAAGCCTAGCTGCTGGTCCATTCCGGGCAGAGAAAAGAGGGTGAACATGCATAATGCATTTAGGACCACTGAGGAGCATGGCATGGCTGGCTGGAAGCTGGGTTGATTGAAGGAGTGTGACTGGAGAGGTGGAAAGCAGCAGTAAAGGGCTTTGAATGCAGGAAAAGGGCAGGCACTGTATCCTGCAGTAAGAGCAGTGATCACACTGAATGTTAATTTAAGTGCTTAATATGGTTAGTGCATTTCATAGATGATCATATTTACCTCTCACCACTCCCCACTGCACAGATATGGAAACTGAGGCTCAAAGCAGTAAAACACCTTGCCTGAGGTCCCAGATCCAGGAAGCTAGATTCCAGAGCCCATAGTTCTAACTGCTCTTCCACACCTTGGAGATTGGGGGAGAACTGGGGGCCACTGGAGCCTTTAGAAGTGGGGAGATCTGATCCGGCGAGGACTTGGCAGGAGATTGGCACCTGGGGTGGGGGAGGACAGCACGAGAGCTGGGATCCTGATGGAGGTGAAGGGGAAGGCCCGGTCACTATTCACAACTTGACTTCTATTCTGACTAATGGGTATTTGGTCTTACCTCCCCAGGTACATTGTATCCTCTCCACAGATGGGACTCGGAAGTCCAAGACTCGCTCTGTTTCCCCCACACCCCTCAAACAGTGATAGATGCATACATGCTGTCCTGAGTTCCACCTTCCGTCCCCATCTGTCCCTCTGTCCCTCTCTGTGACAGCAGACCTTGTTATTATAAGTCCTCAAGAAACGTGTCTGCCTCGGAGAAGGTGGCACTGGTCTCCAAAGCAGTGGTGTGCTGTGTTTACCAGCAGGCCCTCAGGAAAGCAAACGGAAGGCTGATTCTGGGGTGTAAATGCTCCCACTGCAGCGGGTTCAGGGGGCCACCATGAGGTCACAGGACTGGGAGGAGATGAGCACGGACTGGGAGGAGATGAGCACACTCTGGGAGCGGACTCTTGTGTGCTTCCTGTAGGGAAGCTCACCTCACTTCCTCCGCTGTCACTGGAGTGGACACCGCTGCTCCCGCAGGTGCGTGGAGCCCCAGTCCAGCCCTCTGTGGGTGCTGAGGAGAGGGAAGGGACGTAGAGAGGAGGGCTGGCAGGAGGAGAAGAAAGGAAAGCAAAGAAAACCGGAGGGAGGGGAGTAGCAGAGAGGTGAGAACAGAGGCACAGGAGGAAGACAGAAGGAAAAAGAAAAAAATGACAGTGGAGGGAGGGGGAGACAGGGTGCTATCCTTTTCCTGTGGGCTGTGCTAGGCTCTACTCTATGATCTCATGGTAGCCTCTGGAGCACCAATGAAGGAAGGGGCCTGCATTTGAGCAGGAAGAAACATGGTGGCAGAGCCCACAGTCTCAAGTGGTTGAGGAGCTGTGATCCGGGACGCAGGCTACAGGGTATGCCCCGCTGCCTTCCTCCCTTTGGTGTAACTGGACTTGCTGGGGGCCAGCCCATCCCTCTGTGCCTTCCTAACAGCTTGGAAGGCTGGAGGCCCCTATTGCGAGGTACCCTGCGCGGGGCCCTGGCCGTCCTGTCCTGTTCTAGGCTATGCCTTTCCCCCTCCCTTCCTTGGCTGGCTGCGTGCAATTTTGCAGCTCTGTGCTCCAGGGGCTGCCTCAGCAAAGGCCCTGGCTCACCCAGTCAGAAAGGATTCACCGCGATCAGGAAATGAGAGTGACATGCTGACCACCTGGAATTCTTGTACACCACTCTTCATCTTTGCCTTTTAAGACACACTTGTAAGAAAACCAGGGGGTTAAATCACCGCTCTCTCCTTTTGGGAGATGTGCTTGAAGGACTCTGAAGGGCGTTCTGAAGGACGTTAGGATAAAGGGCCTTTAGAAACTCAGATTGGGGGGAAAAAGGAAAACACAGTACTGCAGAGACGGGCTGAATGAAATGATGATCTGTAATAAGTCACATGCAGACACGCCGCCTACACGGAGAGCCCACTCCGCGTCATGGAATAGCACTTCCGCCGCGGGGGCTCGGGCCATTCCTTCAGTTCCCTATCAAGCGTCCACACCTGGGGCTCCATTTCCAACTCTGTGGGCTTTATGGGCTCCATTCTATGGATGAACACACTGAAGCCCCAGAGATAAACTGTGTGCATCAAGATCACACAAACTCACAGTAAGAACCCGCAGGGATCTCAAACTGATGGCCTGCGGGGGCCGAGTGGGTCCCCTATATGTGTCTGGTTGAGTGGTATCAGAATTTTAAAACTTGCATTTGCAGGTTTTGATGGGGGGAGGCGCGGGGGGAATAGGCATGTGTTTTCCAACTTACTGCAAGTCCTGCCACGAGTGATATCTTGTCCCTGATCTCTTGATTCATTTCTTTGACCTGCCTGGCTCTCTGCTCTCTAGTTTGCAATCTAGTCACTCCAGAAAGCTCTTCATCTAAGTGGTAGAAGGACAAAGTTACTCTTTCTCCTCTAGGAGATGGGCAAAACTATTGGGGATGGTAGGGATAAAAAAAAAAATCTGTATTGTAATTGTAATTTTATATCTGAGAAACAACAAATCCTATTGTTCTCAATAAAAGCTCAGCTGGATTTTAAAACAACGTTGAGAGACACTGCTTCAGAATATTTTGCAAGAATGAGGAGGGTGTGTATTTTCAGAGTTGATTGTGGGTCAGATTCCAGGGTCTCGAATATTTCCCACAAGAGAAAGCTGATTTTATTTTTAAGAGACTCAAATGAATGCTCACTTTAGCCAATGCATCTGTTCTTGATTCATTTCACTTAGCTTTCTAAAGGAATCTTTAGAGTATGAATCTCCCCTCTTTGTAAAGTGAAAAACCACATGCAGCAAAAAAAAAACCCTACCCATTTGGGAAAATGGGATTTTTTACTGAGCACATTTTAAGTCCATGGTCTATGAACAAATTCATGAACACCTTCCGCTGGGTATGTCAAAGGGTATTTGGAGATTGATCTGGCTGTGAGGACAGGGACAAGCAGAACAGGGGAGTGGTTAAGGGCATTGGCCCCGAGGGAAAGAAAACCCTCAGATGCTGTGTGACTATAGGTTAGTTCCCCATCCTCTCTGAGACAGAAGTGATGATACCTACGTTTAGCTGCTATGAGGATTAACTGAGATAATACGTGAAGTGATTAACACAGAACCTGATACAGAGAAAAATGCTTGCTACCTGGCAGGTATTATAAATCACTTGATTAGGGCTAATATTATTTGTTTTGTTTTCGATAGTTATGGGAGAAAGTCCTGGGCAGAATGCCGCAGTTATCTTAACCTATAGGCAATCAATAGAAGGGAACGGTGCCAGCCGTCAGGAAACGCTGATCAAATCAAAATCTCAGAGCAAATACTTTTTAAACACAATTCCCAAAGTGGATGTGTGTACCTTTCCTGCAATTAGCACATCTGTTCAAATCTCAGTTAAATGTCAGCCATCTTCATGTGTCCATTGGATGAGTCCCCCTGACCCCTCTCCCACCGCCCGAGTCAGAGGTGTGGGAATCAGAGGTCTTGAGGCTCCTTGCTTCACACCCTGTCATCCAGCCCCAGGATCAGCAGCAAACAAACTGACCCTCTCTCTCTGGGAATCCAGAAACAGGTTGCTATCTCTGGGGGTGGATTTGCTCAGACAGGTTTGCGGAAACAAACAAAATGGTTGCTTGCCTCCAAGCCTTCAGGATCCCAGCTCTCACCATTGCTTTTAAAGCAGCCCAATGCTCAAGTCCGGCACCCTCTTTCTGCTTCCCAAAAGGAGTGGGCTTGTCTGCCAGCTCCATCACATCTTTGCCAGCATGCAAATGATACACTTTGGGGTTTCTCAGGGTGTTAACCCCATGCTTTCCAATCCCCGATGAGGGGAGTAAATATTTTGCACCAGCTGCGCAGGAGGGAGAAATGGAAGAGCGTGGGTGCGAGTATTTATTTTCCAAAAGGGTTCACAGCATGGGGTCATTTAGATAGCTGGCAGAGAGAAAAGGCAATTTTCCCCAGCGTGGTGTGCACATGGGCTTTTAGGGAGAGCACGTTGCACTGAGGTACATCAATCATGCTTTCCCAATGCAAAATATTGATGTATATTTTTGGTGATGGGGACTGTTCATTTGTTTCACTGATATTCACTAGCCTGAAATGAAGAGCTCTGCTATTCATCATTCTCATCCCCATCTTAGCCAGTTCCACCCCTCCAACACCACAATTTCCAAGCTGCTACCCAGCTGGGAGTGGTTCCTTCTCCTAGCTTCTCCTCTTTGGTTAATAATCCTAGCTACTGTTGACTGACTGCACAGTGCTTAGGAGCCGGGTTTGACACGCTTTCTACCTTACCTTATTTGATCTTAGAACAATCCTATGAGGGAAGTCTGTCATTGTCCCCGCCGTGCAGATGAGGACGCGGAGGTTCAGACAGCTAAAGTGACTTGTCCAGGGTCATGCAGCTAGGAAGTGGCGGGGCGGGATTGGACTTTGGCTCCAAAGTTGATATGGGGAGCTAGCAGTCTTGTCATACTATTTCCTCCACTCCTCCTGGGCTGGAACTGTCATCCCTGGCCCATCAGAATCTCCATGAGCACTCTCTTCAGCAGTCTTTAGAGGGGTTGAGGTGCCCTGAGTGCAGAGCTCAGAGCTGGCTCCCTTCAGGTTCCCACCAACTGCTCGTACTCTCCAGGTGCTGCTCCAGACCCGCCCCGGGGCCTAGTCTTCTGACACCAGTCTGAAGTTTAGATCCCAGCTCCACCTCTCGCCTGGCTGTGTGACCTGGGTGAAGAAGAGTCAGGCCACCTCTCTTTGCCTTACTTCATACCTCCACAAAGGGCTGGTAATTATCTCTTTCTGCCAAGGCTGTGGGAAGGATGGAACTAGGCGAGACGAGTGTCCCCCGCAGCTCTCCCCATCCACCCAGCTTGAGTCTCCTTGGGGAAGCTCAAACCCCAGACCCAGTCCCTTCTGCACTCTTGCTCACTTCCTCCAGCAGGTCCCGAATCAGCATTCAACACACATCACTCTGCCTGTACAACGCCATTATCTCCCGAGGACACAGGCTCCGTTGTCACGGCAACCAGAGTCCTTCCACCAACTCTATTTAATAATTTCTCACCAGTGAAGCTGGGCTGGCTTGGGGCAGGGGAAAGAGCACTGGGTTAGGGGTTAGAAGCTTTGGGTCCTAGCGCCTGTGGCCCTAGGACTCCTCCCCTCTGAGCCTCAGTTTACTCATCTATAACACAGGGGGGTCTGAAAGGAGTGGATTTTGTGACTTTCTCTGGCCTAGAAAAACCTAAGAAATAGTTATCCAGGTCCCGGAAGCAGAAGGCAGGGAACTGGAGCCACTAGAGAGTGGGTAGAGGTTTAAGTAATATCCTGTATCCATGAGAAGAACCAGAAGCTACTTTAGTGACCAAACACTCTCCTTCTACTGAACTGCCCACCAGAATGTCACTTTTCAGATGTTTATGCAATCTCTGAGTTCAGAGCTGGGGTTGGTTAAGAGACACAGTTTTGCCTGCAGCCATCACAGCCCCTATTCTCCCCATTTTGCAGATGTGTAAACAGAGGCTCAGAGGGCAAAAGGGTTGTCCATGGTCACCCAGCAGGTGGAAAGTCCAGCTGTCCAGGAAGGCCAGGTTGGTTTGCCAGGGAAAAAGAGCCGGTCCACCTGCCTGTCGTGCCTCCCCGTCAGCCCATGGCTGAATGTGCTCTGGTCCCCAGCTTGTGGCCTCTTGCTCACACTGAGAAAGACTTGTAGATCATAAAAAGCAAGAGGTAAGTACCTACGATGTGTCCCACTATGCTGGGCACCAGAGATGCCAGAAGACACTGCATTCCTGCTGGTAGGGTATGTACAGTTTTGACTGTGAGCAGCTCATCAAAGCCGGAAACAATGTCTGATTTGTCTCCACAACCAATGGTCAGACGTGGCATACAGAAGGTGCTCAAAATTTTACCGGGCCCAGCTGTTTGTCCGCTGCTGCCCCTGAAGGTAACCTGTCTAGGCCCCCAGAGGCCTCTATGAAAATGTTCCAGAGTGGCCACCAACATCCCTAGCCACAAAGAGCCACTATGGACCCCATGCCAGGGATGGGACCAGTGAGGATAGGCTTTGTGGCTCTTGTCTTGGCCCCGCAGTTGGGGAGGGGGTGGTTCTGCCTCAGCCTGGGTCCACAGCACCGCTTTTCAGCATGGCCACGGCCAGCCCAGCGGCGCTATTAAACTCATCCCGGGTTGGCATTTTCATTTAATACCCGTGGCATAATTAACAGTGCTGCATCTGCTCTGTCATTAGTGGCATTCACTGCCATTTGGAGAAAGGGCTCTTATCTTCCCCAGTCATTAGTCTCGGGAGGCTATTATGGGGGAAATGGAGGAGGAAACGGGGCGTGCAGCCACCCTTCCCCTGCCTGGAGAGCCGGTGCCCGGCTTGGGGAGCAGCCCATCGTCCAGTCCAGTCCAAATCCCTTGGCTTTATGGACTGAGAAAGCAAAGTCCAGAGAGGGGGAAGGACCCTGCCCTTTATTCCCTGCAAGTTTGAGGCCTTCCCGGAGTACAAGCACAGGCCTCAGGGTCCCGCAGACCTAGATCTGAGATGCAATTCTGCAGCACATCAGTGGGGCACCCCTGGGCAACCATGTGAGCTCTGGGCCTCAGTTCCTTATGGAGGATCCCAGAACAGTGCTTGTCAAGTCCTCAGCTCAATGCCTGGATCATGGGATCACAGCCAGAGCTCAAAGGCCAGAAAGGGCTTGTAGCTATCTGATCATTTGCTACCAACCTGTTAAAAATGTATGCAGTTAAATTCCATCTTCACATAATACTCTCGGTATGACAACTTCTTCCCTGTTCCCAAGCTCACTTTTTTTTTTTTTTTTTAATCCTAGGTGATCTCAAGTTCTGAGGACATCTGACACAAGAGCAAAGGGGCAAAGGGACTCAAGCAGCAGGGGAACTGGACCCAGGATCAAGGGCATGGGAGCCTTTGGCTTTGGTCACTTTTATTTTGCATAGCTGACATTCTGCCTCAGTGAGTCAAAGCCTCTGTCTCCACTGTGACCTCTAACTCAGGTACTTTCCAGAGGTAGTGGGAAGCATGAAAAGGCATATGGGGGCTGGCATCAGAAAGGCTTGGGTTCAAACTCTGCTGTGCAAGCCAGGGTAAGTGACTCCATCTCCCTCAGCCTCCAGATCTTCCTCTGGCCAAGGAGACTGTAGCACCTAGACCCCTACCCCTAGCATCCTTCTCATCTGCCTCAGGAGGCCCAGGACTGGTGCCCAGGGGGTGTGCCAAACTCAGTGGCTGGGGACAAGCTGGCTGGGTAGGGGGGGTAAGAGTCAAACTCTCAGGCATCCCCACCCCCCAACACCCCAGTAGGAAGCGCCCAGAACTTGTGATTTTTCATAGACTGACCCCCCCTCCCCTTTCCTACCTTCTGGGCTGGGAAGGACTCAGAACTAATCAGCCTGCTCCTCCAGCAGGTCCCAAACAACCCAAGGCTCACCTAGGAATACTGCCCCACATGCTTCCTGGTTGCCAGGGCCCTGAGATCCTTCTAGACAACCTCACAGGGCCCCTGGTATATTTGTTTTCATCCAAAACCACCTAGATGTTCAAGCACTGTCTGAGAGTAATCATCCCTTCCTTTCCTCCCAAATCTGGCTACCGCTGGGGGACCCCTGGCCAAATGAGCACACGTCAGACTCCACAAACTCTGGGCATAACTGAGGAGATGTTAGCCTCTGGCCAGAGTGCAAATGACAGGGAAGACGAAAACGATGCCGGGGCCGTCTCTCCCACACTGCATGGCTGTGCCTTCCCACACGATCCTGCCATCAGTCCCTGTGTGGCTGGGGTGGTGCCTGCCACTGATTGGGCTCGTCAGGCTCCTTCTCAAGGGGCAACCCGCTGAATTTGAACTTGGGTTTCATCAAAGTGAATCCCATCAGCTGGGAATCCAGAGGTCAGGAATAAGTGTGTTCAGGGCTTGTTGAGCCTCAGTTTCCCCACCCAAAGGATGAAGATAATAATGACAACAATAATAATAACAACAACAATAACAGTTTCACTTGGAACCCCTGGGGCTATTGCAAATTTCAACTATAAAATTCTACCTAAGTGTTAAGTGTGCATGAACTCATGTGTGTACACAGAGACCTCATTTGAATCAAGGTCATTCTGACCCGGGCTTTACGAGAAAACTAGCTTTAAAAAAATGTCTCTTTTTGTTTGACAGAGGATTCTTCTCCAGGATATCAAGGACCTTATTTTCTTCCCCTGGAATACTTATAGGATCAAAAGACAGACCAGCTTCAGGAACATTTTTCCGCAAACTGCAAAGTACTTTTCTGATGATCCGGAGTTTTCTCAGCACTAAGCTCCAGCAAACTGCAATTCTGATACCAAATGTTGTTGCTCACCTCCCGTGGCTGCTGCCCTCTCCCTGGACAGAACCTCCTTAACAAACAATAAGGTACCAAAACAGCCTGCTGTCAACGTTTTTCAGGGTGTCTTTGACCTTGAATGTCCCTCTGGTCAGGGCTCAGTTGTGTCAGGAGCTGGCATGCAACATTGATCCTGCAGACTCCGTGCACTGACAGGTGGATAGAGCTGCAGGTCACCATCTGAGATAGCCACCAACTCCTGCATCCTCCAGCCGGGTGTGTATGCCAGGATTCCATCCAGCCCTGGAAGCTGGGGGCCTCTCTTGGAGCCAAGAGGGCCCCCAGTACCCTAATGTGGCCCATTCCACCTAGCTGCATACCCCCTGCTTTCAAAGAGCCACGGCCAATCACTCAGCAAGACCTGGCCTCCTTGTAATTTCCAATTTGTGACAAATGTAAAAAATAGAAGGCCATTCGATGCAGGCAGCTCGCATCAAATTGGATGCCGCTTTTCGTCTCATGTCAGATCATGGTAAACGGAGCTGACTGACTTAGTCGGCCGCTCTCAGTGGCTTCCAGAGCAGTGAGAGGGTAGGAGACAAATTGGGGGACACCTAAGAGTTAGGGAAAGGTGGCTGGGTGCACAATATTGAAACCAGCTTTCAATGAACTTGGAAGTCTAGCTCACAAATATTCTGTAAGATGCAGGGCACTTGAGTGCAGATCCCAGTTTGCACCCTAGCAGCTGAGGGACCTCGGGCACAAACTCATCTCTCCCTGCCTCCGCTTCCCCTAAGGAACACCACCGGCCTCCCAGAGCTGTGGCAAAGCTCAATTGTTGGAAAAGGGGGGGGAGTACTTTCCAACCATGCAGCTCCATAAATGGGGCGTGTAGTCCTTGCCAAGTGAGCAGCACTGGGGGTGGGGGGGAGCTCTTCCGGGGCTGGGATGTCAACACAGGGCTGCTGAGCTGGGGCTCCAGGGGCCACTTACTAGCGTAGCAATCCTGCAGCAAGCACCCTCACCTCTCTTCCTCTCGGTTTCCTTACCTGCACAGGGACAATCCTATGTACCCCACGGGGTTTTGTGAAAATTAAATGCAATGATGTAAGTAAAATACACAGCACATTCCCTGGCAGATCATCAACGTGCAATAACTGTTAGCTATTATTATTATTGATGATATTATCACTGGAATAATATTTAGTGGGGTGTTTTTTTTTTTCTTTTTGCTGTTTGTGACTGAATCCAAGTCTGTGCTGAAATATCACAGCTTGTGTTCACACCTACCATCTACGCCAGGCAGCCCTTACCCTACTATTAGCTGGGTTCCTTACTGACTCTCACGCCGACCTTCCCCCCCCAGCTCTGAGGTCTGCAGGTGAGCTCCAAGTGAAGATGTTATATGTTCACAAAGCTCCTGGAGGCACGTTTCCTGGGAAGCCCTATTTTGGGGTCCATATCTGGCCTCCCAGCCATTTCCTGCTCTTGGATATCACATACTCTTTCCCTCCATCTCCCAGCCACCTTCAGGGAAAGGGGCAAAAAGGCGACACAAAGAAACACATGCACCCGGTCCCTTTGAGGAGAGAGTGCAGAGGAATGCTATGGAGAAGCCAATCTCCTCACCCAAGAGGGGCCCCGAGTCAATTCAAGGTGTTTTCACCCCGGCAGGGGCTGGGCTCTGTCCACTGTTCTCTGGACACAGAGAAGCTCAGGCAGAGAAGCTCGGGGCGACTGCGCAACCGGGAAATTGAAGGGGCAGTCTGACACGGGCAAAATCAAGCCTGCTGACACTCACATCTCCATTTCTTTCCGGGGAATAAGGCGATTAAGGGGCTCTAACTGGGTTTTGTCCTGTAGCTACAGCAGCTGCTGGGGTGGTGTGGCTTCAGTGATCAAAGGCAAGGAAGCTGGGCACACCTGAGGCCAGGTGACAGAGAGGGGCTCCCAAGGACAAAGGGGGCAGACTTGGGGATGGACTTCAGATGCAGGCGGCTACAGGTGGTGGACAAAGCTTAATGGCTGGCACCTGGCCTGTGATGCATATACGTGCTAAGAGAGGAAGGAGAAAGCCATCTCCGAATTCCAAGTGTCTTGAAACAGCTCTGTCTCAGCTGCTAAGCTCACAGCCAAGCCTAGGAAGAGTGTCTTTATGTGATGGCAAGAAGCCATCTGACACTGGTGCTTTATTCAAGCTCTTGCATATGCCAGGAGGTAGAGAAATAGCCACTGGTCAGACACCAGACCCCAAGGCCTAACTGTCAACCGTTCAGTCCCCACCACCCTTCTATGTCATTCTGTGGAGGTGAAAACCAAGGCCTAGAGACCCAACAGTGGGGCTGAGTGTTGGCCAGGAAATCAGAAGAGCGGGGTTAAAATCCCTGCCCTGCCTCTTCCTAGCTGGGTGACCTTGGGCAAATCACTTCCCCTCTCTATACTGCAGTTTCCTCCCCTCTGAAGTGGGGATTAGAAGAGTACCTGCTGCGTAAGGTTATGACAGGAATTACGAGCTGGCCACACTGGAAGCTTTCAGGACTCCAGCCTTTCCTTCCAGTGGGGATGAGAACTTATCCAAGGTCACCACCGGGCCAGAAAATGGCAGCACCCCAGCTCAAAGCCAACCCAGCCAGGGCCGGTTCTGGTCTCAGTGTCTACTTTTCAGAGCCTCCCTGGCTCAGTGACATCGAAAGATATTGCAGGTCAGTCCATGCCGGCACCTTCCATCCATGCAGGCTTTATTGTAAGACACTTTTAAGTGCCTGCTCTGGGCTGGGCCACACATAAACAAATGGCATTTGGAGTTCCTGATGGCCAGGCATGAGAAATCCCTCAGAGACAGAGCCACTGTGCTTCTTTCGGCTTTGATGGAGTTGCTCTTTCATCTTTACCTCTGAGTTGTCTTCCTTCTGGGCCTCTTGATGCCCCTCTCAGCTCCATCCCAAGCTTCTGGGGACCCACCTCCCACACCTCCAGCCCCAGAATGAAGGGATGCACACAAGAGAGATGGTCCCTGCTTCCTCTTCCACAGCAGCTGCCTCTCTCCCGTCTGGTTCTCAGGAATCGCCCCACTCTCCAGAGGCTCTGCCAGACAAGCCCGGCTGTGTGCTCCGGCCTGGGACTCACTGTTTGTCCTCCAAGCCCTGGCCACCGAGCCAGCGCTTGGCTGGAGAGAGAGAGAGCGTTTTCTTTGTTTGCTGCTTGCCTGACAATTTATTTCCGAGACTCAAGAGAGGCTCAGCCATTTTGCCCTGGATGCTCTGGGGAAAGGTCCCTCCCACTCCTCCTGGGACTTGTACCTCTAAGGGCTAATAAGTCTCCCTTCCTCCTCTGCCTGGGGGAGGGCCTGAGACTGCTCAGACGCTGACCAGAGCAGAGGCTGGGTCAACCCTTCCCAGAGAGAGTGCTCCAAACAGAGAGAGAGAGAAAGAGAGAGAAAGAGGGAGACAGAGGGTACAAGTTGCCTGTAGTTCCCACTGATCTCCTTTGTTCTAGAATTTGAGAGTTGGGGCAGTCTTTTCAGACTCCCTTATGAATACATTTTTCCCAAAGTTCCCAAAGAAAGAGAAAAATATAAGCAATATCCAGCACCCAACACCCCCTCTCACCAAACACCCACTTTGTGTGTCACAGAAAAATGAAGGTCGAGCCTAAAGGCCACTCACATAACCTGACAGCCTCTGATTTGGGGGTGTCACTAAAGCTCTGGAGCCATTTTACTCAGTGTTTCCCCCTGCACCCCAGCTCTTCATGGGCTGGGGTTTCTAGGAGACGCAGGGAGTGCTCCAGCCCCATATCAGGAAGAAACAGGGCTTTATCATTTGGCTTTTTAAAATCCAATTTTCTCCTTGGGGTCCATGTCTATTTTGGGAACAGATTAGCTAAGAGCCTCAGTGGGGGACTGCCCGGTCTAAGTTCCTAGTCTGAAGACTAAGTCAAGCTGGAACAGGGCATCTGTGGGTGCCCCCCACAGGGATGGTGGGCACAAAGGGACCAGACATGGAGACCTAAGGGTCATTCCCCTGAGGTAAGTAACCCTGGCAGGCATTTTCCTTTCCCCATCCCCAGTGAGAAAATGCGGGACACAAGAAGGTGAAAACAGTTTCTGCGGCGACAAGGGGACACTGTCCTCAAACCCTCGGAGGGATTCCCCTCACCCCACATTCCTCAGGGAAAGGAGTGGAGAGCGCGGCGCGAGCTAGTGTGCGCTCAGCCCAGGCTGAGGTAAATGCTTTTTAGCCAACGTCTCCTGAGAGCTTGAGCCGCCCCAGGATGGGAAGCGGGTGACCCACCCCCAAGTCGCTCGCCCCAGAGCCCTTAGAGAATAAATGAGGCGCACGGGCTCTACCTCGGCGCATCTGACCCCGAGACGGACCAGTGGCCACGTCCCCCGCAAACGCTCTTCGAATTATTCACTCCCGGGGTCCCGCCATCCCCTGAGAAATAAATGGACGCAGCGCTTCGACGGCTCCAACTAGGAGAATCCAGCGCCAGCTAGGAGGTGCAAGGGGGCTCCAGGCCAGGGAAGGGGCAGGAGGACTCTCGCGACCCTCGCGCGAGTCCCCATGTCCCCCGCGCACCCCGGGGGAACGGCCCGGGCTCACGTCGGCGGTGGGAGCGGCGTCCCGGGCTCCTTCGTGCGGCCCTGAGACTAGCAGAGGCGAGGCGCGGGGGTTGGAATCCGGGTGCCCGCCCCCACCCCGCCCGGCCGAATCTGCCCGGGCCGTCCGGGGCTCTGCGCCCCGCGCCCCGACGCCGGCCGCCCCTTCCTACCTGCGGCCCGGGCTGCGCTGCCCGCAGCGGGCGCTGCGCGGGCAGCTCGGCCGCAGCGGTGCGCTCCGGGCGCGGGGCCTCTCCAGGCTCTGGCCGCGCTGCGCTGTCGGCTCCTCGGCTCCTCGGCTCCGCGCCGCGCCGCGCGGCTCGCCCGCAACCTCGCCGCTCGCTCGGTCTTCCGAGGGCGGGCGGAGGGACACCGGGAAGGGGCCGGGCGGGGGAGCCAGGGACGGAGGGCGGGAGCGCATGCGGGCGGGGGGCGGGGCACTGCTCCGGGAGCCCGCCCAGCCCGGGGAGGGGCGTCGTCAGCCACCCGCCCCCGGCCCGCGCCGCACTCTCCCCACCCCGCAGCCTCCTCGCCGGCAGCTTCCCTCCTTCCTTCTCCTTGCGGTTGCCGCTGCTCTCTCTGCGTTCCCCTCCTCTGCCCCCTTCTCTCTCCATCCCGCCTTCCAGTTCTCCCCTCTTCCCCTCCTTCTCTTTTCTTTCCTTCTTTCCCTCCCCTCTCCCTCCTCTCTCTCCCCCTCTGCCAGCCCACCCCCATCCGTTTCGCCTGCTCCCCTCTCCCCCTCCTCCTCCCATTCCCCTATTCCTTCTTCTGTCAGTTGGTCTCTTCCCTGCCTTGGCCTAGGGTCCTCAGCCCGCCTGTCTTGGTCTCTGTTTCCCATTCCTTTTCAACACGGATTTACCTCTTGGCTTTTTTCTTTCCAGCCTTGCAGACCACTTCTGTTGGTCTGTCCTTTTTGTTTCTCTTTCTGGCACTTTTTCTCTCTGTAGGTCACAAGGCCCCCTCAGTGGAGGTGGGGGTGGCAGTGGGCTCCTGGCCCCCTCTCCTCTCCTGGCCGGTCAGCCTTCTGCTGCCTGTTAGGAGGGGAACACAACTTCTGACCTGAAGCTACTAACTGGCTCTTGGTGCCAGGCTGGGGGTGTGCCTGTGGCAGGAAGGGGCAGTTTGCTACCAAGGCTTGGTCTTAGAAACGCAAGTCGTTATGTGCGTGGATGGACAGATGGATGAACAGACTACTAAAAAGGGGAAAGAACAACACCCAAGGGATGACCTCAGAACCCCCAAGACATCTTCCTACTTTCAGTTTCTGAGGTTTGAGGGATTGTCCCAGAAAAGCCTCTCTCCTAGTGGGTCCCAACCCAGTGCCTGAGGACTCCTTCTCTCCCCTTTGCCAAGTCCTGACATCGCCCCCATCCACCTCCATTTTCACAAAGGCTCCTGGGAATGGGGCCACGACGGCCCTTCCCTCTCCGTTCCCCAAGGACTCATAGAAAGGATTCCTTCTTTCCAGCCCTGACCTACTCTTTGCCTCCTCTCTTTTCCCCTAGGGCTGGCATTTCCTGATTGACTTGCTATCCTCTATGCCACCTTGCCCTTTGCTTGGGTCATCCATCCTGAGATCCCATGACACCCAGTGCTCCCCAAGGCCACCCTGGCTTCTCCTGGCTCTTTCCCCACACTCACCCACAAGCACGGAATCCTGATACCTTTCTTGATGTCTTCCATCCATCCCTCCCCCCTTCACAGGTCACCAGCTTCTATATGCTTATAACCTCCACTGGTACTTCAAATAAATATATATTGTGCTTCTACCTCCCAGGCACTGTCCTATGCTCCAGGAACACAGTGGTAGACAAGAGAAACCTGAGGATGGTCTTGGTCCAGCATGGGAGATGGGCTTCTGTCCAAAAGCCAGATAAGCCCAGAGTGACTAGCTCTGCCAGGAGCATACATTTCAGGGGGGAACTCAGACCAGCTTGAGGTGGTTCAGGAAGGTTTCCTCAAAGAAATGTTATTTGAACTGAGGGCCAAAGGATGATTAGGAGATGTGTGGATGGAGATGTGGGGCACAGCTTTGAGGGAGGATAAGAGGCTAGCTCAAATGGAAGCTGTTTTTGCTTGCCTGACATTCATTTCAACTTCTTTAGGTGATAGCATCTCAGTTTTGATTTGGAGAACTTGCCCTCCTCCACTCACATTCCTGTGGCTGGGTGGGGTTCCCTCCTTCCAGGGTTGGACATGTGGTCCAAGCAGGGCCAGAGTACATCACCCTGACCTCTGTGGGGAAGGGAGGATGGAACACATGACATAGACTGGCTCAGTGAGAACTCTCCCTGGGACTTTTGCTAAAACTGTTGTCAAACAGAAGCTTGATCTCTACCACAGTTCTTAAGCCTGGAGCTGCTAGCAGCCATTTTTGTCACACCTGGAGCAGACTTTACCTGAAAATGAAACCAACATAGAGTACGGAAGAGCTGGGAGATGGAGAGTGGACTGAGTTCTGATGAATAACGAACGTTTGAGTCTCTGAATCTAGACATGCCTGAAGGCTGTATAGTTATTTTAAAAAACCCATTAAGTTCCTTTTCGTCAATTATGCAAGTTTGAGTTCAGTTTCCGGTGCTTAAAATCAAAATTGTCCTGATGAATCCAGGGCTGGATTGAGAAACATGAAGCATCACCTATATAAAGAAATAATCATAAGCACTTCCATCCTGCCTTTAGGTCTCCTGGACCACCTTGTTTGCAATTGTCTCTCTCTCTCTCTCTCTCTTTTTTTTTTCTAGATTCCTGATCAGAAGTTCATTCTCTGCTATTTTCATTTCAGTACATGTGTTTTGCCTACATACCAAAGCAAATCCTGGCCAGGTCAGTTTCATAGGCTGCCATTTGATGCTTGAATTATCTTCACAATATTCCCTGCTCCCGGTCCCCTCTCCCCCCATGACTGTCTAGCATCTGTCTGCACATCTCCAATGATGGGAGCTCTTTATTCCATCAGGCAGATGGTTTCAAATAACAAACTCTTATCGCAGTGGAGTTCTGAAAACTGTCTCCTGTGCCGTGGGGTTTGGGTAAGAGCCATTGTACTAGAAAGCTGACGTCGGTGTATGGAGGACCTTCATGTCCTTCTTAAAATCCCCAGTTAAAATCTTCCAGAGAACTCACAGGTGTCCCCCATGGACTAGAGTGGTGGGTTCCATTAAGTAGCGTTTCCAGAATGTGGCCTGGCAATGAGGGGTGGTAGCTAGGATAATTGTCAGAGGAGTGGAATAATTTGGAAGGGAAAAGCTCTTTTATGTTCATCTCCTTGTAAAATTCTTGTGATTTCTGTCCATGGGTAAGTCTCAGGTTGGTGCTAATTTTTCATTAACACCTCTCCAAAGTACTGACCAATCCCATTTAAGAGAGAGATAAGCCCTAGGATGCTAGCCTTGGTAGACAACAATATCTAGTTAGAATTGAATGCTTGGCTCATTTGTCCTTGCGTTTCTTTTAATGGAGACCTATTTCTGGCAAGCAATACTGATCTTCTAGTTATAGCATGATGTACAGTTTCCTTTTGGGATACATTTATTTAATCTAAAAACAAAAAATATTTAGGTAAATAAAAATAGACATGATGCACAGATTTCACAAAACTCTTATAAGTGGTTTGCAAATGACTAAAGTTTGGGTAGCCTAATTTAGAGAAGCATTACACCCACGTGTTCATTCACTTAACAGATATTTATTAAGCACCTCCGAGTACCAGGCACAGGAGAGGACCAGACAAAGAGACAATACAGTTGATAGGAAATTCCACTAGAGAGGGCATGGCCTGAGCATGGAAAGCTTAACCACCACATTAAAGAATTGGACTTGACCTTGGGGACACTGGGGAGCCATTGACTGTGCTGAAGCAGAAGTGAAAGGTAAGGTCTAAGAGAGCTGAGACTGGCCAGATGTGCAAGGTGGATTGAAGGGTGGAAGACCAGAAGCCAGGAGATGAGCAGGGAGCTGCTCTAGCATTATAGATGGGACATGGGGTAGGCTAGCACCTAGGAGAGCTCCCACAGGAGCACCCAATAAATGGTTGAAGTTATTACTGGTACTATTATTGTTATAGTCTTCCTCCTTCCCTGACTTGAGGTAATTCATCAAGTCATATTTACAGGGCTTCCGATTGGAGTCAACCCTTAGATAATACCTAGTCGAGTCCTTTTGCTTTAGAAATGGGTAAATTGAGGCCCAGAGAGAGGCAGTGACTTGAGTGAGAGCCTCTTGCAGTGTGATGGAAGAGTTGGAAGTCGATGACTTCCTGCTACATTTTGGAGCACCGGCAGCATGCTAATCACTGACATGTAGGGAAACAGAGGCCCAGAGAGTCACGAGCCCAAAATTACACAGCAGGAGAGGAGCAGAGCTGGGAATCCCAGCTCCACCTAGGCCATTTCAAATCCGCTGACCCATTCAGCTCATTAATCTAGCCCCATTGGGGTTTTCTGCCATCTCTGGTGGCCTCCCATTGGGCCACAGGTGATGCTATGGGAAGAGACTTGATCTGGGGATCAGGATGCTGAGATCTGTCACCCACCCTCTGGGTCACCTTGGGCAAACCCTTTTCCCTCTCTGAGCCCCAGTTTACTCACCTGTAAATTAAAAAGACAGCATGCCTTTCTGCCATCCCAAGTCACCAGGCTGCTGGGGGAGGGGCTTAGGGGGAAGGCCATGCCCAAGTCTCCTTGCTCCCCACTGCCTTGCCCAGGCCTCCTACCCTGAACCCCCATCTGCTGCATGTAGTGAACTGTCTCCGTGGACAATAGAATTCCCTCTTCGAATTTCTCCAAAATTATAGTAAAACCGAGAAGCATCCCTTCCACCTGAGAAAATCTCCCCTGTGGGGAAACAGAGTTTCCTGTTTTGTTTTCTGAAGGGATGCTGTTATCTTAACCACACCCCCTCCATGCCAGAAATTCCCCCATTAGTTAAAGAGCCGCAGCTTTAATGTGTATAATCACTTGAAAAACCACAATAAACCTCACAGGAGATAATAGGACATAAGATCGTTTTGTTACCAGGCCCGTGAGTCACGCTGGGTAAGATCCCTGGCTGTGGCTTCGCTGCCAAATGTTTAAATATTTGTGTGTGTCATACCATGCTGGGATCAATACTTTCATGCTTCTACAGAAGGCCACTTCCAAAGAGGCAACCCCCCCAAAAGATGGTTGGAGGCGGAGCCTGTCCCTGAGGACACAGCCCTCAGGGACAGGAATAAACATTCCTCCACAGTGTGCAGCGTTTTTGATAACATGCAGGCTTTGCAGCTGGACAGGTCTTAGCCAAGTGACCTCACCTTCCCGGGCCTCAGTTTCCTCATCCATAAAATGAGAATCATAATAGCATCCACCTTGACAGCGTTGCTAGGAGAAAGCAAGCTAGTGAGCTGGTGCACGGTGTCTGCTCAATATACTTTGATTATTCAGGCGCCATTCACAAGGAATCTCCTTTTTCTCCCTTCGCAGTCGACAAGATCCTAATTGAGGGTTGAATACAATCTTAAATGCTACCACCTCCGGGAAGCTTGCTGGAATTTTGCCCAACTGGATGTGATTACTTCTTCCTGAAATCCCCTTGTAGATCTTGTTCCTGCCTCCTTGCAGATACTTACCACTCTCCTTTTGGTGGATCCAGGGACTGTTGCCCCTTGGAGCCCTGCACACAGTAGCAGCTCAATATCCACTGATGCTTCTATCCTCTCTTGGTGCGGAAAGCCTAGAATTTGGATTCCTTCCACATTCATTGCCTGCATCCAGCCATGAGGCTACTTTTAGTGCTCCCTCAAAAGGTTACAACCTCTGAACCTTTGCATATGCAGTTCCCTCTGCCAGGGACACTGTTCCCTTATCCTTCTCTCCTAATGGACACTTCTTCAGTCTGCAGGTTTCGGATTGGATGCCAGTGGGACACCTCTTGCCTTCCAGGCGTGGGCCAGTTTCCTGGTATATTCAGTCTGCATACAGTCATCCCCTGTACAGTGGTTTTGCTTTTGTTTCCCTCTGGTTCAGTTACCCAGGGTCGGTCAACTACACCTGGGAAGCAGATGATCCTCCTTTTGAAGAATTGTCCAATGGCCAAGTGGTAGCCTAACATTGTGTCACAATGCCTATGTCATTCACTTGACTTCATCTCATCATACCTATGTAAGGAATTTGGGGCGAGCTTTATCTATAGAGCTTTCATACGTGAAGCAGATGCCAGTGTGATTCTCTAGAGCTAATTAAGAAAGGGGTAAAAACCACATCACCCCTTCCCAGCTGGCTGACCTCAGGCAAGTTGTTCAAACCTTCTGCCGTGTCTCTGCTCCTTGGGCTGGCGGTCTGAGTTCAGTAAGGTGATGGCCACCAAGTGCCTTGTGCCCAGCCACAGTAGCAGTTTGTACAATGGCAGCCCCTCACAGAGAGCTTTTGGTGGCTTTAAAACCGAGGGCCTCTTGGGGCGGTTTTTGAGATCAGTGTCGGTGAAGACATGGACACTTCTAAGAAAATGGAGGGAGAGGAGTTCCCCACCTGCCATGCTCTTGGGTGCCTCCTTGATCATACCCTAACGCACAACTGGGTGACAAAATCCACCAGCAACCAGATCGTACCAACCTCACTTCTTCACCCATAGCAGTCAATTCACTCTACCTGCAGGCTCAGCCAGCAGCTTACATGGTTTTCAAACTGAGGTGTAATATACATGTGTTAAAGTGTCAATAATATTAGATGGCTTTGCATGGTGACAGATGGTAACTACACTTGTGGTGAGCATTCTGTAATGTACACAATCACTATGTTGTACACCTGAAAATAGTATAATATTACAGGGATCTATACTGCAATTAAAAATTTTTAAAATAAAGTGCACAGAAAGTACTTACCTTGTGTGGACAGCTCAGTGCAATTTTACACATGCATACTTCCATGTGCAAGATATAGAGCATTTCGAATTCTCCAGAGATTCCCACTCCATACATCACCCCAAGAGGTAACGACTCTTCGGACTTCTGGTGTCAGAAATAAGTTGTGATCTTGAACTTCATAGAAATAGACTCACACTCTGTACGTGCAGCTTTCTTTCACTCAGTATCACAACTGTGAGATTCACCTACGCAGTTGGGTGTAGGAATTAGTTTATTCTTTTTCGGGGCTATATGGTATTCCATTAGATGGCTGTGCTATAATTTCTTTATTTTTTTTTCCCCCTGTTATGAACACTTATGTTGTTTTCTGCTTGGGGCAATTATAGATGGTGCCGCCGGGAATCTTTTCATATATGCCCTTTGGTGCACATATGAATGCATTTCTGGTTGGTGGTTTTCTTTCACACTTACAGATTTGCTGATAAAGTGTCACATATTTTTAAGCCAAGAGTCACTTGCAGACTTGCCTTTCCCATCCCCGGAATGGGATTGTTGGTCATGGGTGTGTGTTTAACTTTGGTGGGTATGTCAGCAGCCTGTTTAAGAGCTCTGCATCCTTGGTGGTAAGAACCCAGACCCGCCTCTTTTGACAGGGAAGAAGGAGCCCTTGAAATGGACTCTTATCTAAGTCCCCACCCAGCCATAGGGAGGCTGAAGATGATGTGTGCAGGGCTCTGGTTTCACACTCCACCAGTGCCAAAGGGAGGGTCTACACCAGTGTCTTTGATTGAGAAGGTTCAAGGGCTATTTAATTCCCTCATCGGACAGCTATGCTGCTCGACCCATCAAAATGATTACCCATTTGATGTGATTCTTGTCCCTGCTGCATTCTATATCACTGTTTTTATTTATATTTGTTAAAAAAACAAAAATTTTCGATTCCAGCCTTAAGCTGCCTAAGATGGCAGGTGGATTTATCTTCTTGGCTTCCTTCAGCTCGGCTCCTGGCTGTCACATCAAAAAGAAAGTCTCAGATTAGTGCTACCATGCCTTTAACACCTCTCCAATGCTTGCTAATCTCCCTTTTTAACAAAGAATTGGCTTCAGCCTCCCTTCTGTAACATAGAATTTAATAACATTGCTCTTTGCTTATTATTGTTATTGTAATTGTTTTAAATTGGTTTCTATTTTGGCAAGGGATTATTGGCTTTCCATTTGCAGTGGCGAAATGTTTCCTTTTAAATAAATTTACTGTCATTTAAAGGAGAGTTGCTTTAAAGAGAAATCTGAGTACTGCCCAGATATGGCAAAATTCCTAAATTGGAGTGTGAATGTTGAAAACAGAAATAAAAGTGACATGTGAATGGCTGAAACTGAAGAAATGCGGGGGCTGAGGGTGGAGTCAGAGAATCACCTGAATTCCAGTTGTTGCTCTGAATGGGTGACCTTGGGCAAGTCATAGGAGGTGAGGGAGAAGTCATGGGAGGTAAAGGGAGATTCTGCCACAGTCTAGTGCTTTGGAAGGTTTTACGTGCCTATGAATTTCCTGACTCCTCAGCAGGAGAGTTCCAGGGCTGGGATAGGAGAGTGGTTTGAGGTCCCACTGGTCCCTAGATCTTGGAGGTACCTCTGTGGAGCAGTAACATGTGAGTGGTAGTTGGGGGTGGAGGTAGGCAGACTCAAGGATCCACATCTCTGATTCAGCCAGAACAGTTCCACTTTTATAATCTGGGCTTCTACTTGTGATTTTATTTGATACAATTATGTGCAGCTAGAGATAAAAGTTAGAAGTCATTGGCTTTAGTATCTTAAAGGACTGTCTGGCTCATTCAGTTTAGTTCTCGAGCAAGTTTCCTTTCCAGATTCCTTTGGTTGCAGGAGATGAAATCTGAACTCAAACCACCTGAAAACCAAATGGAATTTATTGGCTTGCATAATCAAAATGTCAAGGATATATCCTGGTCACATAACTGGATCTATTCCATCTCTCTCTCTGTCTCTCGGTTCCTCTGCCTATATCTGTCTTTCTGTCTCTCCCTCTCTCCTTTCCCTTTCCTAGTCCTGCTTTCTTCAGGTTTGGCTTCTTTCTTAGGCAGCCTCTCCACCATGTGTTAACAATATGGCTACCAACAACTCCAGACAAACATCTTTATTTTCTCATCAGGAAAAGCCATCTCATTCCCAGCATTCCTAGAAAATTCCCAGGGTTGACATTCATTGGACTAACTTGGGTGTATTTCTGAAACCAGTCACTATGGTCAGAGGTATTTCATGTTCTCTTTGGCTAAACCTGATTCATATGCCCTCCAGCTTCATGGAGTCTTGGTGGAACCAGCCCACCTGAACCACAGACCAGGCACTATACTCAACATTTTGTGTGTATGAGCTCATCTAATCCACACAAGACTATGTGGAAGGCCCTCTCCTTATTGCCCAACATATGAAGAAAATACTTAAAGAACAGACGCTCTGTCACCAGACAGGATTCGAATCTCTACACTCCTAAACAAGGTCTTGTCAAGGATGCTATCTATCCAATGTTCTCTTTGGACTGAGTTTGGAGAACTAATTCTCCACCCCCACCCCCAAAATGAGAGGTTGTAAGCAGACCAGGGAAAAAGTGGGAAAAACCTCTAAATGTCCAAATACCATCTTAAGGAGTTTGAACCTGAAATTGCCAGAAAAGGGGGAGTGGGCATGGGTGAAGGGAGTGGGAAGGTACAAACTTCCAGTTATCAAGTAGCTAAGTAATGGGGGTGAAATGTAGAGCATGGCGACTATAGTTAATAATACTGTAATGAACATCTGAAAGTTGCTAAGAAAGTACATCTTAAACATTCTTATCACAAGAAAAACATTTGTAACTATGTGTAGTGACAAACAGTAACTAGATCTACTGTGGTGATCATTTCACAATAAATAGATATATCAAATCATTATGTTGTACCTGAAATTAATACAATGCTATATGTCAATTGTACCTCAATCAAAAACAAAACAAAGCAAAACAAAACAAAACCGAAAAAGCTTGAACTTAACCTAGAGAGACTTGAAGGATGTGATCAGATCTGAGTCTTGGGAAGTTCCTGCTAGGAGATCTGCTGCGGATGACTGATGCTTTTGTTACCATGTATCTGGATCTTGGCTTCCAAGGGGCTCTTTGTTTGGGTCCCCCCAGAGGCAGCCCCCCAGACGAGGTCTTGAGTGCAAGTGATCTATTTGGGAAACTCTGGGAATACAGTAAGGAAGTAGGATGTGGGATTGGGAAGGGAAGGCAGCCAGCATGGAGTGCATGACCCAGCCCACTGGCTGGTGGGCAACTGGTACTCAGTTCCAGGGGGAAGCCCTAGGAAAGAGGGTAGCACATGCACCTCAGAATCACCCCCACCTGAAAGGAGAGGGAGCTGGGGTATCCACACACCCACTCCTGACAACCATTGTTTGAGGACTGCTCTAATGGTGTTAATTTCCTGACACTTCTGGACCAATGAGCATGTGGCAGAGTAGATTTTGTGGGTGTTGTGTGGAAGTCCCCAGGCAGAGATGCAGGTGAAGGAGTAGGAGGTTGGTCAGAGTCCCTGAGAAAGGTCAAGCCCAGGGTTATGGTAATACACTGTATCTTCTCTACTGGGGAAGGGGTGGGCTAATGCCTGATTGGGGTGAGCCAGGAAGCACCACTCTAAGTCTACTCATTTCACTCATCTTCTGAAATTTCTGCTGTCCAAGAGTAATGGGCTGCTGGGGTGTAGAGATGTGAATTCTGATCTTGGAGAGAGAAGTCCTCAGTTCATTCTAGGACTTTGAGGGTGGATGTTGTCACTGGGCCATAGTTATTCCTCTCTGTAGACACAGCCACGATGACCCAGAAGAGGTGGAAGGAGTGCATGGACTCAAAGCCTGGCACAGAGCCGATGCCCCATCAGGGCTTGTGGCACCCACACATCTCTATCTTAGGAGATCCACAAGCAGCAAATGCATGCTCTACTTTCATTATCTGCCATCAGAATGGCAGATAATCACAATATCAGTATTTATGAGAAAAATGGATTCAGCATTTTTATTCCAAACGGAAGCTATTGACATTCCTAGAATAGTCCTGGGAGAGGGAAAACCCATTGCTAAACACGCCTTCAGAAACAATTTGCAATCAGTGGGCCAGGCATGGGGCCAGCCATGTGGTTCTCTCAGATAAGAGGAATAAAGGCCTTTGCAGGGGGCCAGGCTCAGGGCAGGTGGGGGTGCCAGGAGAGGAGTTGACATCTTAATGGGAGAGAACACTGCAGAGCCCTGGGATTTCAGCTTGTTTGCCTCAGGATGGTGGGGCTGGGGAGATCTTGGCAGGTGTGGAGGAAGTGGACTGCAAGGGGTTTCTGCAACCTGAGTCCTCACCCCTGTGGTCTCCCCTCCCTCCCTTTCTCCCTGACCCTCTCTCTGCCCTTGTAACTCCCTGGTCTCTCTTCCTCTCGCTCTTTCTTTCTGTTCCTTATTTTGTTCTCCTTCATTTTTCTTCTTAAAAAAATATTATTAATGACCTAATACTTCTGGTACACACTCCTTGTAAACTATTACAATACGTAAGACCTTTGGATCAACCACTTAATCTTCATTTCTTCTTCCTCCCTTCCCAGATACAACATGAAGAGTGTGCTGTGTGTCCTCTAGACTTTTCCCTTTCCAGTTGCATACATCTATCTATATATACCTAGAAAACATGTAACAATGGGTTTTTTTTGTGAGTGTGCTTATATTCTAAATATAGCACCGTACTCTAGTTATCATTCTGCCACTTGCTTTTTTTAAAAAAAGACTTTACTGTAGAGTAGTTTTAGGTTCACAGCAAAACTGGGAAGAAGGTATAGCAATTCCTACATTCTCCCCACCCTCACACATGCACAGGCTCCCCTGTTGCCAACATCTCCCATCAGAGGGTACATCTCCTACAGCTGATGAACCTGACACATCATAGTCACCCAGAGACCACAGTTTACATTAGGGCTATCCGTGGTGTACATTCTATGGATTTGGACAAATGTATAATGACATGTATCCATCGTTATAGGACCATGCTAGGTATTTTCAATGCCCTAAAAATCCTTTGCTCTGCCTTTTCATCCCTCCCCCATTCCTCAAGCCCTTGTCAACCAATGATCTTTTTTTAAAGCTTTTTTTTTAAATAAAAGATTTTATTTATTTTCTTGAGAAAGAGAGGGCACAGAGGTAGAGGGAGAAGCAGACTCCATGCTGAGCAGGGACCTAGATGTGGGGCTCAATCCCAGGATCCTGAGATCATGACCTGAGTCAAAGGCAGATGCTTAACCAACTGAGCCACCCAGGCATCTCCACCACTGATCTTTTAATTTTCCCCATATGTTTGCCTTTTCTAGAATGCCATGTAGTCAGAATTGTATAGTATGTGTCCTTTTCAGATTGGTTTCTTTCACTTAGTAATATGTGTTTCAGATTCTTCCATGTCTTTCCTTGCCTTACTAGCTCATTTCTTTTTAGTGTGGAATAATATTTCATTGTCTGGACTTTCCATAGTTTATTTGTCCTTTCACCTACCAAAGGCATCTTAGACCGTGCCTTTGGTGTTATATCTAAAAACCATTCCCAAAGGATATAGATTTCCGTGTCTGTTATCTTCTAGGAGCTTTATGGTTTTCCCTTTCCATTTAAATCTATGATCCATTTTGTGTTAATTGTTGTGAGCTATACATGTGATTTCTGTTGGTCACACAAAGGCATAGGTACAGCCAACATGACTGTGGTTTGTCACCTTCATTCATAGTGAAAGGGAATTAATAAACATAAAGATGTGAGGCTTTACCCATGCAAGACCACAGACCCCCTGAGTTCTTTGAACCATGGTCTATAGGCCAGGAGGAAGGGGCTACTGTGGAAGCTGGAGGAAGTCCCTTCCATGGGGGTCCTCATGAGGCTCTGGGTCCATGTAGCTCTGCCCAGGCTTGGGGGCAAGTGATGGAGAAGGAGAGAAGGCACTTTCTTGTTCCATTTGTGCCTTGCCTGAAGCACCCATCCTGCAGCTTGAGAGACACGTGGGGACAGCACCCCGGGCCCAGAGATCAGCAAAGACAGCTGGGGACAGCCTTGCAGGCAATAGCCAGTGTGACCGCTAGAGAGGAAGAGCACAGCGGATGCCTCAGGTGACTGCCACTGATGGGCTGGCTGGTGAGCACTGGGGAGACATCATAAAGCCCACGTGAGGGGGGTGTAGAGCCAATGAAACAGGAACTAGGACTGTTTCCAGGGCCCCATCTGAACCCATAAGCTGGGAAGGCTTGGGGCAACTCAAGCTATAATAATCCTTCTTATTTATAGAATATTTGACTCACATTTTTCAAGACGTAGCCATTGTCATCCACAATTTATAGATGAGGAGGCTGAGGGCCCAGAAAGATAGAAATTTGTTTAAGGTCGCACAAGGTCACTGTTCACTGGAAGTCTTGAACTCTTAGTCCAGCATAGATGATTAGAAGAGAAAAGGTTGAGAAGGAGAAGTAAGGTGAGATCTTGTGGGCTTGAGCATCAGACTAAGGTATGAAGTTTTTATCCTGATGGCAACTGGGAGCCAAGGAATGTTCTTGAGCAGGGGAGTGACTTGGCAGATATGGGAAGATTAATCAGGTGGTGGTGTGTGGTGGGGGTTGGATGGAGAGAGAGTGGATAGGGATTAAGAGGTCCTCTAAGGAAGAATGGTGACATCTTGAGGAGAAACCCTGAATATAAGTCCCACATCAAGAACCCCCAGCTGTCAGTGGGAAGACCACATGGACATTTTGTGATGTCCACTCTGACTATATGTCTGCTTCATATACTGCGGTGCATGTCTTTCATCACACTCCACCATGGGGGCAAGTAGGTCTGAAATCCATTTTGTGCTTTGCAGGCCAAGCTAAAGTGTACAACTATGTCCACACAGAGGACAGAGCTGTTCTATTTCACACGAAGGCACACTATAGGTAAGTACAGCCCATCTACTATCCCAAATTCCTTCTGGGGAACCACATTTCTACCTCTGCCAGCTCATATAAACCTGGTGGGACTGGACTCATCTCCAGCTCTAGAGATGAGCACATGACTCAAGCCTGGCCAACTAGAGTAACTACCTCAACCTCACCTGGGTGATTGGTACAGGAAGGAGCACATCACCAAATCTCGTCCAATCAGAGTAAACCTAGGGGATTTTGCTTTAACAGCCATGTTGCTTCCATAAGAAGAATGTCTATCTAAAATCATAGCCAAAGTAGAGGCAACTGTAGGCAAGGGATGGTGAGAGTGAAACTTAGTCATGATGAATCCTAAAGATATCATCTGGGCCCCTGGATCCAGCCATGCCTGAGGTCTACTCAGATGTTTCTCTTGTTTGAGAGGGTAATCCTTCCTCCCCTAGACAATGTTTAACTTAAGCCAGTATGCACTGGGATTTTGTTGCCTGTAACCTAAATTGTCCCGACTGATATAACAGGAAGGTCACCTGGATCAGGGGTAAGTAATCTATGTTTCATGGGCCAAGTTCTGGCCTACCACCTCTTCGTTATAAATTAAGGTTTATTGGAACATAGCTATGCCCATTTGTTTCCACATTGTCTATGACTACTTGCACTACAATTGACTTTGCACAACACACTGGAGTTCAGTAGTTGTGACACAGACCCTATAGCCCACAAACCCCAAAATATTTACTATATGGACTTTTATAAAATGTTTGTCAATTTCTGACCAAGATCAATCTCTTTCACCCCTTACTGAGCTACAAAGTGGGTCCCAGAGTAGAGCTAGCCTAAAATTGGGGCAGAGCCAGAGCTAGCACCCAGGTTTTCTGACTCCCAGCCAGAGCCTTTTGCACTGTCTCTCTTGGTCTCTCAGATGCTGAAATAACCATGGGTCCTTCTGGGGATATTTGATTCATTTGACAGTTGAATCTTTCTTCTAGTCCCAGACAAATATGTTTTTGCAGCCTCCCTCAGATGCTCCTGGGAGTCACAGGGAGCCAGGGAAATTGAAATCCGTAAATAACCAAGCCTCACATCCCAGCCAGTCCAGCCTGCCTCCCCAGAGATCTGCTAACTGGAGCTGGAGCTGATGTGGAGGACAACTGTCCTGTTTGGGACCTATCCAAATCCTGCTGAAACTCTCTTGACTCTGGGACCCAGGACTGGAGGAAGGCCCAGTTGTAACATGTTTTTACCATCCATTGAATAAGACAAGGCAGGGTTTTAGAGACTCCTCCATCTAAAGGGCCAAGAGATGATTTGGGTCATGAGGGTAGGGACTGGGAGAGCTCAGAGGTATAAGGGGTGGCAATCCAGAGAAGGTTTTCTGGAGGTTGTCTAGAGCATTCAAGGGCAAAATTTTAAAATGTTCAGAAAATGCTTTGTTACCACTCTGAATCCTCTCCCTCCACCCCCTCCCTGCCCTAGCTCTCTATGTTCCAGTTACCTGGGCATAATCCAAATGTGCCAAACCTACTCCTACCCCAGGGCCTTTTCACTTGCTCTTTCTTCAGCCATGAGTGCCCTATGTGTGCAAAGGATTAGAGATGAAGGAGTATCAGTGAGGAACTCAAAGTAAGAGGGGAAGGAAGATTGGAGTGATAAGCCTAGACAAGTGGGCCTGATACAGTATGTTGGGGGGACTGGACTTCATTCTGAGGGTAGTGGTACTCCAAGCGGTAGTTTAGCTGGGACATGACAAAAATCAGCCATGGGCTTAGAAGGTTCACTTCAAGGATGTGTTAGAATCAGAAGGCAGGGTCAAGGGGAGTAACCTGTCCAAGGGGATGGTTCTTTGGTTGCCAGAGAAGAAGATGGGGTGTCTTGGACTCTCTCCTCCACCTC
This sequence comes from Enhydra lutris kenyoni, assembly GCF_002288905.1. Lineage (NCBI taxonomy): Eukaryota > Metazoa > Chordata > Mammalia > Carnivora > Mustelidae > Enhydra > Enhydra lutris. Next base: position 41,738,768 of record NW_019154094.1, on the reverse strand, counting down.
CTTTCCCCAGCATCCACACTGAGGGCTACTCCAGCCATAGACTCAGGCCTGACCCCTCCAGGCTGTGAACTGGGACAGCTTCTTGGAGGAGGTGCCCTGGAGCACCCCTAGACTCACCTAGAAGAGCTGAACAGGGAGAAGTTAGCACAAGACCCAGTTTCGTTACAAGTGAGCTATGAAAGCTTGGACAGATCTTTGTGTCTGTTTCCTTATCTGTCAAACAGGGAGGAGAGTATCACCTGTCTCTTGGGTTTTGTGAGGATTAAATGAGACAATACATATAAAGCACTTAGCACAGAGCCTGGCATCAGATCGGCACCCAGAGGAGGCAACTCTCTCAGCAATGTTCCCTCTGGTTTGTTTTGGCCAGGGCTCCCTAGAGGGGTGGGGGGATGAGCTGGGTGATGGGAAGGGCTGCTGGAGGTTTGGGGGGGATCCAAGCATTTTGGAGACCCCTAATTCCCTTCTACCCTTGGGGACTGCTCTGGGCTGCTATCCTATTGGGATCCCATCCCCCAAGGAAGCTCCAAGAGGATTAGTCCTGGGCTGAGAGGGGGACCCATTCTCTGGAGTTGGTAGCTAAAGGCAGAATGCCTGTCTTCTGGTCCTACCAGCATCCCTTTGCAGCCACATTGTACAGGCCAGGTAGAAACAGCCACCATGTGGAAGGTGACAGATGGCCACAAATGAGGGGTGAATGAACCTGCTAAATCATCAGCTGGGAAATTGAGCATCTCACCTCCCATCTGCGAGAGCCTCTTCCCTGTGGAAGGGAGCATATGTTTAGGTGTGAGTGTGGGGGGCATTCGGCATACGTACAAACAGACTCAGACGGTGCTGTGGCTAGGGCGAGTGTGTACACACATGTGGGTACACATGCATGTTTACACATGCACACATGCCCACACGCTTGCATATCCATATATACACACATGCACACACGTGGACACCCATGCACACACCCCCACATGTTTACACTCCCCTAACCCACATTCCTCCCATCACACACACACTCACATTTGTACATTCATCCACAGGCTCTTGTACACATCTTTTAAGCACTTTTTTATATCTAGAAATGCCAACCTACCCCTGTCTACACTCTGAACACAAAGCATCCCAACAGGTAAGTTTGCACACCTGCATTTTCTCACACAAACCAATACCCATCAAGATGAAAACACTCATTGGAATTGGCTCTGCACAACACACTGGAATCACAGTGTGTTAGACGATCTCCTTGTTCACAGATTTCCTAGCCCTCGCTGGGGAAGGGCTCCGCTTCCCATGCTATGGAAGTCAGGTCTGGTCATGTGACCAGCTGTGGCCCATGAAAGGAAAGTGGGAGAGCCATGTGTGACTCCTGGAGAGGATCTTTCAGAGCCCATCCGTGGTTCCTTGTGTTTTCTGTTCCCTCTGCCATGGCAACCAGCTGGGTTCCAGGTGAAGGCTACCCATTTACTCTTGGTTCAGGGCACAGTTGACGGGAAGCAGTGGATTAACCTGTGAATTAACTGGGAGATGCTGGGGAATAAATCTCTGCTGCTGTGAGCTACAGAGATCTGGGGGCCATTTGTTACAGCAGCATAGCACAGTCTTCACTGACTGAAACAACAGTTACACACATACACTCACATATACGTACACTCCTGCTGGGCTCATACACTTCACACACACAGGTGCCCACCCACTACCCTGGGCTCACACATCCCCCAGGGCACTCCAGACTAGTCTGGCATGCAGGGACAGGACAGGGACAGGATGAAAAGCGAACAGATATGGGCTTCCGTAATCAGATTGTGGTTGAATTATTTTTTTTTTTGTTTTTTTTTTTGTGGTTGAATTATTAAGAAGGGTTTTTATGTAACCAAAGGATGCAGAACCCAGCCATGAGTGAATGGTGAGGTTTCTGAAGGCCAAGGAGCACTAGCCAGGGAGATGGGAGTTGGGAAACTGAACTTTGAGACTCATGTGGCTATCTGATCTTCTCTGGTCTGCTCCTGGGGGCAGGAATTGCTTTGTTTCCAGGAAGGGGGGCTCAGCGAATACCAATAACAGTGAGCAGCCCAGCAGTGGCCTCCTCCTGTGGTAAGTGGGACGGTCACTTCGTAAGTGTCTACTCATGGATTCCTCACAGCAGTGCTCTGTGATCTTAGATTCCATCAGATTAAAGTCCCCTTGGTAAACATGTGTGGGTGGCAGCTAGGCTGTAATGTTCCCATGCTGGTGATGCCATGATGAACCCCATCTTAGACACAGCTGACTGGAGCCAACAGAAGAAGGCAAGTGTGATCCTGGGATGGAGTGACGTGGGCATCCTAAGGACTGAGTGGCCATATCCTGAGAGAATTTAGGAAGACTCCCTTTGGCAGGGGCATTTGAGCTGGGCCTCCAGATGCTGGTGAGAACATGGACTTCAACAAGAAGTCCCAACTTCTTTGTTTCCTGGCTGTGGAACTTTGAGAAAAGGACTTACCCTGACAGTGTCTCTGTCCTTATCTGTACAATGGGTATAATTATTCCTATGGCTATCATTAGGTTGCTGTTATGAAGATAAAATGAGAAGGTGCCCAGGGAAGCCCCAGGCAAAGCCAGTCTATGTCTCTTTACTTGAAGGCCCACTCTGATGATCCTTCCTCCAGGAAGCCTTTCTTGATCTTTTTCTCTTCTAAACTCACAGGGCAGTTTGTAAACCTGTCTGCATTCTGGCATGACCAAGCTCACTCATTCATGGATTTGTTCTACATTTTATTAAGCATCTTCACTATCCCAGGCCTTGGGCTGGGGGCTAAGATATGGAGTTGAATAAGATGAGATGGCTGGCCTCCCAGCAATGTCCCCTCCATCTGCCTGCAGTTGGGTTGAGAGCTCGGCCAGGCTCTTTTTTTTTGCAACTGCCTGGTGTGGTGCTGGCATATACATGTGCCTCGGGGGCTACGAGACAAAGGGACAGAGTGGAAGGGCTCAGGCCTGGAGTCAAGTCCAAGTTCTGCTACTTTTGTGCTAAGTGGCCTTGAGGAAGTCCCTGCCTCTTGCTGAGCCTTAGTTTCTCCATCTGCAAAATGACAGGGGTTGGGCCTGATTATGTGTAAGTACCACTGGGCTCTGTCTCTCAAGAGTTGCCAAGCATGAGTCTGTTCTCTGTTCTCACACTGGAGGGCTGCTGACAGCCCAGAGCCTACACCCATACTCACCTCCTCTAGGCCCTGAGTGTGTGCCCTGCCAGGGGGAGTGAGGCAGAGGTTAATCCCAGACCTTTATTCAGATGGCTTGAATTAGCATCTGTGGCCCTATCAGAATCTGTGTATTAATGAACCATTGAGGCAGAGCCAGTTGTCCCGTGGGCTGTGCTGCTGATGAATTAATCACTTCTGACAGCTTTGAATGCCAACTCTGTGTTCACCTCAGGCACACCTAGGGTGGCCACCGGCTGAGTCATCCACTGCCAAGTCTATCCTAGCTGCCCACCGCACACCCTGCTGCCAGCAGCATGTCAGCAGCTCAGCCCGGGGTTCTTGGCTTTCTTAATCTGGACCCAGCCTCTCTCTCCTTTCCATTCATCACTTCTCCCTGCACCCTAATCCACTCCCATAACACAATAAATCATCCAGCCTCCCCAGCTAGAATGGTGGCCTCTTCCCCTGCTCTTGTTCCTCAGTTGAATGAAATAAATTTTCCTAGCTCTTGGGTAACCATGTGCAGAAAATCCTACACTCTCAGAAGCTCATTTTCTCTCCAGGAAGACGGGTGTTTTATTTGGATGATTACCTGTATATTTTGGGGGGGATTAGGAGTGAGATCTCCAATACTGAGAAAACAACCAGTTGAGGAATGTAAGCTGAGTGCAGAGTGGGCACGCTCTAACAGTAGAGAGGACTTTTGGAGACTATGTGGCTAGAAGAGAAGGGAAGAGATGTGGGGCATGCCTTGAAAATTGTTCCTTCTGCCTTGGTCTCCTGGCGATTCTGTGGCCACATCATGACCTTCCATGTCCTTGGACTTTGGCCCAGGCTGTTCCCTCTTTCTGGAATGCTTGTGCCTCTCTTCTTGATCTGAGAACACTTGTAATCATGCTTTAATCATGCTTCAAAGCCCACTCTACTTTCTCCAATCAGACCTTTATGGGTTTCCACTCAGGTCTGAAAAGATGGCCTGAGAGTCATTTGTAAACTTTTATCTGCATATGTTTGTGTACATACCTGCCTCCCCCTGTAGCCTGGCAGAGAGCCCCTTGAGGACAGAGACCTCATCTTATTCACCACTGTAGCCCCAGGTTCAGAGGTGCTCCGGGAATTGGGAGGGGAATGGATAGACTTAGTCAAATCTTGTTGAGGATCAGAGAAGTTTGGGAGTACTTGGAAACTTCCAACTTGGGTTTTGGTCATGTGTGCCCCCGGAACTGATAACCTCATGAGCTCCACGGTGTCTTAGTCCACTCAGAGTCCCCAGTATAGCCCAGCCTGTGACTGGTAGTTGAGTGGGAAAACCAGGGTGCTTGGAACTGAGTGAGACCTGGTGGCTGGATGCTAGCCCTTCACCTAGCATCTTTCCCTCTCTCAGGCTCTGAGGCCTGGAGGGAGCCCGGGCTGCTGGTCCTCAGCCTGCCAGGGAACCAGGCTCAGAATGCACCATTCATCAGACTGCTGTATGCAGGCAGGGTCGGTGGCAGGACACAGAACCCCAGCTCCGTGTCCTTGGGCAGGTGACTTAACCTCTCTTGGCCCCATTGTCCACATCTGTGAAATAGGCCTACTTCTCAGGGCTGTTGAGTGGACTAAGTGAAATCACGAGTAGAAAGCCTTTGGCAATGTGTTTGCCCAGAGTTGGGGGTCTTCTGTCTTTTTCTTCTTTTCCACTCTTCTGTCTCTTCCTTCCCTTATCCTTTTCCCATTTGAGCCTTTGTTCCTTGTCTTCCCCTCTCTCAACCTTCCCAACTGACAATTAAAGGCAGAGAGTGGGGGAGGGGCAGGGAGGCAATATCTAAGTCAAAGGAGCTCTTGCTCTATTGGGGGAATTTCGAGCCTCTGTGGCCCCATTTTTACCTAGGCTTTCCAGGCAGCTGGGAGCCTCCTTCCTTCAGAGCAGGGGTGCCTGCCTCACAGTGTTACGACTTCAGCGACAGCATTGCCATTTCTCTTATTGGCTGCGAGTGGTCAGCCCTCAGCCTACTGCCGGGGGCCACCAGCCTGGGGCTGGATGAGGATGAGAAGGGCTGCCAGGGGTGGCCTGGGGCCTCTTGAAAGGCGCACTCTGAGGGAAAACAGTTGTCACAAGATGTGGGATCATCTTCTCTGCGTGGAGCTCCCTTTCATGTCCGTGATCACACCAGCATCCTGAGGTGGTGCTGGCGGCGAGAACACAGGGATGGCTGGGGCAGCTGGGAACACAGTGAAGACCATCAGCTTCCCGCCAGGCCCAGCTGCCTGACTGCAGGGCCTGCATTCCAGACTCTGCGTGTGGCCCAGGCTTCCAGCAGCTTCTCCGCCTCTCTTGCTTCCTTCCCTTGCTTCCTTCCCACCTCTCCATAAAGGAAGGGGGTAGGACCGATCTGTGAGAAGGTACAAGGATACTCATGCATTCATTCACTCACTCACTCGTTCACATATTACTTTGTTCTCTTCTCAAACCTGTCCCCAGAGGGATGGTGTTGAATGTTGTCAGACTGGGCCCCCCCGGCTCAGAAGCCACCGTCCTCAGAGTGGAAATCCAAGTCCCTGAAAGGGCCTGCGAGGCCCTGCGTGATCTCGGCTGGTGGCCCTGTCCCCGAGAAGCCCACTTCCTGGTCAGGGAGCCTACTCTAGCCTCCCGAAGTTTCCTGTCTCCATACTCAGGTAGATTCTCGCCTCCAGAGTTTGCACTTGCCTTCCTGGAACTTGGTTCCCTCGCTAGGCCCTGGCATATGGCCGTGGTTTCAGGGAAACTTTCTCTGATCGCCTCTTTCATTTTGTACTGCTCCCCCCAGTATTCTTAATCCCCTTTATTTTATAAATAGCTCCTGCATTTTTCACATATATATAGCTCCTGTATTTTATGTATATATAGCTCCTTTATTTTCCTCCACACACATGCACAGAGCTTGCTGGCTTTAAAAGCACTATACATTCAACTTAACTGTTTTGTTTACTGTCTGTCTTCTTCTCCACAAATTAAAGCAATGTCAGAGTAGGAGTTTTCATTTATTTTGTTCACATACTGGCTGGAAGACCTTGAGAAAGTGATGGCATCCCTATGCCTCAGTTTCCCCATCTGTGAAGTGCAGACAGCTGGCCCTCCAGCCTCACAAGGTTGTGTGAAGACCGTGGTGGTGAGTCTGTAAGGCGTAAAGCTCTGCCTAGGGTAGTGATGCAGACCCATGGATCCAGTAGTGACCCAGATACACCTCACAGAAAGTTCTGTCCTATTGTGGGGTGACTGATGGTGCATGTTAGGTGATGGTAGTATGGGTAGTTCCCCCTGCAAGGCCCCACACCTCTCCAGACAAGTGTTTTCTCTTGGCCATGCTGGGCAGCCTGGACACTCTAGAACTTCTTGCTCCTGGAAGCAAACTTTGACCAATGAGGGATGGCAGTGGGGGATGGATACCCACCTTCCTGCCCCTCCATGGGATGGTGCTGAGGTGTGCTCTATGCCGGGAGGATTGTCCCTAGTTACTCACAGTGGTCACCTACTCAGTAATTAGCCATTTATTTACTCCTTCCCCTCCCCACCTTCCCCAGGCTCCTACCAGTGCTTCCTTGGGTCATGCCCTAAATAAGCTGCTTGCATTTGAACCCTTGTCTCAAGGTCTGTTTCTGGGGGAAGTCAACTCAAGGCAGGTGGATTCTTGGGAGGGGTGGTCTCCATGGGGAGCATCTGCCATCTTTTCTTTGCCAGCCCAGCCAAGACTCTCCATCCCAAGAGTTGTCTCTGTGGTTTTCTCAGAAGTGCCCTTGGAGTTCCTCTTTGAAATTCCACCTGCCCTCACAATAGGGTTCCTGGTCAGGAATGGGGCTGCATGAGAGAGGGAGAACTGCTTAAAGTAGTTAAGGATTTCTTCCCTCAAACTAGAATTGCCATGGGCCAGGGAAGTGTGTATTTGGTTGAGTCAAAAGGCCACAAGGAGGAAAATGCCTTGTGGGGGGATTCTTCCAAGGCATCCTCAGGCCTTACATGAAGGGAGATCTTGTCTGAAATAGGTTGGTCCTAAAATACAGGAAGAGTTCATCTGGCTCTTATACCAGCTTATGGACTCAAGTGTTCATTCATTCATTCATTCATTCACTCACACAGTGTACATTTATGGAACCCCACCCCATGTATCAGGATCCAATGATGCAGTGGAGAACAAGACATATATGGCTCTGGGACAACAGGGCCATCTCACAGCTGTGGTGGCTCCAGGTTTTGGGGATCTATGTTGTTGGGAGTCTGGTGGATCTGGGCCCTGGTGAAGGGAGCCGAGCACGCCCTCTGAGAATTTCTAACACTGCTCTGGGAAATAGCAGTGATCAGTTGGCATCCTTGGCTGGTGGTGCTCACACCGTCTTGGCCACCATGTAAAAGTCTTTTTACACCTTCTGGTCTTGTAAGTTCTCCCAGCTACCCTCGGAAAGGGGCAATAATGCTGAGAGGTGATTGGTTCAACCAAATAGAGAGAGAACCAAGTCCTGGCTTCTATCTTTTCATGCAGAGCTTATGTGTCGCAGAGGAGGTTTCAAGACTGCAGAGACCCAAGCTTTGGGTGAGTGGGGGTAGGGCAGGGTAGTGAAGACTCCACAGACCAGCTGGTCAGCTGGCTGTCTTAGAGGGAATAGGGGGAAAGTGAGGAAGATGAGGTTCAGAGACTACCCTAGAGCCCATGGGCTGGAAGCAAGAGGTCCTTGGAGTGATTTACATCAAGGTTCATTCCCAGAGCCAGAAACTTCTAGAGAGCACTCTCTGGTTGTCTATTTTCCACCAAATGAACTGTTTTCAGTGGAGTGGTATGTACGTGCATGCAGATTTGTGTGCGTTTGGGGAGGGTTGTGCCAAGCAGGATGATGAAAAGCTTTTGGCCTTTGGAACTACATAATCAATAGTGACAACAGTGAACTTTTACTCAGTGCTTACTGTGCACCTGCGGCCATACCCAGTGAGCCATGGGTGGGATTCTTCTTAGCCTTCCCAGCAGTCCCATGTGACAGCGTGACAGGCTGGTCCTGTTGTGAAAGAGAAGGTGCACACACATGGAGAAATCCTGGAGAGCTTAGCAAAAGGCCCAGGGAAACCAGCAAAAGATAATGAAGCACCTGAGGTCAGCAACCATGGGCCTATGTGGATCAAGGGAAGGAGATGTTACTGGAACCTGGTAAGAATGGCGATAACCCCCGCAGGGCTGCCTGGCAGGGGTTCTGGCTCCAACAGGAGAATGTAGTCAATCTGAAATGACCCACGAAGGAGGGAGCCCAAGGAAAACATCCCACTGGGGGATGGGTAGCCTGCCCTTGGACATGAGCATGCTGCTTTCCTTGCCTTCTCATCTCCCACCAGGGCCCCCTGTTGGTGGAATACAAAGGTGTGTCAGAGGACCTGGGAGCCTGATGGTATAGTCCTCATAGGCCAGTCTCCTGGGCCACAGGGCAGGTTGGAGAAAGTTGGAGAGTGGACCCGGAGTGGAGAATAGATGATGATCATTCCCAAGCAGGACTGGCTCAGTGATATTCAGAACCTAATGGAAAGATGAAAATGCCAATATCCTTGTGAAAAAACTATTGAGCGGGACACCTGGGTGGCTCAGTCAGTTAAGCGTCTGCTTTCAGCTCAGGGCATGGGATCAAGAGCCACCTTGCCCCGGGTTTCCTACTCAGCTGGAGTCTGCTCCTCCCTCTTCCTCTGCCCCACCCACCCCACTTGTGCTCTCTCTCTTTCTCAAATAAATAAATAAAATCTTTAAAAAATATAATGAGAATTTCAAAACAGTGACAAAAGATAATTAAACCATTTCACATGCCCATGACAAGCCAACCTCACTCCCTTGTTACACATGAGGAACCTGAGGCAGAGAGAAATGACACCTTATCCAAGATAGTTATACCTGATCTTTAAGTCCTGGCTCTGCCCCTGTGTAGCTGTGTTCAGACAAACCACTTTAGTGACACACAGGAGGGCCTCAAGACATATTACTACTTTGGAGACATTGCTAACAAGTTGGGGATCAAACCAGGAAAGGTGGGGTTGTGCCAGGACCACGCCTTTGGGAGCTATCCAAGGTGATCCCAGGTGGGGATCCCTTGAGTCCTGTGCTTGTCATGGATGCTGAGGTAGGCAGGAACTTTTGAAATCATCTACTCCTACCTGCAGTTTGTCTCTGGGCTCCTCGAAGCCACAGAGCACTGAGACCTGAAGTGTTAGTGTCTGGAGTTTGGGAAATGATGTACTGAGCTGGAAAGAGCACATGAATGGGAGTCAGGAAACTAGAACTTCACTAGAGTGGTGTTGACATCGTCTCCTTCATCCTTACAACCATCCATCAGAATGACCACTTTGGCCACATCATATGCTTTATTGAACACTTACCGTTTGCCAGACCCAAGCAGTGCACAGTCACTGTGTCATCCAAGCGCTCTTATCACCCTCGCCTAAGGAATCTCAAGCAAGAGAAAGTCACTACTGCAGTAGATTCTACTGGACCATCATCCCCCATCATGCTTGCCCCATGCACAGAGCAAGTGGAAAATGATGGATTCCATGCCAGAGAAACAGGTCTCAGCAGATGACAGGTGAGAGTCCTTGTGCTCAGGTTGAGATGATGCTGAGGAATGTTCTACACTCTTCTCCAGGGTCCCCTGGTGGGGTTAAGCTCTTAGCTGTCCACAGTGGCCAGTCTGTGTGGCCAATACAAAAAGAAAAAAAGTGATGTTGTGTCTGAAATTAGATTGGAAAAGACACTGTGGTTTCTCTCTATATCTCTCCATCCAGCCCCCCGCTCCCCACCCCATCCCCCCATGCTCGCTCTGGGGAAAGTGTGTTTTCACATCATGGGCAGTTCTGGGGAGGTCTACGTTATAAGGAACTAAAGCCCCCAGCCAGTAGAGAGTCAGGAATTCAGATCTGACAAAAACCATGAGATCCAACTTGGGAGTGAACACTTCAGCCTCGGTTGAGTCTCCAAATGATTACAACCCTGGCTGACGGCTTGACTGAAACCTCACACCAGACCTTGGGCCAGAACTGCCACATTAAACTACCTCCAGATTCCCGACCCTCAGCAACTGTTAGATGATAAGCATTCGTTGTTTTATACTGTTAAGTGTTGGGGTAGTTTGTGATGACAATAGGTAACTAATACATTGTCTCCCTTCACTGTTGATGCTCCCTATATTCATTCACCTCTCAACTAAACTATTTAAACTTAAAATCTTGTTTCAAGATGAGCACCTGGTGGAAACTCAAATGCAGACCATTCCCCAAGGGCACCTATCTGGGAAGTGAAAGGCCAGGATTTGAACGCAGAGCACATGGAGTAACTGTGCAAGAGCCCAGGCTGTGAGTGTCAGTCACTCTCAGCTTCACCCTGTAAGTGCCTTGGTTATAGGGAGGATGGCTCAGTTCCCTTGGGGCCTTAGTATCCAGCTCAGGGCCTCCCAAGTACTAGGTGCTCAGTATAAGCTGCTTCCCTTCTGCTATCCTCATCCTTTATTATGGATGTTTGGTTGCATTGAGCATATGCCCCCTTTATAGACTGAAATTTCAGCCTAACTCTGGAGTTAGGCTACATGCAAATCCTGGCTCTGGAACTCACTGGCATAGTGACTTTTGGGAAGTCCTTTAAACATTTCATGCCTTAGTTTCTTCTTCCATAAAATAGGGATGATAATAGTATCCATTTCATAGTTTTGTGAGGAGGATTAAATGAATGTATGTATAGTCTTAGTCAGTGCCCAGCACACAGGAAGTGCTGTGTAAGTGTTTGCTTTATGAGAACGGTGTCATGCTTGTCTCCACTCTCCCTATTCATTCTCGTCTGAAGGGCACATAGCTCAGGGAGCCATTACCTGCCATGATTTGAGAGAAGACCTTGAGAGACATAAGAGATGATTTTTTTTCAATTCCCGGAGCCTCCTAGGACGACTTACCAGACACATGTAACTTAGAGTGAGCTCTCACCTTACTCACAACAGATAGCAAATCTCTCTGGGAACGGGAAGGGGGATGAGGGCTTGGAGGATGGGAAGCACAGTCTGTGAACTTAAATTTTCTTTCCTTTTTTTTTTTTTTTTTTTTTGCCAGAAATGAATCCTGGCTGCCTTCCCAGCAGGTGCTCAGTAAATACACATCAAAGGATAGATTGGAAAAATGCCAAATGAGCATTGATGCCTTGAAAACAAGGGTGCATTTTTACATAAAATAACATCTCCTGTGGACATCTCACACAGCAAGAGCCCCAAACACACACACATTTCCTGCCCTCTTCTCCTTCTCCTTCTGAACTGGTGACCCCAACTCCTGGCTGGTGTCGATATCTCTCGTGGAGTCCCTGAAGGCACCACAATTCGTATTCACCTCCCACTTTGGGTTAGGAATATTGGCCCATTTATGCCCTGATTATGCTAATTAACTAGTTTTTTTTCTTAAGGAGACAATTATTACCTTCAGTTTGACAGTTTCTAACTCCATTAGCAGTCACAGCTGCCAACGTCATGGATCTGATTAGTTACTTCGAGTTGCTCAGAGAAAGATAATTATCCTCAGGCTGCACCCTCAGCCTCTCCTGCCACGAAGGGGGCACTGGGATCCATGGCTTCTGCAGCGAGCGGGAATCTAGGGAGGTGAGGTCATGGCCAGTGGGGCAGCCAGCTCCAAATGTGGTCTAGGCAAAGGCAATTGCAGTTGGAGCAAAAGGTATAGGAGTGGAGATCCAGACAGCGGGGGCTGCTGCCCTGGGTCAGAAGAGGAGGCATGGTGGCAGGAGTTCCCCTTTCTCCCATCCATGCTGCTTTCCATGGTCCTGAAACACTATGTACTATGGCTCTTGGTTTCTCCTAACTCCCAGCTCCCGGCTCTGGAAACCCATGGCCAACTATTCTCATAGCTCACATCTTTTCTTTGGTTTTTTGAATTCTTTATCTCTTGATAAACATTTTGTCTCCTTTTATACTCTCACTGAATAATTAGGCCCGTGACTTATTAATAATTCACGGGAGTGATTTCATATACCTTTGACAGTTCCATAATGGTTCTGACAGTTCCACACTTTATTTTTGTCTCTGAGAGGTTGGGAGGGGGGTTCTCATGACCTTAACTGCCTTATCCAAGACTCTGCTTTTGAGTAGTGGGTGCATTTGGTGGAGTGAGGATGATGCCTCCATGAAAGCTGTCATCTACCATAGGGAGCCAAGGGCAAGGGGCTGACCAGTACCACCAAAGGGCCTGTTAGGAGGGAGAAGAGGATCTTGAGTAAAGGATGAAAGTCTGGACCATAGTCTCTGACCCCCATCTATGTTATCCTAGTTATAATCACAACCCTCATTTATAACCACTTTCTCTATGCTTGGTACTGAGCTAAAAGCACTTTGCATGTCATTTCTTTTCCCCCTAACATCCACTAGAATCTTGAGAAGTAGGAATCATTAGCCCCATTTTACAGAAGAGGATACTGAGACTCAAAGACATCAAGGTCCTTTCCCAAAGCTTCTTAGTGCTGAATCTAGGATCTGAACTTCAGAGCCTCTATGAGTCTCCTCTCCTTTGCCACTTTAACTAGTCTGTAAAGTGAGTTTATAATCCCTACCCCACAGTTATGGAGTTAAAAGGGGATGACATCTGTGAAGCACCTGGTACCAGTAACTAAGTTTATTTCTTCCTTCCTCCTCTTTAATCGACCCCCCCTTCCCAGAGTCTCTGCTGCTTCATGCCCCCTTGCTCTCCCTGGGCTGACTGGTCTGAATTGCAGACAGATGACCTGTGGGGCTCCGGCTCAGGCTGTGGGTATCTTGAGCCTCCTCTGCATATGATTACATGAGAGCTCCTAGGCTGCAATGTGGATGTTGAGAAAGTGTGCACATATATGCATGCACATGCACAGTGGATTCGCATATCCCCACGCATGCACTTGCACATGTGGTGTTCATGCGGGTGCAGGACTTAAACACACACGTGTGTGCGTGAACACGTGCATGTGACCCTGCGTATGGACAGATATTTGCCCCTGAGCCATCACACACAGTGCTGGGCGAGACAGTGGGCAGATGCTGGGAGAATTCCACAGCAGATAGGGGAGGGATTTAACCTGAGGTTGGGGGAAGGACAGACCCCAAGGCTTGCAGGGAGGAGAGGAATAAGAGGAGGGTGAGGTCTCCCAGGGAACACCCAGAATTCCCTCCAGGGCTACATGTCACAGTCACAAAGACCTAACCCCCCCATGGAGTGGACAAAGACCAAGACCCAGAGAGGACACATGGCCTTATGCAAGGTCACACTGTGTGTAGAGGGCAGAGTCAGGGAGAACCCATGCTCCTAAGCTAGGCTCAGATTCCCCTGAACTCTGAATTTGAGGCCAGGATTTCCTTGAGGTGGTTTGTGTGAAAGGCGATGTAGGACATAGGAGTTGGGGGTGGGGGAAGGGAGGCCAGAAAGGAGACACCAATGCAGGGTTGTGTGATCTGGGTTGCCATTGTGGCAACAGCAGCTCAAATCCATCAGGACCTTCTGTGGAGTATACAGAAGTCCTCCCAGTTGTCCATCAGGTCCAGGCCCCCATTTATCAAGGATTGCTGGGACAGGGGCATTGACTTCCCTGTACTTCTGAGCTGCACATCCATGAGGTGCCAATGAGCTCCATGGGCACTGCCACATTCAGGCAAAGGCTCTGGCACTTTCTTGAACAAAGTGAGAAGGAGATTGCGAGGACAGCCATGGTGGATATCAGAGGGGTCAAGAGCATGGGAGACAAAGGCAGAGGAGTCAGATGTATTCTGGACACCAAATGTACCTGCTATGTATACTGGCTTCCTTTGGGTAACTCCTTGACAATTCACCTGTCTGTACCCCCACCACTAGCAGGATTGCTCACTCTGAATAATAATACCAGATGACACTTAGTAAACTTCTGGTAGGGGGTCACCTGTTGGCTAAGCACCTGCCTTCAGCTTAGGTTATGATCCCAGAGTCCTGGGGTTGAGCCTCGTGCTTTGGGCTCCCTGCTCAGCAGGGAGTCTGCTTCTCTCTCTCCCTCTGCCCCTCCACCCGCTTGTGCACTCTCTCTCTCTCTCTCAAATAATTAATGAATTAGACCTTTGCTATGTGTCCTGTTCTCCTCACTTCACATATACAAACCCATTTAAACCTCCCAACATCCCCCCGTCCCTTGGATCACTACTATTATTGTTTCCATTTTACAGTAGAAAAAAAATGGAGGCACAGCTAGTAAGGGGCCATGGTTGGATACAAACCTAGGTCCAAAGTCTGAGTCTCTAGTTCCTTTCCTCCGATACTCCAGATTCCAAGTGGCCCAATGTCCCAGGCAGAGTTCTGAGAGATTTCTGTTTCAGCAGCATGTGGCCAGCAGGTGGCTCAGGTCATTCCCAGGGAGGGGTTTTGGGGAAAATGCATCCCCAGCACCCCAGGGAATGGGACCCCCCTGGCCCTCATAGCCTAGGGGTGTCTCTTGCAGGAGCAGGTCTCTTGTGGGCTCTTCTGCCTCTGGCTGCCCATTTGGGCCTGGGTCTCAGCAGATCCTTGTCTCACATCCTGGAGATGCGGACACAAGAACTGCTGAGAGATAGACACCTAGGTCAAGTGGCCTCTACAGCTTGGTTTCCAGCAGCTGTGGCATCGCGTTACTAGGTCACTGATAGCTGGGAAGCCAGCCAAGCCGCAGGCGCCAGCCGATGGCTTCTGGATGCGTGGCTGCTTGGAAGCTCACAGCCTGCTCCCCTCTGCTCACATGGGAGGGAGTCAAGGCTCATTAAGAGTGCAGATATGATGCAGAGGCCACATGGTATACTGGGGCACCTGGCTCCCTCCCTGGCTAGGGACCTTGGGGTCTGTCACCATCCTCAGGACTCTCTGAGAGCAAAGGGATTGGACTAAACCAGGTTCCCCACTCAAGGTTACAGAGCACAGAGTAGGGCCACACTCCACATTGGGACCGTGTACCCCTGGTCACCCAATGGTCAGTAAGCTCTGTCTCTGGGGCCTGAGGATTCACATCCAAGCCCTGATTATCACTATGAATGACTATCACTGGCTGAGAATGCTTTTTCCTCTGCACAAGGAGGCTTTGTTACAAATATCATTGCATGGGATCCCCCTAGGCCTGGGGGGTGAGCATCTCCATTTTACTGATAAAGAAATGGAGGCTGGGAAAAATGAAGCCAGTTATCCCAAATCACACCACAAGGAGCAACAGGGCAGGGATTCCAGCCCGGGGCTGGCTGACTCCTAGGCCTGGCCTCTCAGCTCTGTTAGGCTACAGTAGGCATTGCTGGTCTCATTGGTGGAGCATTCCTCTGAGCAAGGCCCCAGGAAGGATTTGGGTAGATACCTTCTCATCGAACCTTTGTGACAGCCCATTGCATGCATGAAGAAACAGACTCAGAAGGAACGAAGCCAACTGCACAAGATCACACAGTTCGGAAGTAGGGGAGTTGGGTTTAGAACCCACATCTGGCTGCCCTAAAGCCTGCATTATTTTGATTGCCATAGTCCTCCCAGATCACCCCATAATCCCCACTCCAAGTAAAGTCAGGATATGTGGGTGACAAATCCTCCTAGAACATCCAGCATGAACCATAGAGCCCTCCCCACAGCTCCCGTGATCTGTGCTCAGGTTGTTCAAAGCTCTCTCCCTCTGCACTGCCAAGAGGTAGAAAATGGGGTCAAAGTCTCCGGCAGGAGAGGAGTGAATGCAAGATGACAGTCCCGTGGCTGGCGGGCCTGTGGGCAGGAGGGAATGGAAATGGGTTAGCATCCAGGGCCGCGCTGACCCACTTTGGGGCTTGTTTCCTCTTTCTAAGCCTTCCTCAGGCCCCTCCTTCTCTGCCCATCCGGATTGGGTGAGTGGGGTTGTCCCCCATCCACAGGGCAACTGGGGACACTAGAAAGATCTTTTCCTCTTTGCCTTTGCTGGGGAAAGCACATGCCTGGCACCCTCAGCGTCAAGGAGACCTGCCTGAGAGATTTCAGCATGCCCGTCTGAGCAGGAACAAGGGGCCAGCTTGGCGGGCCCTGGGGATCATTTGGAGAGTCAGCACAAGCCGGCAGTTTCTGTCTACACATCCATGAAAAGTACATACCTCAAAGACAACTGTGAAAGCTGCTGATATTGATTAAACACCTACTAGGTGCCAGGAACTTGACGTATCTTGGAAAGAATCCTTGCAAGGGATGGAGGGACTGGATTTATGTTCAATTTCTCTACTATAGGTGAGGAAAGGGAGGCTCAGAGAGGTTCAGTGACTTGCCCAGGGTCACACAGTAGGTTTGTTGGGATTTAAGCCCGGGGCTTTCTGCTTCCAGGACCTCCATCTTTTCCCTCTGTCCTATGCTCGGGCTCATCAGTTCTCTATTCTAGAACAATGGTTCCCAGAGGAAAACTTACTAAGAATCCAGAATTCCCTCGGAGAGTCTGAACTGGCAATTCGGAGATGGGTCCTGGGAAACTGGATTTTTTTTTTTAGAAGTTTCTGGTGGGATTGGGAGCCCCAGTTTAAGGAGGTGCCCAATCTGAAAGTGCAAGTTAAATTCTAGGGGGTGGGATCCTAATAGCCCGAGACCAAGTGTTTGTCCATCTTTACCTGGGCTGAGTCCCCTGGAATGGGAGACCAGGGACCAAAGCAGCAGAAATTCTTGGGATGTGAGAGAATTTCTTCTCTGAGCACCAGGCCTCCTGAATGCTCTCTAGCTTCGATCCCACCGGGGGAGTGAGGGGAGTCTCAGATGAGAGTCCGTGCCTGGGGCCCACACTCCAGGAGCTGTTATGGGTCAGGGAAAGGCAGCGAGGGAGTGTGTATTTGCAGCTGCTGCCCTGTAGATCTGACTAGGCTCTGCCTGGCCAGCAGACTCAGTCCTGGGTGTTGGGGAAGGTAGTGACGGGCCGGCCGCCAGCTTGACAAAGCACAGGGATCTGGCACATGGTAGGCCCTCAACAGATAACAGCCATGGCCTCCAGTCACCGAAGCAGAAACCTACTCTTGATTCCATTTTCTCCCCCAGACGTCCACTCCCTGCCCGTCACACCAGACCTAACCCTAGTCCAGCCCACCTAACTGCTATGATGCCATCTGCCCCCACCCACCACCAGTCCTTCTGGCCTCCTCTCTGTTCTACATACACTATGAACCTCCTGCCTGGGGATTTGCCTTTGCTATTTCCCTTTCCCTATAATGCTGTTCCCTCTGCTCTGCTGGGCTCGCTCCCTTCTCCCCTTGAGTGTGTCCTTCAGAGTGGCATTTTCTGAGTACCCCGTCAGAAGCAACCCTCCCTAGGTCTTAACATGCACGGTCTAGGGCCCTTGACCCCCTCCTAGCGCACATCATTACCATTATTGTTCTTTTTATGGTTAGTTATTAGTGCATATTTCCCATGGGGTGAGAAACATGCATTCAGCATGGTGGTTGGCTTCTAGTAGGAGCTCAATAAAATTTTGTTTAAGGAGTTAATGAAAGATTAACAAGCAATCTCAAACTCATTGCTTCACTGGATGTCTTCACTCCTGCTCCTGGCTCACTGGATCGTTTAGGAAACAAGACAAAAGGGGCTCACATAATCACCGTGAAGAGATGACTTTCACAAAATGTAAAGAGAAATCTGGGGAACGGTGGTTTCGAACTGTATCTCTGAGACCAGCAGAACAGACATGCAAAGGCTGTGACAAAGTTCTTTGACTGAATGAGGTGGAGTGAGAACCAGTGCGGCCAGAGCGAGAGCCCAGGCAGAGAAGGCTGCAGGGCCAGAAGACCCTCTCTTCCCCCAGGTAGGCCTGGGGCCGCTCCCTGCCGATGGGATGAGGCATCACACCTTGGACCCAGGGCAGAGCTGACCACTCAGGGCCCACAGATGCTCACCTCCTCTCAGCCACCCAGAGTCCTAGGGAGTATGAGTCCAAGCCCCAAAGTGGGTCAGCGCGGCCCTGGACACTAACCCAGGACTGCACACCTCAGCCCTCTGCTGGTGGCCATGCTGCTGGCTGCCCAACATTGGAAGCTCCCCTGTTCCTCGGCTGGGTCTGGGATGATCATATTTGAGATGAGAAGATCCAGAAGACCACGGAGACATTTCAAGGGGAGAAAGAAACAGCTCCCCAGGGAAAACAGTATGTGTGTGTGCGCTTGTACAAGTGTGTGGAGTGTGTTGTGATGTGTATGCATGTATATGCCCATGCGTGCACATGTGGAGGGGGTGTGTGCATCTCTCACAGACATTCTCATTTCAAGTCCCACCTTGTGTTTAGGGAATCCTTACAGGAAACTCCCACCGGCATGATTCTTCTCCGAAAACCCCCTTCTCATCCTTCATCTCCATTCCACCATATCCTTCCTTACCTGGGCAGAGGGGCCTGTCCTTAGCAAGGGATGATCCCAAGCTAAGCCGCTGGAGGGGAGGGGGATTCTGTCCCTGTCCTCCCCCATGTCAGCTGCTTCCCGATCCAGATGTATCCAGAGGGGCAGGTCTTACAAGTTACAAACCTCATCCTTGGTTATTCTGAATTGCACAACCTGATCATCTGTTCCAACCCATCAATTGACAGATGAGAAAATGGAAGCTGGGGAGGGGAGGGACTTGCCCAAGGTCAGATAGTCAGGT
The DNA here is from genome assembly GCF_002288905.1 of Enhydra lutris kenyoni. Classification (NCBI taxonomy): domain Eukaryota; kingdom Metazoa; phylum Chordata; class Mammalia; order Carnivora; family Mustelidae; genus Enhydra; species Enhydra lutris. Next base: position 41,720,006 of record NW_019154094.1, on the reverse strand, counting down.
GCACACTAGGGACAGAACCCAGTCTTCCTACTCTCAGTTTGGCCCTTGAGCTATGACATAGCCCTTCCTGCTTTCAGGGAGGTCACAGTCTAGTATGTATGCTTGTTTGTTCATACTATCACTCAGTTTGCACTGGTCTGCACATTTACTAAAACCACCTACTGTGTCCTCTGGGTGAACAGGGCTACCTAAATCAAGACCTTGCCTTCAGGGATTCCTGGCTAGGAGACTAGGATGACCCTGGTTTTGATGAGCACCCATGTGAGAGGCTCAGCCCTTCCCTGTGAGGGCAGCTGCAGAAGGGATTTCAAGACCTGGGGTTGGTGTGTATGTGTTTGTTGGTCCCCCGTGTGCCCACCATGGGTCAGAAGAGCTGAGACCCGTTGGTCCACTGGCAAGTGCCTGGCTCTTGTGTCATGGGATTGAATGAGTTCACTTAAGATGTGTGTGGTGTGTGATATGTGTGGGGTATGTGTGTATGTGCTGCATATGTGATATGTAGTATGTATGGTACATGGTGTGTGTGATGTGTGGTATGGTGTGTGTGGTTTGTGATGTGTGGGGTATGGGTGTGATATACAGTGTGATATGTGGTATGTATATAGTATATGTGGTGTGTGTAGTATGGTATGCAGTGTGGTGTGGTATGTGGGTATATGTATATGGTATGTGATGTGTGGTGTGTGTGTGGTGCATGTTTGTGGTGCGGTGTGTGGTATGTGTTTGGTGTGTGGTGATGTGTTGTGTGTATGGTATGTATGTGACAAATATCTGTTGTATGTGTGGTATATGTGTGTTGTGTGTGTGATGATATGTGCTGTGGTGTGTGTGTGGTATGTGTGTGGTGTGTGTGGTATATGTATGGTGTGAGGTATGTGTATAGTGTGTGTATGGTGTGTGGTGTGTGTGAGTTGTGTGTGTGTGGTGTGTGAGGCATGTGTGTGTGGTGTGTGGTATGTGTGTGTGGTGTGTGTATGGTATGTGATATGTGTGTGATGTGTGGTATATGTGGTGTGTGGTGTGTGGAGGGGAAGCCTGCCAGGTTCTCCTCCAGCAGCCAGGAGGAGGCAGAACTAGGGAAGGGATCTGAGTTTAGGGAAGGGGAAAGAAGGCTGAGGACTCAAAACTACCTAAGCCAGTGAGATGCTCAGCTGAACCCCAGCAGTTGCCAGGCAATAATTCCCTCTTCCCAGCCTGATCTCTAGTCCCCACCCTCATGGGTGGCCATCTTTTTCTTCCCTCTCCAGCTAACCGAGGACCTGGTCAGTTCTAGTACTGACCCTCCCCCAGGCCCTCATAGTTAAACCCACTTGTTGGGCAAACATCTGAGCCTCCAGGAATGGAGTTGCTGGCAAAGTTGCAACAGAGGAAGGTGTGTCCTGGAGATGGAGAATACTACTGCCAAGACCTAGAAGAGACAGGCAAGAAAGGAAGGTTGGGGTCAGAAATTCCTTGAGTGCCACTTCCCTGTCTGATACTCCCAGGGATCCTTTCAACCACTTCCCCATTTAATTTTTGAGAGGAAAGGCTTGCTTTCATCAAACCCATGCTACGTACAGTAGAGTTTGAGGTTCAGAGAGGCATAGCGGCTTGCCCACAGTCACATAGCAAGATAGTACAGAGCTAGGTCCTGGGGTTCTGACTCCTAAGCTCAATGTGCATTTTGTTCCACCACATGTCTCAGGGCCTCTGTTTCCCTATCTGTAAAATGAAACCACAGGAACAGAGAAGAGATGAGAAAAAGATTAACTTGCACACCAGATCTGACCCATGACTGATCACGTGTGGAGAATTCTGATGCTAAGGCTGGGCCCAGTGGAAGAAGTACAGTCATCGATGAGCAACGTCTGTCCTGGCTGAGGAACTGAGGGGTGACAGTGCATGTGTCATCTGAGAGCTGACTTTCTTAGGGTCTTACCAGCTCTAACATTTGGGCGCTGAGATGTTAACCTTCATCTCTAGTGGTCTTGGGAAAGCCCTTGCACATCTCTGAGGCACAGATTCTCACTAGGCCTGCCCTGGGAACAGCCTCCCCTGGCTTCTTCATGGAGGACAAAAACAGCTGCTCAGCCTCCCTCCGCTGTACCCTCAGGGATGAGCTGCTATTGCCTAGCAACGGGGTTTGAGGGATGGGGGGTATTGGAGGGCTCTGCACAATCCCAGAATCTGGGCAAATATTCTGCCTATCTCCCAAACCCCAGGCATGGATCTCGAACATTCTGTACCAGCCCCATGAGAGTCCTCAGGGCCGGGGCCCAGCACCAAGTAATGGAGGGAGACAGGTCTCAATGGGGCCACAGAGCTGAGTTCCAGACCTGGTTGTGGGAGACACGCTGAAAGGCTTAGGGCACACGGGCTCACCCTTAGTTTCTCCATGTATAACACGGGAGAGGGCATCATCCCAAACTGGTGGAGGCATTGGGTTATAACGGTGATGGGTGGGAAGATGCCTTGCAGTTTTTATCCTGGAACCTACCTCCTCACTCTGAGGGCTCATCTAAAAACTCAGAGACTGGCTCAGATGTCCCCTGCTCACCCCAGACATCAAGCCCAAGACCATGACCTGTCTCTAGTTGCCTATTAAAGTTATTGAGCACCCACTGTGTGTTGGACCTGGTGCTACATTTGCAAACATTAGCTCATGGACTCCTCACAACAACCCTGGGAGGCAGAAACTAGCTTTATCCCATTTCACAGATGGGGAAACTGAGGCTCAGAGAGGTCAGGTCACTAGCCCAGGGTCACCCAGCCAGGATGTGGCAGAGTCAGGATTTGAACCCCGGCATATGTGATTCCAGAGCCTGTGTTCTTTAAACCCCAACATGACAAGGCCTCCCCTAGATTCCTCTTTGTTCTGTGCCCTCCTCTTACCAGAGGGGCATCCATCCTGCCCCCAAGGGCCTTTTGCTCTGCACAGGGACATCATGGGAGGGCTTTTGAGGACTTGTGTCTCCCTCCTCTTCTTCCTCAAGATCGTGACTTTGGAGCCCGTCCCCTAACAGTGGTGTAGGGGGCTTTGAAGTCCCGGAATAACAGCAAAGGGCAGCAGGTCAAGTTTCCTGCCTGTCCTGTCCATAGGGAGGCCATTCCTCAGGCTATTTGTAGAAACATCTTGGCCTGGCCTGGCACTTGCAGCCCTCCCTGGCACCCTGGTCCAGGTGGACAGAGGTCCCCAGTCTGGCAAACAGATGGGAATAGAGGCAGCTGCAGAGAGGGAGATCAACAGGGACTGGGTAGTGAGATAGGGAAGGGTACAAAAGGATGGGAAGGGGAGAGGAGGCAGTGAGAGTGTGCAGAGGAGAGAGCCACCTGTGAGAGTTGGGGTGAGAAAGAAGAGAGAGCACTAGGAAGGGGGAAGAGCGGGGGAGGGGAGATGAACTGTTGAAGACAGGAGGATGAAGAGAAGGATGAGGGCTGTTGGAGAAAGAAGGGGTTTCAGATAGAAGACAAGAGAGGAGCTCGCAACAATCCCCCTTGAAGGTACAAGTGCTCACCAACCAGATGTCAGTGACAGATTGTTCCACTGCCTGGCGCTGCTCAGGACCCAGGAGCAGAGTGGAAAATCTAATGAGAATTCCAGTCTTGCTGCCAGAGCCTGGGAGACCCCACTGCTGCCAACCAGGCTCTGTCTAGGTTCCTTGGGGTTCTGGGGACTGGAGCCAGGTTTCCACTATCCCCTTAGCTCCCCACACCCAGCAAGGACAGGGCTCCCTGTCCTAGAGAACCACAGGCTCTCCTAGGTAGGGAGAAGGATCTAGGGCTCAGACCCAAAGCAGATATCTTCTAGGTAGGTCAGCAGAATCTTCTTCTATGCTTCCTTGCACTGGGAGCTTGTTTTCCCCCCAGGGCGGCCCAATCCCTCCCAGGACAGTTCTAGGAAGTGAGGTTGAGCTGTATGTAATGAATGAGCAGGAATTAAACTAGAAAAAGAAGGGAGAAAATGTGCTCCAAGAAGGAACAGCAATGCAAAGCCCTCTCTGCTGGACGGGCATGCAGTGGGTCAAAGATCTGAAATCTAAAAGAAGCCCGGTGGGCTGCAAGGAGGGGTTTGGTGACCAAAAAATGAATCTGGGGAGGGAGCAGGGGCACCTTCCTGCAGAGGCTTCTAGGCAAAGTGTGGGGTTCAGTCTTTATTCCTGGAGTAATGAGGAGGCCTTGGTGGTTAAAGCTGGGGGCAGGGAGATTGGCTGTTGGTGGTAGTGTCAGTATTCAGATTTGCATTTCAAGTATATCCTTCAATCTTTTGCATAAAAATGGACCAAACAGGACCAGAATGACAGCAGGGAGTCTAGGGAGGAGGCTCCTGAGGTGATCTGGGCACAAGACAATGGGGGCTGGGGCTGGGGGCAGGGAGCAACAGGGATATGAAGAAGCAGCCAGATTGCTGACCTATTAGAGAGTAGAACAGACAGGTCTCATGTAGGAATGGGGCTGGTGGGAGATGGAGTTTGGGGCAGAATTGCCTGATGTCAGAACCATTGACCCTCACTGAATAGTGTCTCGGAATATTGGTACTTGGGCCTATCCCGGGATGATAGAGTTCAGATCTCTAAGGATGAAGTCCAGAATCTTCCTTTTAAAAACCTGCTTCTGGGTTATTCCACAAATCAGTCCATCTGCCATGGGCAATGGCCTAGAGTTTGGACCACTCTGAGTCCACACCCCATTGTACAGAGGAAGACGCAGTCCTGGGGCAGGGGAGGAATACTTTCCAGGACCACACAGGACTGGCATAGTAGAAATAACTAGCAAGAGGCATCTGATACACAATGCCCATTTATGGTGTCCCTTCAACCTGGTGAAGAATCCAGAGCATGCTGTGGGATGGTGAGAAGCACAGGCTTTCCTTCACAATGACCTTGGTTCAAATTCTGACTTTGCCATTCTGTAGTTGGGTGATGCTGGGCAATTCACCTCACCTCTGTTAGCCTGTGGGTCCTCACCTGCACATGGACACAAAATACATGCTTCAAAAACAACTATGGCATTTGCACTTGAGAAGGTGCCCGAGGCACCTGCATGTGCAAAGTAAAGGGAAGCTCTCATTATTAAAGTTCAATCCCACCCTGCCAAGGACAGCCTCAAGTACAGGCAGAGGCAGGAACAATGTGTGTGTGTGTGTGTGTGCGCGTGCGCACGCGCGCACATGGACATATGTGTGTGAATGGGCGTATTTTGAAGAGTTGCTTCCACTGACCCAAACCATGTCCTACCTCCTCGTGACCTATCACAATGTCTAAAAGCCCACCATTAAATCACATTTCCCTGGGCACAATTCTGTTTGGTGCCCTTTCTTTTTTTTAGCACAGGCGAATTTTGCCATGGAGTAAATAGAGGCCAGGGAGAGGGAAAGTGACCTGCACCAAGTCCGATGGGCGGTAGAGGCAGAATGAAGACCCCAACCCAGGGAGGATGCACCACTAACTGGGGGTGCGGTGGGGGGGTGGGTGTGGGAGCATGTACTCCCCACAGAGCCTGGGGAGGGGGCTGAGTGATGCGTTCTCCATAATCAAGGCGCAATCAGCGCTAATCAGCATGTTCTTGAAATAGACCCAACTGGATGGGGGAAGCGAGCAGCCGCCTGGGTTTGTATAGCGGCAATCAGAGGGAGGCAATTTTAGATCCGCGGGAGAAACAGCCCTTTGTCCAGGGACTCTGCCGAGCGCTTTGGAGCCCACTGCAGCTTGGAGATAAAAAATGCTGCATGGGGGCTTCAGCTGCCTTGGCCCAGGAAGGGGGGCGTTCATGCAGTGGGGCCAGATGCCTCCCGGGTGAGGTCCTAACTCTTTAGCACCTTGGCTGGGCACCTACTATGGGCTGGGTGCATGGACAGCTTCCATTTTTTGCCCTGCTTTTATTGCAGGGGGAGGAATGGAGGTTCAGAAATGGTGGGGCTTTGCCCTAGGTCACTGGGCTGGTAAGTGTCATAGCTGGGGTGGGAACTGAGTCTGTCTAACTCTAAATTTTGTGCCTATTCCTTTTATGGGGTGGAGGGTACCATCAGGCTGTAGGAGACATCATTTTAGGTTAAGCCAACAGCCTAATAAAATTCCCAGATCTTGCAAAAATCTCTAGGCTTGAGGATTCTTGGTCCCAATTTGTGGATGAGGGAAATTGAGGCTCAAGAAATGAAGGGACATGCTGAAGGTCACCCAGAGGGTGTGTGAGTGGTAAAGCCAGGATTCAAACCCACATTTGTGAAATGCCAGAGCCCACCACTTGAAATCACTAAGCTCTGAGCTTCTTCAAAGACCCATCCCCTGCCACCACCTCCAGGAAGCCTTCCCTACTACCTCTGGGGCCACCATCCTCTCCCCTTTGATTGATACTTAGTTACCATGGAACTGGGTGGGTATGGCTGGGTGGTAAACTTTGTGGGGTTTTTGGTCACCCAGCATCTTTCCCTCTTCTGTTGGTAACAGTGCCTCCCGATTTCCTTTTGGGGTGGTAACTTTCGGGCAGAAAGAAAGCTCCCTGACAGAGGCTGTGAGTGAGGTGGGAAGCACTCTGGCTCAGGTCCACCCAGCCAGGAGCACAAGGTGTGAAATGCTTTGTTATAAGAAGAGAATGCATGGGAGGTGTGCAGGCAGGCCAGGCAGGAGGCCACAGTGGTGGCCCAATTGATGGTGAGTGGTCCAGGGCAGTGGCTGAGATGGAGGACAGTGGATGGATTTGAGAGATTTTGAGAAGGAAGAACCAAGGAAACTCACTGACTGATGGAAGGAGGGGAGTGAGGAGGATTTCTCACTTGACTAGCTGGCCCTACACTCAGTCATCCTTGATTCCTCTTACACCCCACTTCTAATCCACTAGGATGTCTCATTAATTTGCCTTCAAAATAAGCCCAGAATCTGATCATGTCCTCTCTTTGCTGTCTCCTCTGGTCCAGCCAGCATCATCTCTTGCCTGGATTAGAACAGTCTCCTACTGGTCTCCTTGCTTCCATTCAAGTCCACCACTGCAGCCAGAAATTCGTATTAAAACAAATCACGTTACGTCCTTCAGCTCAATACCCTCATCTCACATCTACCCAGCCTCCCAGGTCCTTTGTCATCTGCTGCCCCACCTCTTTTACCTCACTTTTAAACTTTCCCTTTGCTCACTTTGCTTCAGCCACCCAGGTCTCCTAGCTTCTCTGGGAACACTGCAGAGAACCTCTCACCCCAGGGCCTTTGCCCATGCTGCTTCCTTTGCCTGGAACGCTCTTTTCCAGGAAATCACAGGCTCTGTCCCTCGCCTTCTCAGTGAGGATTTCCCTCACCATCCTATGTAAAATTCCAAACCTAACCCATAGTTCCTCTTCCTCCCTATACCCTTGTTCCTTTATTTTCAGCCAGATCATTTATCTTCTGCTATATATGTTTACTTTTTAAAAAGGTCATTGTTTTGTTCTCTCACTAGAACTTCTTGAGGGCAGGGTCATACTGATTGGTGAATGATGGTGTCATTTATTGAGACTAGGAGGGAGAGACTGGGGGGCATGGGGGTTAGAGGAGGCATTCAATTGAGAAAATGGAGTTTGAGAGGCCCCAACAGACACCCAACTGGAGATACCCAGGAGGCAGTCAGATATATGAGTTTATACCTTGGTTTCCTCATCGGGCTAATAATCCCAGCTCCCTCAATGGTCATGTGTAGTTACGGTGGGGGGTGGGGTCTGATGAGATAAAAGCAGTGGCAGTAATTAGCACATAGTCAGCTCTCAACCAAGGGTGGCTGCCTTGCATGTCTGCTTCTTTCTCACACAGCTGCAAAAGCTTCCTGCAACGCTTGAAGATGTTGGAACGCCTGGACCACCCGGAAATGTGGAGAATATGTGGCCCAGTGGAGAGGTCCTGCTCCATTTGCTTCTCCTTCATTCTGAGGCTCAGGATCCCCAGGGGAGGCTGGAGCCAGAGGACTGGAGGAGTTTTTGCAGTGGCGACACACCCCCTCCCTTCTCCCGCTCATCATTTCTTCCAGCCACATCAGAATAATTTCTCATTGCCCCAAGTCTTCATTTGTAACCAACCTCCAAGTGGCGAGGAGAGGATTTTTAAAAATAGCTTTATTGATTTTATTTTCTTGGAATATAAAAGCAATAGATGTTCTTTGTTAAAGAAAAATTAGACGGTACAGAAATAAAGGAGAAAATAAAAATCAGCCCAAATTTTATCATCTAGAGATAATCATCCTCTTATTTCACTGTTTAGCCTTCTCACCTCTATTCTATATTTTTGTGTCCCAGTGTGCTGGAAGCAGGAGTTGAGGGATGACAGAGGAAGGTAGAGGTTGGGGGGGGACTGAGCGGGCACAGGCGGACCCTGGCTGACAGGGCCTGTGTAATTGCTGGTACATGGTCAGGGCAAAACCCACAGCCTGGCCCACAGGCCCAGTCAGTCCTGAGGGGCTGCCCTGCCCCCCCCATACCTTATCATCATTGCATATTCACCTAACTACGACTCTGGGGAATGTGAATATTTTCACTAATCATTTTTCCTGTTCTTTTGGAGCTCTATAAAACAAAATGTCATAGAGTCATTGTCTCATTTAATTCTCAGAATAACTGAATGAGAGAATTCCTGTGATTAGCCCCATTTTACAGATGAGGAAACAGACCCAGGGAGGCAAAGTAACTTTGTCCAAGGCTGACAGAGTGGAGAACTAAGACATAGGTCTCCCGATGCCAGTGGGGGCCCTTCTGATGTCATCCTGAGAAGAGTGACACAGAAGAACAAGATTCTATGTGTCAGCCACATAGAAATATGGTCTCATTTAATTCTCTCAGCACCCCTGCCAGAAGGCCGCTATTCTGTCCATTTGCTCAGATGAGGAAACTGTAGTCAGAGTCACTTGCCTAAGGCCATAGAGCCACTAGTGGGGAAGTTGAGAACTGAAAGCAGGTGTGTCTGGCTGTTGGGGTAATGCTTCGAACAGGAGCAAGGGATAGGGCAGGGTGAGAAGGGTGAATTGCATCCTTTTGTCAAGGGCAGCCTCTTTGTCCCTCATCTGGGCATCTAGAGAGGGCCTAGTAGTCCTGTGGTCCCAGCTCCAATTCTGACCTCACTACTCAGAGCCTGGACCCTGGGGAGGGGCTTGGGCTTACCAGCAGCGCCACCTGGTGGCTGATTTGCTGCCACCAGCGTCTGCCTGAGCCCAGGGCTCCAGGTGGGAGGGCGGTGATGAGGGAAGGGAGGCCCAGGGCCCACTCTTCCCTGCTAGAGACCCTGGGCCACCCCAATAGCCACCTGGTATAGAGAAAAAACTAAGAGCTTTGGATATGATAGACCTGGCTTTGAATTCCAACTCAGTTTATGTGACCTCGGTTAACTCCTTCCCCTACCTCTCTGAGCCTGTTTCCATGTCTGTAAAATGGGAATAAATCGGAATTGCAGCAGTTGTGTTCATTGCGGAAAATACCCGAACCTATCCCAGGTGCATGGTAGGTACTGAATGATACTTGAGGTGATCAATGATACTTGCCTGCTCTACTATTTCCTCAGTCCCTTCTCTCTACTGTCCACACATCAGGCCCAGACCTCTCTACGGGGCCCAAGCTCCCGCTCAGACTGGGCTCCCAGAGCCTGTTCATTCCAGAAATGGCTGGCTTTGGAAAGATACTCAAAAGGAAGACAAAGGAAATTCCATGGAGAATAAGAAAAGCCAAGCGTTGGCTGGTTGGCACACCCAGGTGTGGGATCTCTGGGAAGAGTCAAGCCTGCTCCACTCTTGTGAGATGAAGGTCATGGAGTCCTGTGCCCAGGCGCAACTTGCCTGCTGTCTCCTGAGGTTTGCAGCTCTGGCTGGGCCTCCCCATCGCTGTCAGGCAGACCCTCCTGGTCCTCAGTCCCTTGCCACCGCAGCTACACTGTCCATGTGCCACCTCTAGGAGGATTTCCAAGTTCCCGTCCTCCTCTCCTTCACTTTCCTCAAGGCTGCATCCTGCAGAGTGCTCCTCAGATACTGCTGTCCAGTATCTGAGGAGCTCTAAGTACCCCTGGAACTCTGCATGGTTCCTAAGTACCCCCGGAACTCTGCATGGCTCTAGTGCCCCCCGTAATGACCAAGGGCTGTAATATATCTTTACAGCTTTTGATGACCCCCAGCAACTCTGAAGTGCTTCCCCAATAAACCTTCATTTTCCCCAGCAGTCCCCTGGAGCTCCCATACCCACCCTCCAGTATGCTCAACACTTCGTAATTCCTCAAGGGCTATCTCTCACTGCTGACTCCACGTAATTCTGGCTCCTCACTCAGGACCTCTCAATCTCTCCTGCAGGTCTCCAGGGTTCCAACGGTCCTTTCCACTCTCAGTGCCTCTCACTAGCCCCAAATATCCCTTTGTCCACCTCAGAGAGCCCTGGTGACCTTCAATAATTTCTGGGATACCAAGGAGGCTCCCAGAGGTCCCTGGTGTCCAAAAGGTTATTCAAGGGTCCTCGAGACTTTCCGACCTTCTCCACCTGGTCTCCACCATCTGTTTCTCCACGGCCTGCAATGATTCATCAGTGCTGATGGCTGTGGTGGCCACTGGAGGCTCCCAAAAGTGGTCTGTGGAAAGTGCATGGGACTTGGAGCCAGAGCCCCATGGGGCCGCTACCACAGCTCTCCTATTAACCAGCTCTGGGACCTTGGGCAGTTAACTCAACTTCGCTCAGCCCATTTCTTTATTGGTAGAATATGAACACCTTGCCAATCCACAAGGTGACTGACGGCAAGATAATACATAAGAAGGGACCCAGCATGATTTCCAGCACTGAGTGGGTCTTCAGTGTCTGTTGATTCCCTTTCTGGTGGCTCTCCATTCCAGGGCCAGCCAAGCACTTGTTCATTGAAGGCCCTGTTCTGTGGAGCACCCACTGTGTCACACCAGATGCCATCCTTGATAAGCAGGGTGTTACCTAAGCCCCTTTCTCTAAGAGGGAGGGGCTACCCTCACAGCTGGTGAAGTTGCACGAGGGCTTGTAAAATAGACCAGGGATGGGGAGATTTTAGTTTCTGCCATATTTGCTTAAAGACATTCTTCTGCCTCTACCTTTGCTTAGGCTGTTCCCTCCTCTCAAATGCTCTTCCCTGCCTGGTGAAATCTTCCTGTCCCTCAAGGTGCAGCTCAAGTTCCATATCCTTGGTTAGGTGGTTTGGTACCTGGGCTCTATTTAGAACCAGCAAACATTGGTTCAGCCCAGCTTCTCCACCTACCAGGAGGTCTATTTGATATCATTTTGGAGGCAAATTATTTAGTCTCTAAACTTTAGTTCCTCCATATGAGAAATGAATTAATAACACTTTCTTCTTAGATTTGTTGTAAGGCTCTGATGAGGTAATGCAGGTGTGACACCTGTAACATAATAGCTGCTCAGTAAATAGTCCTTTTCTTCTGCTTGGCACTCCCTGAGCACTCAGTCCTTGGCACATTCTGCCTGTAGTTTCTCATGGTTCTGACACGTCAGCTGACCTGGAGGCTCTGAGAAAAGTGCATGTGTATCTCCCGCAACATGGATTTTATCCAGAAGTGAGAGGCATAGAAGGCCAAGAGTTGGCAACAGATTGACTTGGCTCCCTAAAGGGTAGCAAGATGCCCAGGTCAAGGGCCCATTTGATTTTTAACAGTCTGAGAATATGCAGAGGGCTTCTAGGGGAATCTTGAGCCAGGTAGATTTCCTCCCTGGGTCTTATTTTCTTCGCCTTTCTCCCAATGGCTAAGCTGAAGCCCAGAAAAATGGACAGACTTGCCCAGAGCCACACCACAGAACTCAAGCTGGCTGGAAAAGGCTGAGACTAGGAAGGAAGAATGGCTTCTGCATGCATTTACCCCTGTCCAGAGGAGTGTGGACACCTGTCCTCTTGACCTAGAGGAGCAGGACATTCAAGGAAAAGGGGCGGTTCCACTTGTCTCATTATCCCTGGTTCTAGGTCCAGACATGGAGCATGATGGATACTCAGTAGAAGCCTGTTGAATACATAACCTTTTCCAAAATTTGCAGCTGTCAGCAGAAAGTGTCAGGTCTTTGGCGCCTGACTCCCATTTCCCCCCACCCCATCCAAAATCAGAGGAAAATCTAGGTCTGAAGTAGCCTTTGACTTCATTTCCAAGTAGCCTTTGACTTCACTTCCTCTGCTCTGGTTATTTGCAGTGCCTAATAGAGCTAGGCTGCAGAGCCCTGTCTGGCCAGCAGGGTCACCAGCACACACTGCAGCTTCCAGGGTCTACTGAGTAAAATAATGCCATAGGTTACCGATTCTATAAGCTTAAGCACCCGCCAATCAGATTTCCTGGGAATGAGGGAGACCCACATTTCTGTGACCCAGCCTCTTTGGGTCTTGATGCTTTGTACCACTTTGGACACGAGGAGGGAATAGTGGCAGACAGGTGATTGTACCAATCCCCACAGCTCTATGAAGTTATGAAATTCTCAGGGACCCTCTGGGGGTCAGAGATTTTCTGAACCTGGAACTCTGTGGGATGCCTTCCCTATGAGCAGATGTTACCATCTCAGAGTGCGAGAGGCCAAGACAGTTTCTGGTGGATTCCGAGATCAGGGATTTGAAGTAGAAGAGTCAACCACACAGGAACAAGCAGACGCTGCATGTAATGATCGTACTGTTCCATGGACTGGAAGGACAAAACATGCTTTGTTGTCCCAAGCAACTCTTTGGAAATCACAAATGCAGATTTAGAGATTTCTGCTCAAGTTCTAAGCAATGCTACACTTTTAGAGCCTGGGCACTACTGGTTCAGGATGATGATAACCAATGTGAATACAAAGCTCTACCAATCCTACTCAGAGCTCTTCATAATCTTCATAATCACCCCACAGGATCTTCATAATCACCCCAAGCTTGAAACAGGAGCTACTATCTTCTTTGTAGAGATGAGAAATTTGAGGCTGGCAAGGGCAGAGTGTGGAGCCCAAATCAGGACTCCATGCTTCCAACCTCAGGATGTCTTTCCACCCCACCTTGTCTGCCTCAGACATACAGGCCTCCCTAGCAGGTTGGGCCCATGAGCTTTGCGGCAGCCACTGTGGCCATGACGAGGCAGCTGCTGCCTTCTTTGCGGCTCACAGCATGAGACACAGAAAGGCAGAGTGATTAAGAGACCAGGCTTTGAGTTCAGATAGACCCAATTTCTCTGTGCCTCAACCTCCCCTATCTGTAAAGTGGGGGAAGTAATGTAAAATGGGGAGATGCCTGCTTTATGGGATTGTTTTGAAGAGTAAAGAGACGACTTCTATAGAGCACCTAGCACCCAGCAGACATTCAATGTATGCTGAGCACATGGAAGGAAGAAGAGTGGGCTCCTGAAACACCCCTGGCTGCTTCTAATTTATAATCCTGAGTTGAAACTACGACTTCCAAGGATGGAACCAAGAGGGTTTTGCAGATAAATCATGCATGTGATAAAACACAGGAAGGACAACTCAGTGAGACCACTCTGCTAGGAACCGCCACACACAGTTTGTTCATTCCTTTAATTTTTAAAAATGAGTAAGCAGACAATCGTGTGCCCTTTGAATACCCAATAAAAACGTTCATTATGTAAAACAGTACAACCTTTTTCATTTTTTAATAATTCTGTAAATATCTCAGAAAGGATGTATTGTTTCTAATGAATATCAAAAAAGTCACCACAATGACATTTCCCCTGCCCCCACGTTTCCCTCCCCGCCCTGCCCCAAGTTGCCCAAATACTAGTAGGAAATTACAAAAAACAAAGAGCAAAAGCCCTCCCTCCACCCTGCCCCATGAGTAGTGTTAAGTGAGTGAAATGTTAAGTGCCACAGGTACAGTGCAGTGCATCCCATCCCTAGTGAGGCTTCAGAGCTGTAGGTGGAGAACCGGTAGCAGCAGCAGTGGGGAGTCTCTCTCCCCGGCACCTGGTGGGAGAGAGTAGACGAGGACAGACACAGCAGAAGGCTCAGCATGAGGCCCGATCCTCCTGGGTCCACTTCCTGGGTCCGCCAGATCTGATAGCTCAGGGAGAGCCAGGCAGTCCTGGGCAGTGTGTGCAAAAGGGGGCCCAGAACCAGGCATCCCAGCCTACCTCAGAGAGGGCACTGGGCATCCCTTCTAACAAACTCAGGCTTCAGATGGGGGCTGGCCAGACCAGAGAAGCTGTCTGTTTGGAAAGCTTCGGATGAATCAAACATGTGGGTTCCCTACAGGAGACTAAGACCTTGGTTTAGAGTAAGCTCTGGTTTCCACCAAATAAAACTGGAGACATAAAGGAAAAGGATAAAGATTGTACCTTCCCAGTTCCCAAATAACTCAGAATCCAAGACAAAAGGCCAAGGAAATCCAATTAGAGAGAGAAGTCAGGTAGAGAGGTCTGAGGCAGCACTGGCCTCACCCCCACCACCCCAAGGCCTGCACAGAGGGAGGGGTGGGAGCCCAGTTCTCTCCTCCAGGATAAGGGCTGAGGCTTCTCAGCCCCCTGGTGAGAGGTGCATGTAGGATAGCTCCCCAAAAATGGGTAGGGAGAGAAGGTTCCGCTGGTGATAAGGAGGAGGATGGGGAGGACTAAGAGGTAGCAGGAAAGCAGGAGAGAGAAGAGGGCAGAGGATATAAGAGAGAGAAGAGGTGGCAGGCAGATGAAGAAGGGGCCAGAGGACAAAACCAGGCTCTAGGCCCTAATGGGGTTCTTTCCCCTGGAAAGCTGGTAGAAGGTCCTAGACACAGATCCTGACTGGGGCAGCAGCAACGGCAGGACAGACAGCTGCAAGGGAATAGCAGCTGCTTCCTGACCCCGAAAACTAGCATGCAGGTGACTCCAGTCAGCCCCAAGAAGATGGAGAGGCAGACAAGACAGGGAGAGCAGATGGACAGGACAGGAGGAGCCTTGTCACGGGGGCTGAGGACCTGGCCAGACTCCAGAGAATGGAGCCACTCACAGATGCATCAACCTAGAGTAAAGGGAAAATGCCACATCATTTCCATGACAAACTTGATTTTAAATAAGCAGGGGGAAGCCTTCAGAACAATTAAAGGTCAAGGTCAAGGTCAGGCCCGACAGCCAGCAAGACATAACAAGAGAATCCCCAAGAGACCTGGCCAGGTCAGGAAGGACCTCAGAGATCACTTGATTTGGCCCTCCCCATTTAGGAAATGGGAAAACTGAGGCCCAGGGAAGGGATGGGAGCACCCAAGGTCACTTAGTGGGATCAGGGCAGAAAGATCACTTTCTCTTCTCTGACACAGCCTTGCTGTCTGCAAACCCACTGCTAAGAGGTTGGGGATGGCAAAGGCAGGATTTGAAGGCAAAGCTGTCCCTGGGGGCATGAAGAGGGGCAGCTATAATGGTCAGGGAGGAACATGGGACATGGACAGGTCAGCTAAAAGGCTGACAGAGATCAGGCATCACTCCCACCCCACCTGCCCCACAGCCCAAGTATAAAAGTTTGACCATATGATACAACTTCTCCCTAACCCCTAGAAAACATTGGTTAAAACCGTCCTAGCACGGAAGACTCTGCTAGTCCCTGTACAGTATTATCTCTTCATAATGTTACTTACATGATAACTGGGGGCAAGGAGGGGAATGGGACTTTAAACCAGAGTGTACACGGCCACCTTAAAATTAACTTGTTAATAAATCCTGTGCAAAACAAGCAAGCCTCTATCATTAGGTGAAGTACGTGTCTCAGGTATTCATTTATACACACGGGGTCGGGGGAGGGAAGAAAGGAGAGGCATCCGAGGTGGCAGGTGTGGCTCAGAAGTGTGTCTCCTTCTCTGTGATGGCTGCAATGGTCCCATCGCCCTTGAATTTGGCGTCACAGTCATTAACCGTCACCGTCCGTGGGCCTGCCCCAAGCTTGCCCCGCATTTTCAGATCAGCACTGGGGATGGTCAACTTCCGGAATTTCTATGTGATTAGAAAGGAGAAGAACTGTCTGAGAGGGACTGCCAGGGTCCGGGTGCCTGGCTCGGCCTCTCCCAACTGCACGGGTGGATACCGTGGGCCACAGAACCATCAAGACCAAGGTCTGGGCCTCTGCACTGTTACTTAGAGCTCTGTTCTGCATAATGAACTGACCTCCCTGGTCTCAGTTTCCTCCTCTGGGAAATGGGAACAACAGAGGTACCCACTCCTGGGGTTTGCTGAGGAGTGAGGCGATGGCTTGCAGAAATGCTTAGCACTGTCCCTGGCCTACTGCAGGTGTAACTGGGGCTGACGGCCTCAGCTCTCCCTCCAGTGGAGAAAGCTGCTTGGCTTTGAATCTCTGCTTGGCCTCTCACTAGCTCTGTTAGGCAGCTCACCTAACCTCTAGGAGCTGCATTTTCCTCTTCTGTGGAATGGGAGAACAATACTAGCCTGAGAGGGGTGTTGCAGGAGTGAGCTACAGTACCTCTGGCCCTGTTTCTGTGATTGCCGGGCAAATGGGTATGCTTCCCACAAAGGCGATGTCATCATGGGGCCACTGTCTAGGGGAATATGTGTGTGCTGTGTGCTCCTTTTGCCATGCATGGAGATGGAAACATCAGCGCAGCCATGGTGGCCCCATGCTGCCTGGCAAAGTGGCCAACCTTGGGCTGGGCACAGATGGTGTGGCTGTCATCCCTACTGTACTAGGGAGGGAGCAGAGATCACAGGCAGACTCCTGACGCAGGCTTCTGCTGTCACAGTGCTGCCTGGGGCCCCACACCTCAGGTCCACGGACATTCTGCAGAATCCATCAGGGGAAGGCACTGGACCAGGACTTCGGAGGTCCTTTCTGGGCATAAACCCTTTCCCAGGAAGCCTGGAAAGACTTTTGGAGGTCTGATTTTTCATGACCAAGTTTCTGTCTTCTCTTTCAGATGCTGCCATGACTAAGAGGCTGAATCTACACAGCCCAGGTGGGATTACCAGGCCAAATCTCCCAGGCTGAACACTTTCTGTGTGCCAGGCACCACGCAGGAGAGGATTGAGAGCATGGGCTCCAGAGCTGGGTGCTTGGGTTTGAATTCCAGCTCTGTCACTTCACTGGGGCAAGAAACTTAACCTCTCTGAGCCTTGGTTTCCTCATCTGTCAAAGGAGAACAAGGGCACCTGCCTCTTGGGGTTAACACGAGGCTCAGATTAGTTGACCTTGCCACAGATTAGCACAGATTATCCATCTTCACAGCAGTTCTCTCAGGTAAGTACCACTGACCCCCTTTTTCCATCCAGATCCTTTCTTTCAGCTGGCAGAACCTTCTGGAAACAGAGGGAGGTGAATTAACTGGCACAAGTTTCCTCAGTAAGCAAGGCCTGGAAATCGGTTCTGCTGTCTTTAATAAACCTTGCTCTCTGTGGAGGCGGATGCGTGAGCTCAGGGAGATGGAAGAAGCTCAGAAAAGTAGCCTCTCTTTCCACCTGCCCACCCTACACTGGGCATTCCTGAAAACCAAGGGCCACTGGATGTCTGGGCAGTGGCCTGCAGGAACCAAGGACATGGTTTGGTTCCAGATCAGAACTGACTCCCCTTGACCTACATTCCCTGCAGGAGCCAAGGAAACTTTCCCAGGGGGTATGGGCACGCTTGAGGAAGAGACTTCTTCTCAGCTTGGTCCTTCGGGCTGGACATGTGGCTTTTTTCCTGGAGCTTTGGCCGTCCCGTGGGCAGGTGGGCTGGGTGAAGCCCTGAGCTAGCACTCATGTTTGGGTGTCTGCATACACACCCACTCCCATCTCCCTTTGGCCTTGTTCTGGGAGAAAAAGGTGCACCCCTGAGATCTCTGGAGGGTGGCCAGTCCGAGCAGAGGAAGGAGATAGCGAAACTCAGGTGACGAGAGCTCAGAGCTTCCGCTCTGCCATTCTGAGGCTGTGTGCCCTTAGACAAGTTGCTTCACTTCCCTGTGCTTCAGCTTCCTCCTCTGTGAAGTGGGGGCAGTAAGAGCCTCCACCTCACAGGACCGCTATAAGGGTTAAATGGCATCACCGCTGAAACAGAACAGTGTCTGGCACACAGCAGTTCGCTCAATGAGTGAGATACTGACTCAAACCATGTGACGTGCCAGCAGATGGGAAAGGAGAGTAAAGAGCCTGTGAGTGCTCTGGAGTAGGACGGTGCGGCTTACCACCCTGCCTGCCCCCAAGGGACAATACACGGCGCTGCTGACCGGCAACGTCCAAGCAGGCAAATCCACAGAGAAAGAGAGGAGATGGGTGGTGTCTGGGGCGGGGATGGGGTAAACTGAATGAGCATGAGGGGTCTTATTAGGGTGATGGACAATGTTTTAAAGCTGATTCATGGTGATGATTCTAATACACACAACACAGAAAGTTACAATAAAAATCATTGAATTGTATACACCAAATGGGTGAATCTTAAGATACGTTAAACATACTTTAATTGTTTTTAATAAAATTTGGCATCCGCTGTGGAAACTAGTATGAAATTCCATCAAAAAATTAAAAATAGAACTACTATACAATCCAGCAATTCCACTCCGGTATTTATCTGAGGGAAAGGAACACACTAACTCGACAAGGTATGTACACCTCCCCCACAACATTCACTGCAGCATTATTTACAACAGCCAAGAGGTGGAAACAGCCTTACTGTTCCTCAGTGGATGAAGGGATAAAGAGATTATGGTACATCTACACAATGGAATATGACTCAGCTGTAAAAAAGAAGGAAATCCTGCTGTCTGTGACAACACAGATGGACCTTAAGGGCATTACGCCAAGATAAGCCAGACAAGAACAAACACTTTATGATCTCACTTATATGTGGAACCTGAAAAAAAAAACAACACCCCCCCCCCCCAAACCCAACAAACAAACAATACCTACCTGAGCTCAAAGATACAAAGAACAGACTGGTGGTTGCCAGAGGTGGGTCGGGGGATGGGAGGTGAAATGGGTGAAGGGGCAGAAACGAACAGACTTCCAGTCAGGAAATAAAGAAGTCATGGGTATGTAATGCACAACACGGTGACTATGGATAATAATACTGTAATGTATATTTGAAAGTTGCTAAGATAATAGATCTCAAAAGTTCTCATCACAAGAAAAGAATTTTTAACTGTGCTGAGGGATGTTAACTGGACTTAGGGTGGTGATCATTTCACAACACATACAAATATTAGACCATTATGTTGTTACCTAAAACCAACATAATGCTTTATGTCAATTATATCGCAATTTAAAAAATTTGGTTTACTAAGTTTTGGCTGTGCAATGCGAATTTTTGGTTGAGCGATTTCATTTCTCTGAGCTTTAGTTTCAGGTTCTACCTGCTAAAGGCAGAAAATGAGGCCAGCACCCTGGTTTTCTCTGAGGACTACGGGAGATAACATGTAGAGAGTTTAGCATGGTGATGACAGGGGATAGGTGTTCCCTCAACATCAGACTTCCTCGCTTTATCCTGGGGATGGGGTCCTTCATGAACTAACAGAACAGTAAAAGCCAACGTTTTGTCACTCTGTTCCAGGTCCAGTTTAAGTACTTTCCTTCCATGAACTCATTGAGTCCTTATAAAAACCTCTGTAGGTCAGGAACTGCTGTTGTCCCCATTTTACAGATGAAGACACTCAGAGAAACTGGCTCACTCTCCAGGCCTCACAGAGATGACTTCACACCATGGTAAGAGTGAACACCTGCCAGGAAGGAGCTGGCCGTGGCTTCCCCAGGAGACACATGAGGGCTCATTCTTTATACACTCATTGCTCAGATAAGACCCATGGACTTGCTCCTGCTCTTCAGCCCACCTGAGGTAGAGCCAGGCCCTGCGTGTGCCTCAGCACCCTCAGAGCCATTCTTGCCACCCAGCCACCCCTCCTCCGACCTGGGCTGTCTCACCTCAGGCAGCGTCCCCTCTGTCTTCCATAGCTTGATGAAGATCCAGAGTGGGATGCAGAGCATGGAGGACAGGGCCATGAGCCAGCCGATGCTGTAGCCCCAGGTGGGGTAGGTGTAGATGTTGTTGTACTTAAGAGGCTTGTACTTGACCAGGAAGAAGATAAAGATGCCCTGCCAAGAGACGGGGAGAGGTCCCTGAGGGCTAGCCTTCGGTGACAGGCTCAGGCCCAGGCCTGCGTGCAGGAGGCCAGCGGGGTTAGGGGCCACCCCGTGTGGCAGTCCTGGACAGGCGAGGCCCTGTGCCAGCTCACATAAGGAATGGACTCTCACAGATCCCAGTAACTCAACAGGGCTGTGAGACCCTCCCACCCCAGGAGCCTTATCCCCAGCCTCTGCCCAGTAAGGAATTTTCTAGCTCCTTTTTGGGGCTGCTTTCAAAGTGGCCTTTGCAGAACCGTGATGGTTTGTGAAGATGTTCTGAGACACTTTCAGTGCCAAGAACTGGGTGAAGAACATGGGGCTGTGTTTATTAAATGTGAAGACCTCTCCAAGGTGTGGCTTTACCTCAGTTCTGTAGCTTTCTCTGTTAACAGCAAAGCTAAATATTGTCTCTCATATGATCCTTGGCCCTTATGGAGACAGGCCCCAGCCACTTAGCTTGCAGGTATAGAATCCGAGGCCTTGAGAAGGGAGGGGACTTGCTCATGGTCACACAGCAAGCTGGTGGCAGAGCTGGGATCCCAGGAAGGCCCCTCCCTGGCCAAGCCCAGAAACTGTCCCCACGACTGCCACTTAGAAAGCTGTCGGGTGCTGCGGACTCTCTGGAAGAACAGAGGGTCTCCCAGGGGGCCAGTCTCGGCCAGGCTTGTGGTGCTAGAAGGGGAGAGTGGGTGGCCAGCCTGGAGGCAGCTTCTGGCAGGGCCCTTACCGCGCAGATCCCGGGGGTCACAACCTTCCAGCACCATTTAATGAGCGACAATGGCCGGTAGCCAATCATGTCTTCGATGTTATCGTAGAAGCGATTGCTTCCTGTCCAGAATAAAACAAACAGGCACACACACCCCAGAGAATTTTTGTACAAGACTCAGAGGGAGGGCTAGGAGGGATTGCTTTCCCCAGCCCAACAGACAAATGACAGCAGGGACTTTATTTACCACTTAACAACTACCAAGATGTGAGTTTTCAGAATATACTGCAGTAGAAGGAATTCCGGACCAATGCTGGAAAGACCCTTCCTGACCTTGGTCAGTGAGGCCCAGGAAATAGTGCGTAAGGAAACATTTCTTGGAGAAAGGTCAAAGATGGTCCCTTTGAGAGGCAGGGCCAAGGCCTGGCTGACATACGTGGGGGCAGGGGACAGGGCTCTGAAGGGGACACCTGGCTGGGCTGCTAATGAGCGGGGCAGCTCACAGGGAGGCCTGTTCTCAAGCTATGCTCACAGTGGGAATAGCCATCATCACTGAGTCCAGCAATCCTCATCCACTCATTCAATTTAGGAAACAGGAGGACCAGAAGACAGGTGATCATGAGGGCCGGGCACCGTGCTGACGGCTTTGTCCACACTATCTCCTACCTGGAGACATGGGAGGACTACCCCATTTTACAGATGGAAAAAGTGAGGCTCAGAGGCTGAGGCACTGGCCCAAGGTCACAGTGCCTGAGTCTGGAACCCCTCCCTGTGTTGCAGGGGTATAAGAACAAGAAGCTCTCCTGACAAATGTGACAGGTTGATCCTCTGAGGGAAAGGAGGAAGGGTGGATACAGAAGGAGACCAGCGCAGAGAGCCCCAGGCGTCCATATGCTGGGCACCATGACAGGCTGCTGGTGTGTGGGTGGGCCAGGCCTCTACTTACCATACACCCAGCCGATGCAGACACACTCGAAGATGGCCACAAAGAGAAGGCACATCCCGCTGGCGGCGTAGGAGTCGAAGAGCTGGAAGATGTACATGCCGCCCTGCAGAGCAGGAGGACAGGTACGTGGACACGGGGATGCAAAGACACATGGTACAGCAGGTTGGCCAGCTGGCCTTGGAAAGGCCCTCTGCTTGGCCCTGGGGCTACCATCAGCCCAGGGTCACTTCCACCAGAGCAGACGGCTTCTTCCTAGTCTCCTCAAACAATACAGCCTTTGCATCTGGGCACCCCGAAGGTAGCACCCTCTGGGGTTGCTGGGCTTGCGAAGGTTTCTCTCGTCTCTGCTCCCTAAAGGCCAGAGACCACACAGAAAACCTGAGACTGGAGGCTGGGCAGCCTCGGCCCCTTTCCCTGATGGCTTTGACAGCCTCCCCACTGCTCTCCTTGCCTGGAGCCTCATCTCCTTCCCCACACATCTGCTTTCATTAGGACCTTTCTACTATGCAAATCCAATCATGTCACTCCACAGTTTAACACTACCCCTTGGCTCCTGTCAGCCTGCCAGTCAGAGCGGCCCTCTCGCTTGGCCTTGTCTCCCCCTCCTCCCAGCAGACCTCCCTATGCTTCCCCCTGACAGACTAAGGGATAGTCTCACCTCTGTGCCTTTGCATATGCTGTCCCTCCTTTATTTGGTAAGTGCCTTCACAGTTCAGCTCAAATATCACCTCTTCCAAGAAGCCCCTTTTGACAGACTTAATTTCTCTTCAGGCCTCTGCAGCACATTTTATGGATTCACAGTTTTTTAAAAAAATTTTCCCGTCAGGTGCTCTGTTAGCTCTGGGCTTCTGCTGGGGAGGCCCCCATATCGGTTCTCTTTGTATCTACTGCCAGTGTGAGAGGGAAAGGCCTCAGAGGCCAGATGACCAGGAAAATTTCTAGAAAGGAGGGATGGCATCTGGGCAGGAGAAGAGGGCAGCAGCTACAGCTCTCAGAAGGGTTTGGATCTATATAGGTAATCCTTACAATACATGACAGCCCTTAGGAGAACACAATCAACAGCAGGAGAAATAAAAGTGGAAAAGCGGAGGGTCAGGTTGGGGGAGGCATTGTGAATGTCAGGACAGGGAGGTAAGAGGCCAGGACAAAGCCTGGACAGCTTTGGAATTAATTTTTGGAATTAATTTTTTGGAATTAATTAATTTTTGGAATTAAGCTTTCAGCCAGTGCTCCCACGGCCTTTAGGGTCTCCTTCTACCCTCTGAGACCACACACAGGCTGGGACTATTTGTTTCCTCACTCATCTCTTTGGCTGGATCTGGGGCAGCATCTCGATGCCCAGAGGGCCAGACAGATGACATGAGGAAAAGAAGTGGGCCCGGTGTGTGACACCAGGAAATGGGGGGACTGGGGGTAACTGGAGAGCACAGGCCCCATGTGGCCACACAATGCCTTAAGAAAGTTGCTGGAGGGGACAAGTCTGGATGTGGCCAAATCTGCAGATTTTTCTAGAAGAGGCCAGAAATCAGATTTTCACAAGAAGTCCTTCTCAGTTGTTGGCAACCTCTTCATGTTCTTAAAAACACAGCAGGGGTGAAACAAAGGGGATCTCTGGAACATATCTGGTCTAGGGTCTCCTGTTGGTGCTAAATGTGGTGGATATTCAGGGCTATGAGAGTGAGAAGCAGGTCTGAGGCTCCTCTGTGGCTAGGAATGTGCTCAGCTTTCTGAGTTAACAGCTCAGACCATGCTCCTAACTGCTCTCCGGAATGTCTTCTCCCATGAACATCATGTATACAGATGCAGCCCTCTCCAAGTACGGGGCTCTGACTGAACTGCTTCCCATGTCTCAGTCTGCCAGATCCCTACAATGTGTGTAATTACAAGGAGGGCATAACTGCTGTCCTCAAGTCTTGATAGGAGAAACTGACGCACAGAGGAGCAAGAATGCTCATGGTGCGTCGTCCAGCTAGCCAGCCGTGGGACTCCTAGGCTTGAAGGCTTGAACCTAGGTGGTACGGCTGCATAGCCCATGCTCTTAATTCTCCACCACACCGCCGTGGTGGAGGGTAAGAAATCTGTGGCCTATTTTTTCCCTAAAGCCACACTTTAAATGTGTGTAAATGAGGGATAAGATCCTGCCAGCAATTACTGTGAAGGCTGAAGCCCACATGGCCCATTTGGCAATCTGAACTTCCCTGCTGCAATCACTCACAGATATTCCTGCATGGAGGCGGAGGGCTGGCATGTGAAGCCCAAGTGTGTGCTGATTAACAGTCAGCACAGCGCTATTTCCCTGATGGGCCCCAGGGGCCGTGAGGCACCCCTGGGCAGACCCGTGGCCTCGGGTTGAAGAGTGGGCGTGGAGGCTCTGCAAGGCGGGGGGCACTGGGGTTGGAGGTCCAGGAGGGTCCTCTACCTGTCTGCTCCAAGCCAGTGACACCCACGCCAATGCCCGCTCTTCTTGTAGCTCCGTTCCCATCAGCCTTGTTAACATATCACATTAACCCCCCAATTTGTATGTGACAAAGACTCTACTTTGTGTAATTAATCAGCACTTAATGAAGCCCTGCTCATTGCAGGGCTGCTTTCCCCATGTGGGGAGAGCAGAGATGGAAACGGGAAGTGCCACACCATTCATTTGCTCAAAGCTGATTATCATTCCCATTAATGTGACAATGACTAGGAGCAGTAATAACACCAGCCACCACACCCTCAGTGTCCACCCCCTGCCAGGCCCCAAGGGCACAGAGACAGTGAAGGCCAGCTGTTGTCTTCATAGACCTCGGGGCCTGGATGCAGAGAGACAGGTGAACACAGTGGTCATTCTAAGGTGGGAGAAAGGCTGGGCCAAGCCTGGAGCTACGTGCTTGAGGAAGGAAAGCAGAGGAGTCTTTCAGGAGGCAGCCTCTGAGCTAAGAAGCAGAGGATCCACAGACCAACCTCAACGTCACCTCAGTTGCTTCAATGGACTAGAGTTCCCTCATTTCTTTCCATGTTTCTCTCAAAACCTCTTCTTGTCTCTAGGCAACAGTTTTCTGTGTGTGCGTGCGCACGCACGTGTGCGTGTGTGCGTGTGTTTTAATTAGTTTTGTCAGTGTGGGGAGAAAGATCTCTCATCCCACCTTCCCAAGGTACTTGAAAAGATATTTATTAGACAGGATGGTTGCGGGGGCGGGGGGGAGAAACATGGTATCATGAGAGTCTTAATGTGGGGGGTCATGGTGAACACTTCCTCACTCACAGGCCCAGCAGAGATGAGAGACAAGGGGCCTGAGGTGCCAAATGTCCTCATGCACGTCTGTTTTCACGGAAATTCCAGAAGAGCCTGCACTGAACTTCAGCCCAAGAGCAGTACCTGGTTGAGGGGTCTGTGGCTGACACTGTCCCTTTCACCCAAAAGTACTGTAAGTGTGGATAATGACCATATAACCCCAGTCTTTCTCTTTGTGAGTTTTACTCCCCTATAGTAGTGACCACGGTGACTGTTAGCTAAGCTTTCACACACGTGAAGATGTTATGCTTAGGGCTCAATGAGAACTTCCAGGGATCTCTACAAAGAGGAGAAAATGAGTCCTAGAGAAATGCTAGACCTGGCTGGGGTCACACGACCAATCCCAGAGCTGGAATTTGACATCAGACCTGCCTAACCTAGAGCCCAGCACTTAACCTTTAAGTTACCATGTTCACATTTTTTCCATGTCACTCACCTCTGTGAGCATCACAAGGCCCAGAAAATAGGAGACGATGGACAGGGCCAGGATGAGCAGCTCCCGCCGGTAACCCCTCCGGAAGACCTTGGGGTACATGTCTACCACAGCGGTCACGAGGCTTTCCACACACACAAACTGCAGAAAGCAGATAGGATGGCATCAAGCCTGAGAGAAAGTCTGTTCTTAGTGGTCCCAGCTCTGGACAAGTGCAACAGACCTAACCCCCGGGCTTCCCTCTCACTGGGCCTTATCCTCCTTTCCACACTCACACAGACAGAGGGCCTGAGAATAGTAACAATCCAGGCACTTAAAATTTTCCAGCAAACCCACGTAACAGATGAGAACACTGAGGCTCAGTGAGGGGAAGTAACCCACCCAAGGTTGCTCAGACAGGAGTGGAAGAGTCAGAACTTCAATTGGGTACTCCTGACTCTGGAAGCTAGTACTCCTTCTCCCCCATGCTTCCTGTCATGTGCCTGTGTGCTGGGCCCTGTTCTGGGGTCAACCACTTAAATGAGACGCTGTCTGGGAGGTGAGATGGGAGTCTCCATAACTGTCCTGAGAGCTGAGTGCTTGCTAGTGGCAGGCTCTGGTCAGTCTCTGTGAGCAGGGCTGGATTTCCTCATTCTCTAGGACTGTGATAGTTCTCCTGTCCTTCGCTTCTGGAAAGCTCCCCATCTGATGGGTGGAGAGCAATCAGAGGTGAGCCAACGCCCAGCTCTTACATTTCTGCTATGGGACTCTCTGGGCCTAGCCAGACCATGCAGGCTTAAGACAGCAGAACTTGTGCCACTAAGTGTCTGCATCCCACCATGCTGAGACTGGGCAAGACATACAGTATCCATTCTATTCCTGCTCACCCATCAACAGCCAGCCCAAATATCCCAGCACACCCATCGACCCCTTGCTGGGTTTTCCCAGCACTGTTGATCACAGATCTCCTGCATAAGCCTTTCCCCAACTGCTCCTCCTTGCCCCGAACTTGGGCAGAACAGACCCTTCCTCTCCTCTATACCCAGCCAACCCCCAAACTCACCCCATGGTGCCCATTGAGCTTACAGCTATCTCCTTATAAGCTGGGACCCTGGAGCGCAGGGACCATGCATGCCATTTTCATCTATTCCCAGTGGCACAGAGAAGATGCTCAGAAAAGTTTTGATAAATCAATAAAAATAATAATAAATAATGGTGAATACATGGTGCTTGTTGTGAGCCAGGCTCTTTTCTGAGCAGCTAACAGATATTCGTTTATTTGATCTCTGTAGTACTATTATCATCCCTGTTTTGTAAATGATGATGTGGAAGCATACGAGGTAAGCCACCTGCCCGAGAGCACAGAGGTGTTCAGAGATACAGCCTGGGTAGGGACCAAGGCAATCTTGTTCCAGAGACTGGACTTTAACCACTGTGCTGGACTGCCACGGTGAAGAGAAGTAAAAAAAGCAAAGGATTCCTTTGCTGATTGCAGTGTGGAGACATTTCCTCCCCTGGAGCCATTTTTTAGCCCCAAATCCTTTCCAATTCATTTCTACCTCCTCAGGAAAGATATTTCCAGCTTTACTGAGCAAAGGGACCAAGCACAGAGAGGTGAAGTGATTGGCCCAGAAGAGCACAGCTGGTAAAAGTTGTGGATCTGAGACTCAAACCCAGCCCTGTCTGACTCCAAAGCCCAGGCTCCCAGCCTCCAGGCTACCCTGTCTCTACTGCAAGGCTGTCTTCAGTTCTTCTTTCTCCAGGGTCCTCAGGGAAAGGAAGAATTCAGGGAAGGCTGTTTATCCAGGACCCAAACTGAAGAGACAGCAGAGCATGCGGGCTAAGAGGTACAAAAACCTGAGTCCATGTTCTAGCAACTCACTCAGCCTCAGTTTCTTCATCTGCAAAATGGGGATGACAAAAGGGGCCCCCCAGTCCATGTAGCTACTGTGACAGAGAAAGGAGGGTGTGGCCCAGGCTCGGCAAGTGCAGCACACGTGTGGCCACCTGCCCACTTGGCCCCTTGCTAACTTCAGTCTGCCACTTCAGTCCCCCTTGCTAACACAGCATCTTGGCTCAAGTGCTCAACATCCCCAGGGACTCATAGAACCAAGGCCCCAGCCCCCATCTCCCTATGCAGGATGGTCACTGTCACGCACAAGCTGCCAATCCTTCCCAAGGCCTCTGCCCACAACAATGGAAGAGAAGATTATCAGCAGAAACACCTGGTGCTTTAGCAGCTCGGCTCAGCAGTTTCTGAGAAATCACCCAGGGGAAGAAATTGGACTTGGCTGGGTTGACAGACATACTGGTATGAGGTTTGGGTGCTAAGTGACTAGCACAAGGTCACGGGTAGAGGAGAGAGAGAGAGGTGCTGGGTGGAGCTCGGTCCCTCATTCAATTGTTACTTTAATCCGTCATATATCCAGTGCCTTTGTGCCAGGACAGCTTTAGGTGGAAGACATTCACTGGGGCTCTTAGAGAAACCCACCATGCTGGAATAGCAGGAAATAGGGTAGATTTCGGAGAGTGGTGAGTGACCGGAGGCCACAGGCATCTGGCTGGAAAATCCAGAAGAGCACTGGAGGAGGGCTGGGAGGGCAGGCAGAGGTGAGTTTTACAGTGTGAGAAGATGAAGGGCATGAATTCACAGGGAGATAAAAGGAAAATGTACGCAGATAAATTGCTAGTTCTAACTATACACCCTTTGCTGAGGAAGGCAGGCTGCCAAGAGGAGGGTGGGTGGGGAGAGCCGGATCAGCAACAATGAGAAGGAAGAGAGCAGGCCGGTGGGAGAAGGGGCACTGGGGAGCGGACGGTGGTGCTGAGGACCCATGTGGCCACCTGGAGCGTGTCGGGGGGCATAACAGAGACGGAGGAAGGAAGGAGAGGGTACTTTTCTGTGCTCCTGTGTCCCCTGCGATTTGCCTGGGACAGGGACACGTGGTGGTAGAGCTCTTGGATACCATTAACCATTGACCTCTCTCTGAGAATTTCTTCTGCTTGCTAGGTGGTGCTATTGCACAGAATTATTTTCACAGGATGCAAGAATTTAGCAATTTTTTAAGACTTGGATTGGGAGTTGAGAATTTCAGGTAAGGAAAAGTATGTTTGGGAAGCTGTGGAAGGAGCCATACAGTTGTGTCTGAGGGTGACCGTGGAGATCACGGTGTGCTAAGAGGAGAGGAGGGTGGGAACAGTGGGCGGGGCCCAGACAACCAGCCCTGAGGTGTGGGTTAAGTCCCTGAGCTGCTCCTGAGAGTAGCATGTGGTCTCCCTGCCCTCCCAGCCTGGGATCCCCCCTTACCTGGCTGTCCAGGCCCAGGAAGATGAGCATCATGAAGAACAAAGTGGCCCACAGTGGGGAGAGAGGCATCATGGTGACAGCCTTGGGGTAAGCGATAAAGGCCAGGCCAGGGCCTGGAGAGGAAGGAGAGAGAGAGAGGTTCTGGGTGGAGCTCGGTCCCTCATTCAACTGTTACTTTAATCCGTCATATATCCAGTGCCTTTGTGCCAGGTGCTATGCCTAATTCTCCCTCAAATCACGTAAATCTCCCAGCCACCCTATGCATTTGGTACTATTATGATGCCCATGGTGGGTATGAGCCAGCTGAGGCACGGAGAGGTGAGAAAGGGTTAGGAGGGGCCAGGATTTAAACCCAGGCTTGTCTGACACACAGACTTCCCTCTGCACAGTCTTGTCTCTATTGTTCTCACTAGGGCACATATACAATGCAGATCTCAGGCCCACCCCAGAGACTGGGTCAGTCTAAGGTGAGGCAAGGACCAGGCACCAGGTGATTCCAATGCAGGAGCCGGAGTCCAGGCTTGGACAAAAGCTGTTCTACCCTAGGCCACCTCTGCCTTTGGTTCCTCCCCTCATTTCCCAGATCCACACTCACTTATTTTGGCTGCTCCAAAGAGAAAGCGTGGTTAGCATGTCCTGAGGATAAGATTTATTAATTTTTTATTAATATCAGGGGAGAGATACCTGATGTTCTAGCCCTGTAGCACAGTGGTCAAGAGCACAGGTTCTGCAGTCAGATGGCCTGGGTTCAAATCCTTGTTCTTTACTGGGATCTCTATCTGTTTCCTCAGCTGAAAAATGGGGATAATAAAGTCCTACCTAATAAAGTGGTTTTGAGAATTCAATAAGATGATGCAGAATATGGAAAGCACTTAAAGTAAATGTTCAATAAACATTAACTCTGATCATTAATTTTTTTACCTTAATTAAAAGCAACCTTATTAAAACATAATTTACCTACAATAAGCACTCATTTTAAGTGTACATTTCAATGAGTTTTGAAGTATACCCAGATAACTGCATTCAAGATATGGAACATTCCTATTGTCCCCTTGGGCTCCTCTGTATTCTCTCTCTCCCCATTCCCTGTCTTAGCTCCAGATAACCACTGATCTGATTTTTTTTCACCTCATATTAGCTTTGCCCATCTTATTTAGGAGTGGAATTGCTGGGTCATTTGGTAACATATGTTTAACTTTCTGAGAAATGCCAAATTGATTTCCTAAGTCACTGTCGTTTTACATTTCTATCAGCAATGTTTGAGGGTTCCAGTGGCTCCACATCTGTGCCAAAACTTGATATTATCAGATGTGGAGTTCACTTCACATATCTTTGTTGACCATTCATAGATCTTTTGCAAAGTGCTTGTTGAGTCAGCCCATTTTGTATTGGGTTTCCCCTTTTTTTTACTGAGTTGTGGGAATTCTTGGTATTATTTGGGATACAAATCCATTATCAGAGAAGTGTTATTAATATTTTCCCCTACTCTGTGGCTTGCCTTGTCATTTTCTTAATGGTACCTTGTGAAGAGCAGAAGTTTTTAATTTTCCACTTGTTTGTTGCTAGCATATAAAAAATAGAATAGACTTCTGTTTCTTGTCCTTTTATCTTGTGACAACACTAAGTTCACTTAATTTTTGTATGATTTTCTAATTGGTCAATCATGCTCATGCATAAATACAGTTTTTATTCTTCCTTTCTAATCTTAATGATTTTTATTTATTTTTCTTACTTTATTGCACTCTCTAAGAACTCTAGAACCATATGGAATAAAAAGAGAAACAGCATACACTCTGGTTTTGTTTCTATTTGAGGGGAAAGCATTTAATATTTAATGTCCAGATTAACATTTGTACAATACTATTGATTAAACTACAGACCTTTTTCATTATCTACCAGTTTTTCTCCTTATGTCCTTTTTTCCTGTCTTAGTATCCCAATTCAGGATTCCACACTGCACTTCAGAGATATATTTATTTACTCTCCTCTAATCTGCAACAGTTCCTCAGCCTTGTCTTTTATAACCTTGATATTTTTGGTGAGTACTGGTCATTCTTTTGCAGAATGTTCCTCGGTATGGATTTGTCTGATGTTTTCTCATTATCAAACATTATTACATTTTTGGGGAGCAAGGACATCATAGAAGTGATGCTGTGTCCTTCTCAGTGCATTATATTGGGAGGGGTACATGATATCCATAAACTGTATTATTGGTGAAGCTCACCTTGATTACTTGGTTAAGTTGGTTAATACCAGTTTTCTCCACTGTAAAGTTACTGTGTTTCTCAAAGTGATAAATATCTTGGGGAGGATACTTTGAGATTATGAAAATATCCTGTTTCAAGTCAAACTTATACCCACAGATTTTAGCATCCATTGGTAGATCTTCCTTGCAACAATTATTCCTGCGGTGTTTGCCTCACAGGTTTCTATTATTTTCATTCCTTCTATATTTTATTAGTTAGAATTATTCTGTAAGAAAGAACTATCCCTTCACACTCATTTATTTATTCAATTTTTACTTATTTCAGTATGGACTCCTGGGTATTCGGTTTATTCTATGGATCACAATCCAATACTATATTTATTCTGCTATTCAAGTTGTTCTAGGTTTTGCTACTAGGAGCTTCTTCAAGTTGGTGCCTATGTCCTTTTGACATACCTTCATCCTTTTTCTGAGCACTTCCTTATTTCTGGTACCACTAAATATTCCAGCTTCATCATGTCTTGCCCTGGCACTGGAATCAACTGCTTCTCCAAGAAGCCCTGGTTCCTTTCATGGAAAGTGGTGTTCAGAAACCAAGATATGGCTTCCGGTATGTTCATTGCAGCTAGGGTACCACTTCTTGCAGCACACAAAGCTAGGAGACCTAAGTATGTATATCTACACATACATACACATATATATTTCTATATCCATCTGTGTGTATATTAAACACATGAGTCTCCTGATACCTCAAATTCTAATACAGTTCATTGTAGATTCTCCACTTTCCTCATTTGTAACTTCTTTCTTAGTGTAAAATCTGTCCCCAATGATTTATATTCACTTGTTTGTTCAATCCTCATATACACATACAATAGTTACGGAATTACAAAACCATATCCCTGTACAAACAAGAGAATAGTACAATAATTTTTGGTTTTAGCCTTATAATGTACAGTCAAAATACTGTTTCCTGAAATTTACTTAGGTTAAGTCTTTTCTTTCCCATTCTCTTCAGTGTGGTTACATTTTCATTCGTAATACAGTTAGGCTCATTTCTTACTGTTTGTATTCCCTTTTAATTCCACCCACAAAAAAGAACTGTTTATTTTGGGTGCTATGTGAAAAACTACTATTACCATGGTTCTCTAAGAGTCAGAGGTATTGAAAATATATTAAGAGAAGTATTGTTTCCTTCTCATCCTTACTTAATTCCACCCTTCCTTCTATCCCTTGTCCACTTATCCCCTGTAGGTAACCCTTGTCTTTATTTTCTAGTTCATCCTTTACATATTTCTTCTGCAGAGATGAGCAGACATGCTTTCTTATATCTCTTTTCTTATACAATGGGTAGGTTACTATAGTTATTTGCTTTTTAAACTTACACACACACATTTACCATTTAAAAAATACACTTCAATATCCATTTACTTGATTATTTTTGTATTGTGATGAATGTTGAATTTTTTTCAAAGACTTTTTTTGTATCTGTGAAGATAATTTTGTAATTTATTTCATTTGGGCTATTAATATGTTGTACACTATTAGTAGATTTCCTAGCATTAAATCAGTCTTGCATTAGTCCAGGAGTAAATCCAAATTAGACAAGGTATATTACCTTCTTAATGTGATTTTGGATTCTAATATTTTCGATTTGGGTTTCCTATTATTTTATTTATTATTTTCCATCAATATGCATGAGTAATATTTTGTTTCTTTGCCTTATTTGGTGTAGGTATAAGTGTTACACATACCTCATATAAGGGGTTGAGAAGTTTTCCTTCCCTTTCAATGCTCTGCAATAATTTATATAGACTGGGATTATCAGGTCCTTGAAGGTTTGATAGAATTATCTGAAAAATCATCTGGACCTAGTGTTGTTTTTGTTTTTTGTTTTGTTTTGTTGTGGAGTAGTTCCTCAAAGACTTTGTCTATTGTCTTGTTTAAGCTTTCTAAATCAAATGCAGTCAGTTGTGGCAATCTAGTTTCCTAGGAAAGTATTCATTTCATCTAAGTTTTCAAATTTATGTGTAGAGAAGACTACAAAGCAGTCTCTTGTGATTTTAAAAAATGTCTTCTGCTTCAATGGTTATTTATCCTTTATTATTTTTTATTTCGCTATTTGTATGTTCTTTTTTTTTTTCTTGGCAATTTGGTAATTTGTATATTTTTATTTTTAAAGACCCAGAATTTTAATTTGTTAATTAGATCTGCTATTTCTCTATAATTATTTCATACATTCTTGCTCTTTATTATTTCCTTCCTCATGTTTTCTTTTGGTCCACTTTGTTGTTGTTTTTCTGAACAAGGGATATAATTCATTTATTTTCATTTTTATTGATAAATGTGGTTAGTATAGTTTTCTCATATTAGTTTATTTCTACCTATATCTCCTTACTTACTTACTTCCTGAAATTTTACTTCATAAAGGTTATTGCTGTATTATTTTGTGCACATATTTTTATGTGTTACATGTAGCTTCTACCATTAAAAAAATGTCCTTTGTAGTGCTTAGTGCTTTGGGGCTTGAATTCTACTTTGACTGATATGAGGATTGCTATCATTGTCTACCCCTTTATTTTTAGTCTTTATGAGTCTACTTTGTTTTAGGTGTGTCTCTTATATACGCAGCATATATATAGGTCATATTTTGTGAGGCAAACTGAAAACCTTTTTCTTTTAATAGATGAGTTAAGCCCATTCACATTTATCAATAAGACCGATATTTTGACAAAATATTTTATGGTTATGTGTATTTTAAAATATTTATTATGCTTCTCTATGAGTGGTGTATTCTTTGTTCTTTTATTTGTAAATATTTTTTGGTACTTAGGAAGGTTTATGTTTTTGTTCTAGTGGTTACCTTTATATTTGCATCTTTTAAAAAGGCCTTTAAACCCTTATTTTCTTATTTAAATCTTTAGTGCCTGGCTTTCTGGCTCCCCTCATCCCCACTCCCACCGCATATCATTTGACACCACTTATGGCCCACACAACAATGAGCTTTTTCTATTTTCCTCTTGCCTTCTCTCTCCATCTTTTAATTCAATGATTTCTACTTTGCTAACAGTACACAACATATGTCTGTATTAGTCCTCTGTCCTCTTCCCCACCTTTGCTTTGGTCTTAGATGTATGCTTAAATATTTTTACATGCTTACAATCAGTCCTTTTTCTGAAGTTTTCTAGTCATTATTGGTAGGGAGAAGCTCACTTTCTAATAGATTACTCCAAAACACGGATGAATATAGAAGCCTCAAAGTTCTGTTTAAAATGGTTATTCTATAGCCTTGATATTTTCTATAGCCTTGATTCACACTTCTTTGTGTGAATTAAAAAAAAAAAATGCTGCTTCATAGTTGCCTTTCCTTGTGTGTTGGTTTTGAAAAGTGTGATACCCCATCTAATTCTTTTGCCCTTGTAAGTTATTTAATCTTTTTCTCCTGGAAGCCTTGCAGATTTTATCTTTTTCTTTGAAAGCTGGTATCTTTGCCAGAATGTGTTGGAGTTGATCAATCTATGTGAATTTTCATTGGTCCCTAAGAAGTCCTTTCAGCGTATAGATTTAACTCCTTTTATGTTTCTGAAAAGTCTTCTTGGATTATAGTTTTAAATATTACCTGTTCATTTTTTTTTCCTTCTT
Organism: Enhydra lutris kenyoni; assembly: GCF_002288905.1. Taxonomy (NCBI): domain Eukaryota; kingdom Metazoa; phylum Chordata; class Mammalia; order Carnivora; family Mustelidae; genus Enhydra; species Enhydra lutris. Next base: position 41,685,563 of record NW_019154094.1, on the reverse strand, counting down.
TACGGACTCTTAATAATGTGAATATTTTCTTCTTTCCTAGTCTTCTGTTTCTACATTTTCACTTCTTTATGTCATTTTCATTCACTTCCTTGTTTTCTTTCCTTTTTAAAATGCCCCTTTTTTGAGACTATTCTCCACTGGACACTTTGTAATTTAGTCTTTATTTCTAAGATACCCTGGTCATTCTTTTTTCTCATTTCTTCCCGAGTTCGATCAACTTTCTCTTCATTTATTCCTGTTATCCCCTTCGCCCATTTGTTAGTTTTAAAATTCCAGGTTCAAGATGTTTTTTCCCCACATCCTCATATGCTTGTTCGGGTATATTTACTTCTGTCTGGAGTGCTGATATATAATTTTGCTTTGTTTTATGGTTGATTTCATGGTCATTGATATGTGGGGAATTTCCATGCCTGTTTTCTGCAGTAGTTCCGCATGGACTTGAGTTTTCTAATGTTCATGTTCATGTTCTTGGGTATTTTATAATATTCCCAACCTAATAGTGCCCTCTTTTGTAAGTATGACAAAGTCCAGGTAGTTTTTTTTTTCTTTAAAGATTTTATTTTTTTATTTGACAGAGAGATCACATGTAGGCAGAGAGGCAGGCAGAGAGAGAGGGAAGCAGGCTCCCCACTGAGCAGAGAGCCCGATGCGGGGTTCGATCCCAGGACGCTGAGATGACCTGAGCCGAAGGCAGAGGCTTAACCCACTGAGCCACCCAGGCGCCCAGTCCAGGTAGTTTTAACAGCATTTTGTGTTGATGGTGGAGGGAAGGTAATCTCCCCATTCCACACCCTAATTTAACAGTTCTCTTTTGTTTTGCAGGACTTTATCTCCTTTTTTTGGTTTTTCTCTTCACTGTCTAATTATTAAAGGGTGCATCTTTCTTCCTGTCTTTTTCTCCCCAGACGTTCTGTTTCATATGGTGTCTCCTTTCAATTGTGTCTGTTCCTATAAATGGTCCCTACTCCTTTAAATCACACACTGAATCCTTTCTCTGTTGTCCTGGTTAAGGGATTTGTCTGGATCTTTTCCAGCATTTTTCAGACTTAAGAGTAGATTTAATCTTTCTGGTGATTGCTCCAAATCATTTTTAGGTCCCTTCACCAGCCTGTCTTCTGTCTCTCCCACAGTTTTTCTCAGTTTGCCTATCAGCTGTGAAGACATAGGTGGTAGCTGGAGGAATTGTGTACCTGGATTGGTAATTTTTCTTTTTGCTAGAGCTATCTGTAGCTTCAACATTTTCTGTCTTCAAATTATGCAGGGACATGGTTTTGTATAAAATATATTTTCCCTTCTTGTTCTTGTTTGGAGTGAATATTGGATTATAAAAGTTGCTATACAGCTGTCACCATACTCAGATATTCAGATGTCTTATTTCCTCTAATTTTTAAAAGACTATTTAAAAAGTATAAGATTATACTTTAAAAAGTATAAGATTGATATTATTTTTTCTTGAATGTTTGGTAGAATTCACCAATGAAACCATGAGGGCCTCAAGTTTTCTTGGTAGAAATATTTTTGATAATGAATTCAATGTCTTTTAAAAGTATAGAGCTATTCAGTATTTCTATTTCTTCTTGAGTCATTTTGAGTAAATTATATTTTTAAAGGGATTTATCTGATCTATATTACCAAATACATTAGCTTGAAATTGTTCATAATATTTCCTATTCTCATTTTTAATGTCTGTAGAATTTGTAGTCATACCTCCTCTTTCATTCCTGATATTAGCAATTTGTGTTTTCTCTTATTTTTTTTTCCTTGACTAGTCTTGCTGGGGAATTATAAATTTTGTTATCTTTTTCAATACCAAAATTTGGCTTTGGAATTGTATTGTGTGTGTCTTACAAATTTGTTTGTTTCTACTTACTCTGGGTTTAATTTATACTTTTTCTTTTGCAGCTTCTTCAGCTAGAAACTTAATTTTTTTTTTTTACTTTAAATCCTTCTAATTAGGCATTCAAAATTATAAATTTGTCTGTAAGTACTTTAAATGCATCCCACAAATTTTGGTATGTTGTATTTTCATTACCATGCAGTTTTCTTTGACCTGTGGGATATTTAGAAATGGGTTGCTTAGTTTATACATACTTGAGGATTTTCTAGTTATATTTTTGTTATGGAAAATTTAATTCATTGGTAGTCAGAGAATATACCTTAAAATTTCAATCTTTTGAAATTTATTGAGACTTTATTTATGGCTCAATTTATATCCTATCTAGGTGCATGCTTCATGTTCATTTGAAAAGAATTGTACTTTGCAGTTGTTTGGTGCAGTGTTTTATAAATGTCAATCATGCCAAGTCATTGATAGCTTTCCAATATCTACCTCTGTATTAATATTTTGTATAGTTGTTTTAACACTAGCGAGCAAGGAATATTAAAAATCTCCAACTGTGGTTATAGCTTTGTCTATTTTCTTTTTTAGTCTGTCAGCTTTTGTTTCATGTAATTTAAATGTCTGTCACTATGTAGCAACACATTACAAATTAGATATCTTACAAATGAACTGCTTTTATAAACATTATGAAGTGTCCCCCTGTTATCTCCAGTAATAGCCTTTGACTTGAAGTCTACTCTAATATTAGTATACCAAAGCTACTTTTCTTATGCTTGTTGTTTGGAGAGTATGTCTTTTCCCTCTGTTTTACACTTTGTCTGTGTCTTTAAAGTGTGTCTCTTTATAAAAAGCTTATAGTTGAGTCTTGCTTTTTTACTCAGTCTGATAATCTCTGCCTTTTACTTGGAGTATTCAGCCCATTTACATTTAATGTAATTATAGATATGGGTAGGTGTAAGTTTACCATTTCATATTTGTTTTCTTTTTGTCCCTTCTGAATTTTGGGGGGTTTCATTTGTTTACTCTGTTGTGTTTTTCTTGCCTTCTTTTGAGCTAATCAATATTTTTACATATTCAGTTGTATTTCTTCTAAGCTTTGTAGCTCTACCTCTTATTATTATTTCCTAAGCAGCTGGGCCAACAATATGCATCCATAACCCATCAAAGTCTACCTAGAGTTAACAACATATCACTTAATCCTGCTACCACAGATCTGACACTTTCCACTTCTGATGATCATTCTGACGTTTTCTGCCTCGAAACAGAATTTAGGACTTAACCACATCAGTACTTACAAAATGAAAACAAATACTCCAATTAAAAGACATGGATAATCAAGACAGTATAAAAAAGCAAGACCCAATTCTAAGCTGTCTAAAATTTCAACCTCTAGGAGAGGGTACCTGACGAAAGAATCACAGAAACACAGCAAGGAACATGTGGGTGAGGGCCACAAATTTCAGTGGTGGGATCATAGCATGACAAAATCTGAGCCCTGTGACAAGTGCATGTTGCCTTCCTGGATCAGGTTCCAGGTATTCTGGGACATCCCACTGAATATTCTGCCATTTAATTAGGTATCTTCCAAAAATCATTCATCAGAAAGCAAGCCGAGGTCCTTCTGAGCAAGGTGAGATGGCTACACATTCACTTGCAACTTGCAATTTCTCCAAATGGTAGAGACTCCTAAGGAGAATCTTAGCCTCACCCACATTGTCCAACAGGGGCACAGAGCAGATTTACCTGCTGGATACAAGAAGCAACACAGGAAGATGAGCCAGAAAAGGCTAGAGCCAGGCTGCACCGCCTATGAGCTGTGTGAACTTGGGTGAACCACTTGGGTAACTCAAGCTCTGAGTTACAGGGTCCTCATCTGCAGTGGGCAGGGGAAAGCCTAGGGCTGCTGTTTATGTGAAGAGTGTCCTCTGCAGGAGTGTGGTGCATATTCTGCACACACAAGTGCAGGACCTTTTAAAGCCTACCTTGCAGAGATGCTGTGAATGGTTTGTGAGGTAGAGTGTTAAAAACAACCACCCCAGAGCCTCACAAGTGAGACAGAGTAAATCAGTTACGATCCATCCATCCATCGAATGGAAGACCACATAACCGTTAAAACTCATGATTGAGATCTCTGTTCATGGAGGCAGAAAGCTCCTTGTGCTTTATTGTAAATGGGAAAATGAAGCCTACAGAATACCAAGGATAATTTGATCTGGTTTCCATCACCACAAGTATGGATATATATACATGGAAAATCCGGACAGTAGAACCCCAAAGTGTTGTCATATTCGGAGTGCAGAGTTTTTCCTTTGTTAAGATTTCTACATTTTTCCACCATGAATATGCTTTCAGTTTGAAATTAGGAAAAAAAGTAACAAACTTTATTTTTAGTTGGCTCTTTTCCTTTCCATCTATGACTCCTCTTTCATCTATAAAATTTAAAGAGTGATATAAAGAGAAAAAATAGTGCTGCAGATATCTTATTCCACTTACTACCTAAGGTAGGTGTTAGGAAATTCATTTTATAGAGGAGGAAATGGATTCTTGGAGAGGGCAATCCTCCTGTAGAGAATGCTCTCTCTTCACAGGGCTGCACTGTACTTTCATGCCAGGAAGGAGCATGGATGTTTGGTCAAGTGTCAGGTGACCACAGTGGGCAGTAGGATGGCATGGTCAGAGCATGGGCTCTGGAGCCAGATGGCCCGTAGTAAGTCCCAGCTGTGTCCCTTCCAGCCTGTATAACCTTACATAAGTCATTTCACCACTCTGAGCCTCAGCTTCTTTATCTGTCAAATAGGGGAAGCAAATGTTGGAGGGCTGAGCTGAGACCACTCCTGCCCAGAGCCAGCACTTGCTGAGTGAGACCTTTAGTCATAGTAATATTCTCTAGTTTAGATCTGGACTCTTGAGCTCAGCAGGGACTGTCTCTATCTCTGACATACATTATCCAGAGGAAGGGGGACCCTGAGTGGTCACAGAGAAGAGCTTTGCAGCCATGCACCTGCTCTGATGTCCAGATATCCCACTCTGCCAGCTTGGTGGGTTAGAGGGATGCTTCCTTATCTATGCATGCCACACCAAACAGGACACTGTGGACCAGCATTTTCAACAGAGGCAGTGTGGCTCCCAGGGGTGCCTGAGGGTGGTTGCAATAAGTGGGGGCATGACTAGCATGGAGTAGATGGAGGCCAGAATGGCTAAGCTACCTGTATTACTCTCGACAAATGGTTCTACTAAATATTCTTGTAGGTGAAAAACTTTAGACTTAATTGGGGTTAGAATGTGTTTGTCATAAAAACACAAACTATTTTCACACTTTTAAAAAAATACACACTGAATTTTTCTAGAATTCAAACACCATGTAAATCAAGGCAAGAGTAATTCACCATTTTGTGTAATCACATTAGCAATAATAACTCTGTCTGTAGTGTGTTTGAAATAAACACACATCAATCTATACTTAAGAATGTCTCATTCATCATGATTCTGCATCTTAGAAGAGGGGAAGGGAGAGAGATTCTTCAAGCAGAGGGAACGGTATGTGCAAAGACCCCAGGGTAGGAGAAAGCAAGCAATGTTGCAAAAGCAGACCACCACAGCAGGGCAGCATGAGGGTGAGGGAATGATGTGGGTGGAGAAGCTACAAAGGCTGGGCAACGATGGCCTTGGGGCCCTGCTAAGAATCTAGCACTGTGAGAAGCTAAGAAAAGCTTTTCATCAGAGAAAGAAATGCTCAGATTTGCATTTTGAAAGCCAATCTGCACATGGAACAGAAGGGGCAGTAGTGGTAGCTGGGAGGCCAGTGGAAGGTTCCTGCAATCACGTAGATGAGGAGTCACGGGGGTCTGGGCTAGCGGGGAGAGTGTTGCTGGGGCAAAGTACATGAAGTGGAGCAATACCCAGGAAGCAAAAGCTATACCACTTGGGGATGTCTTGGATATGGGAGTGAGGAGGTGTCACAGTTTCTCTCCCACGATCCTGGCTTGAGGATGGATGGTGGGGCCACCTTCTAAGACCTGAACCCAGGAGAAGAATGAGCTGAGGAGGCAGATCGTATTTGTACTTTGACCACCAGTCCCCCAAGGCCTCCCTCGCCTTTGGCAGACTTACCTGACTCTGCCACCTCGGCAATGGGCACCCCCTGCTCGTATGCCATGAAGCCCAGGACTGAGAAGATGGCAAAGCCAGCCACAAAGCTGGTGCCACTGTTGAGGCAACAAAGCATGATGCAGTCCCTGCGGGGAAGCAGTGAGAGGGGCTGAGGTCAGAGTGGGAGGAACAGGTACACTGCTCGAACATTCTCTCTGAGCACCATAGCCATTCTGTGGAGCAGGCAGGGCACGGTGGGCACAGACAGCCACATATGCCTGTTGAAGCCATCGTGGTTCAGAGAGGTTAGGTGGCTGGCCCATGGTCACACAGCTTCTCCTGCATTTCTAGAGGATAAGGTGGGTCGTGGACCAGAAGCGTGGGAGAGGGATGGGAAGGAAGAAAGGCTGGCACGTGAGGAAATACACTACTGAGAAGATATTTGGAGACAAAGCCATGCTCCTCCAAATCCCTGGCAGGAGAGGAAACCAGGGAAAGCAAGAGAGGAGTTATTTCCTGGGAGCTCAAAGCTAGGAGGGCAGGATAGGCCTCTGAGAAACAGCTGCTTCTCAGTCAGGGGAGCATCCATGGACTTGACACTAGAAGCTCCCACCTGCTTCAGGAGATACCCCGTCATGCCACACTATTTATTGGAGCAGTGCCTCAGAGCCCTCATGGCTCAGTTCCCATGAGGGAGCAACCCTTCCAGGTTGGACACTGCATGGAGGGGTTATCAGAGCAGCGCCTGGCTCTTGCCCTGGGGAGGGGCTTAGCAGCAGAAGCACCAGCATGAAGCTGCAGCCCAGGAGAAATGAGAGAGCAAATGATGGGGCTTTGCCAAGACGAAGGCAGAACCCACAATTCCCAGCCTCTCCTCCCTCAGGCCCAGCATCCTCACGCAGCCACAGAGGGTAATCTCAGAGTCTTCTCAGCTGCTGGCTGCAGGCACTGGCCAGTTAGGCTTAGGGCACCTGTGTGCCGCACTTTCCCAGGAGGCGCTCCTAGAGGATCTGGCCAGTCTCTGGTCTGAGGTAGGGCTCTGGGGTGTCCCCATGGTGGTGACGGCTCACGCCACCACAGGGCTGCCTCGGCTCAGACCCTAGCAAGTCTTGTCCCCTGGTTCCATGGCACTTTCCCCTGGCTGGCCCCCCTGTGCTGCTTACAGCACTAAGAACTTCCTCATGTGTGTTCGTCCCAAACCGGCCTTCTCTGGTGAGTTTTAGTTCTGCCCTTCCTACCAGCCTACACCTCCTTCAGGTTTGGGAGAGCTGAAGAGAGTGGCCCTACATCCCCTTTGAGTTTTTTTGCTCCTTCAGTTAACTGTCCCAGTTCCTTTACCAGATCCTCATCCTGCTAGTGATCTGTAATACACTCCAGCTTGTCTGACCCCTCTTCAAGCGCCACGTCTAGGACTGAGACTCAAGAACAGAGCAGGATTCTCACCTCCTCTTCTCCCGACAGCATACTTTTTGTAATGTAACCAAAGGTTACACTAATGTTGGTGACTGTGACACCCAGTTGCCTTACAATGACTCTGAGGATCAAGGGCATACTGGAGAAGGCATTACCCTGGGGGTCCGGAGACATGGGCTCCACTGCCCCCTGCAATTCTTTTCTCTGGACCTGATCTCACCATAAGACAAAATGCTTGATAACAGAGTTTCTTGGGCCTTATGACAGATTATTAATTTTTTAGCAAGTAGTCATCTCCCCCTACCTTCTTCCTTAGGGATGAGTCTATTTCCCTGCACCATAGGCTTTAGATTTAGCCACATGATTTTCTTTGGCCACAGGATATTAGCAGATGTGACACAAATGAGGTCTGAGATATGCTTATGTGACTGAACTTGTCCTTTATGCCTTCTGTGATTTGCAAGGAAAGGAATTTCCCAGGGGAGCTGCTGTCCTTGCCGTTTGCACCCCACAATGTACAAACATGAAGCAGACTTGAGCTTGCCTACACCTTGGAGCCAAACCCAACCAATTCATAGCCCACTGGAGGGCTTCCCCAGCTGGCCAGGAGACTTGTGAGCAATAAAAGCAAATGCTTGTCATGTTAAACCACTGAGTTTTGGGGGCTGTTTGTTACACAGCTTTACTGTGGCAGTGAGTGACTGATTACAAGTCTCTATAAAGAACTCCTCTGGCACTGTGGGTGAGGGCTGGGCTGGCAGATCTGAAGACTATCTGCAAGCCTGATTTCTCTCTTCTTATTATTCTTTTTTTTTTTTTTTAAGATTTTATGTATTTATTTGACAGACAGAGATCACAAGTAGGCAGAGAGGCAGGCGGGGGGGGGGGAAGCAGGCTCCCTGCTGAGCAGAGAGCCTGATGTGGGGCTCAATCCCAGAACCCTGAGATCATGACATGAGCTGAAGGCAGAGGCTTTAAACCACTAAGCCACCCAGGTGCCCCTGATTTCTCTCTTCTTAAAGGGAAATGCAACTCAGGCAAGGTAAGGGGAGATTTATGCCCAAGGTTAGGGTGAAGATGTTCCTCATGTTTATTTCCTGACCCTGCCTCATCAAACAGTGAGAAACAAGGTGGTCCTGGTGAGGAAAATGCTTTCTCTGTATCTTCTATATTCTGGAATTCTCCTCTGTAATCGGAATCTGCAATGTGCCTAGTCCTGGGCTGGGGTTTCTTGAACACTGTGTCACTGAATCTCAAGACTCAGGGAGGAGAATCACATACTCAAGATTTCAGGGACTTCTACTGGTGAGGATGGAATGTGCATCCATTTATCTCAGACACTAAAACCCATGCATCTTCCAGGAGCTGCACAAAAACAAAGTGCCCCCCACCCCGCCCCGCCAAGAATTAAGACTTTCAGATTTTGACTCGTGGACAATTATCTGTGGGTACCCATGTGGCTGCTGAAAAACAAATATCCCTTATTGCAAAGTCCCCATCTATCCCCAGAGGTCTCCGGAATGACTGCCTCACACCACAGAAGCACAGTAAAGCACCTGAGGTCCCTTCCAGCACTGTGTCCCACACCCCAGTCCTCAGAGCACCTGCACTTTCAAGAAGAAGGGGCTTAGCAGCCTGTGTTCTGAAGTGAGGATTTGCCCCCGCCCGGTTCGCTGTATTCCCCATCCCTCTACTTCTTTCCTGCAGGGCACCTTCTAGGTGAGAGCTTATGTAACAAGCGCTTTTAAGTTGGCAGGAGCTGAGCTGGGCTTTGAAGACCTCCAGAAGCTATTATGCTGTCAGAAGAGAGGGTACTAATTTACTCCTTCTGAGTTGGGAAGATCTTCTCGAAGAACAATTTGGAAATAGAAATAAAACGGGCCTTCAGATTTTGCAGTATCACCTGCAGTATCATCTGCTTTCTTCTGCCGCTGGGAGGGGGAATAACCTGCCTATTGGATGGGAGAGCAGAAGGGAACTGTGGCAGCCAGCGCATTTTACGCATATGCTCGGTGGGGAAGACAGTCGCTACTGCCCCAGAACACAGCCTGAAGACAGGGTGGTCTTGACCGAATTCTTGTCGGCTGCAGTTGTTGGGAAAAAAACTGGCCATCCCTGTTAGTGAGGAGTAGGGGTGCAGGAACCAGACAAACTTGGGTTCAAAGACATGTTCCACCACTGGCCATGTGAACATGAGCAAGCAACCTACTCTTGGGCCTCAGTTTCCTCATCTGTATAACAGACGGCTCCTTCCTCGCTTCCTGACACATCATTTGGCACTGTACTAGGCTTGAGGGACAGTGTGGAACAAGAAGACCCAGCCTGTGTCCTCACAGAACTGACAGCCGAACAGTGACCAAATGATTTCTGCAGTGCCCTGCACGGAGGGCTCACGCTGAGTGCTGGCTGCTGACAGGGGTGACAGCCGTAGACAAACAGCAACCTTCCCTAACATCCCAAGTGGGTCACATTCAATGCAGACCAGAGGCCTGCTGTGCTGTTCTCCCGGCCCCAGTGCCTTTCTCTTCCTGTCCATGGTGACTGTTCATATAGTGGCTCACAGTGCTCTGCCTCTCATCCCTCAGACCTGCCTCTCCATGAATGCGTGGAAGATAGAGAGGATCTTATGAACAACTTGGCATGGTCAACCACCTCTCCAGCAGCCTTCTGTCCAGCTCTACCCGATACCTCTCTGCACAAGCTCCCCCAGGAACAACAGAACTTGCTGTCTAGCGGCACACTGGATTCTACCATGGCTTTTCCTTACAGCATGCTGGACCTGCTCACTGTCACTTCCTTGTCCTCAGTTTCCCCAACTTATGAACTCTGTAGACTGAGGCTGTGCCACTCCTGATTCTGGAGTGCCACAATGCACATGGTTTTAGTGAATGGATTAATAAAGTGACCATGAAGCTAGCTTTCAGAGAGATGTGTGGGAGTCCTGGGATGGAAACCGGGAGACTTCAGCCAGAGTCCAGGTTCTGCTATGTGTAGCTGGAGATAATGTGGGAGGAACTTTATCACTGCTAAATGTTCTTTCAAATGCATGATCTCACTTGAGCCACAGAGCAATTGAGTTATTTGGTTAGTAGGTATGAGACCCCCAAAGAGCTACCTACCATGACCAGGCACTGGATGCAGGGGTGGAGAGACCTCAGCAAACAGACCATTGGCCTAGAGCTAGAGCTCAGGGTGCCATCTGCACGTGAATCATGCACCGCTATGCTAGGAGACCTTGGGTGGGTTCTTGGCCCTCAGTGGGTCTCAGCCTCAGAGCAGAAATCAGGCTGCAGGCATGAGAAACCAGGCAGCCAGGGCAAGACAGTGTCAGGCTCAGCCCCCAACTTGGGCACCTCCCTTCCCAGTGCTGGGTGTGGCCACATGCAGGAGGCCAGGGAGGAAGGCTGTGGGGGAAGATGGGGCACTGGCCACTCCAGATGGGGACAGGAGAGGAGCCTACATGAAGTGAGAAGGGGCAGGGAGCTGGTTTCTGAACAGAATACAGAAGAACAAAGCCAGATCTGGGTTCAAGTCCTGGTTTTGCCACTTACTAGCTATGTCACTGTGGGCAAGTCACTTACTTGCCCTGGGATAAATGTTTGCCATACAGGGTGGGATGGAGGCCTGAACAAGATTCCTGGAGTGGATTTGCTTTTAGCCTGCAATGTACTCTGAACACATTCATTATTTTCCTAGCTCCTCAGGTGGTCCACTTTGTGACCCTGGGGCAGGGAGAGTCTAAGAAACAAGCCATCTGTCTCATCCTGGCTCCACACAGTGGGAGGACAGCCTGAACTAGCCTGGCAGCACAGAGGGCTTTGGTGGACAGCGGGTAGGGCTGTGAAGTGCTCACCTGTAGCAGTTGTTGTTATAATTGTTATAACTTCCCAGAGCAGTCAGACAACCCAGGCAGATGGCATAGGAGAAAAAGATCTGCGTCCCAGCATCTACCCAGACCTGCAGGAGGGCACAAAGAAGTCAGCATGAAGAGAAGTCAGATTAGGGGTGGCCCCATTCTTGGAAATCCTCCACCCTCCCTTGTCCTCCAAAAAGTCTAGGCAAAGCAAAAATCAAACTTCCTAACCTTCTCGGGAATGTGCTTTAAGAGTTCTATTATTGGAGACTGCTTCATTAAATACAAATGTCCTTAATTCCAGAATTTTCCAGAGGTTATGGATAACAATTCACTGAACAGCAAGAATTTGGACGTTTAGGTCCTTGCTCCAACTATGTGACCTTGGAAAAGCTACTTAACCTCTCTGAGGCTTAGTCCCCTCATCTGCAAACTGGGGAATGAACTACCCTCTCAGAATTGTTAAGAGGATTCCTGTGATATGGAACGGAAGCTCCTGGGACCTAGCTCATAAGCTAAGGCATATTTACGCCAAAATGAGTGACTGCTTATCTTTGTGATTAAGAATACCATGAGTAAACTGTCATAGGATTCTGTCCCTAGGAAAATATTTGCATAGTTGATTTGAGCTTAAGAGGTGGCAGGGAAGGGACAGGAGAAGGGGGAGGCCCACCTATATCTTTCACCTTTCAAAACAGATGCATTTTAGGCTTCCTATGTGGTACATAATGGAAACTACTTTCTTAGTCTCCAGGTTCCTCTCTGGCAAAAACTGCTGTTAACAGCACGACATGCACACCAGGAGTTATGATGGCTTCTTTAGCACTTTTCCCCGGGCTCTCTCTGCACTCAGTTCCAAGGAAAATCCATAGCTAAAAGCTAAATGCAGCCGATGACATTGATGCTTGAGAATCAGGTGCCATCTAGAGAACAAGGCTTTGCACTAAGTACAAATACCCACTAACATTTATTGTGCACTTGTTACATGCCAGGCAATGGTGCTGAGCCCTCTGTGCGTTATGGCACTTGGATATTCACAGCAACCCTCTGTGATAAGTGCTATTATGCACCCCCATTTACAGCTGAGGCAACAGGAACAGAGAAGTTGCATGATTTATTCAAGGCCACACAGCTGGGAGTGGCAAAGGCAGGTCCATGGAGACCACCTAGAAGTCCTCTGGGGTAATCTCCCACCCAACACAAGACTCTCTTCTGACTACTCCTGACAGAATAGTTTGTTTGATTAGTGCTAGTGACAGGAAACTCACTATATCCTGTTGCGGTCCTTTCTTCTTTACAGAGTTCTGACCATTAGAATATTTCTGAAAATGAGAGGAAATCCCCCTTCCTGAAGGTGTTCTTAGTTCTGGGACCATCCAGACCACACCTTCCTCTTCTGTCTGGTAGCACTTTAGAGATTTGGAGAAGCATCAGTGCCCCTTGGATCCTAGAACTCTTCCTTCTCTAGGCAAAATAATTCTATTTCCTCTCCCAGGGATTTGATAATAACAGTACAAGTCACTGTACCCTGGATTAGCTCAAGCTGGTTAAATCATTCAACAAATACTTATTAAAACTGAAAATCATAATGCTGCTTTTCAACCTAAGAAATGAATACATTTTTCTCCCTCACTGGAGTGTCTTGGAACTGATGAGGAACTTAAAGAGAACTCTTTCATGGTGGGTGGGTGGGTGGGTGTGTGTGTGTGTGTGTGTGTGTGTAGGGCAGGGATGCCAGCAGATCAGAGTGGACTGAGACATGGGGAGGAGGGAATGGAAAGATGGAATAAAAAAAAGCTTTTATAAGAAGTTTTGCCATGAAGGGGAGTTGGGAGATAGGTAATGGAAGTGTAATTTAGGGAGATTTTTTTTTTTTAATGGCAGAAACTCAAGGATGCTTAAATGTTGATAGGAAGGGTCCAGTGCAGATGAAAGTATTAAATATGTAGGAGAGAAACATATGCATTTTCAAGTCTACCCATTCTGCCTCAGTTTCCCCATTTGCTACCTCAGTGGATTCTCTTTACCCCAATCCAGGGTAATGATCTATACCAGGTACTCAAATCTCCAAGAGGAAGAAAACAGAGGTATTTTGCCTGGAGAAGGGAAGAATTTTAGTGTCCAAGGGCACTGGTGCTTTCACTGAATCTCTAATCTAAGACTAGTAGTAAATCATAAGGAAAGGTAAAACACAGTACAGATGCTAACCCAGGAAACAGAAGATGAGATCACAGGAGCCACTCAGCGGGACGTTCAGCATTCAGTCGAGCCCTGTTCCTCAAGTCCCTCACTCTTCCTGAAAATGCCTCTGCAAATTAAATATCCCTCCTCCCAGACCCCTCACTGTCCTCTGGCTGAGCATGTGGGCCACAGTGAGAAAAACCACCAAACTTGTGGGAAATCTGGCTCCTTCATCGTGGCTGGGCCCCATGGCAATTGGCTCCTCTCCACCCAAAACATGGTAAATAAGCCCTTTGTGACTCTGAAAACACCAGAGAGATTTCCATCCACACATCTCAAAGTTGGGACCCCGAAGAATGATCTTCACTTGTGGGAATTTTCCTTGCAAGTCTGCTCACTGAACACATCAACACTAAAACAGACATCTGCTGTTTTTGCCCATCCATCTCCCCTTTTCAGGTAACAGTGCCCTAATTTCCTTTGGGAAAGCCCCTCTTCTCCACTGGGATGTAGCTTCAGGGGTGTTCACATGGCCCAGGCCTGGCCAACAAAAGCATTTGTCTTGGCCAGTGATTGGTTCAAGGATGAGCATATGATGCAAGCCAAGCCAATGAAACTTAATCCTGGGACTTTTTTACTGGAGCTACTGCAAATGGGACACATCTTTTTTTCCTGGAGATGTTAATCTTGTAATTGCTGGGGATCGTCCTTGACCATGAGGGAAGAGCCTGTCTGAGAATAAAAACAATGCAGAGGAAAGCAGAGTCTAGAACAAAGAAAGAGGGGCGCCTGAGTGGCTCAGTTGGTTAAGCGACTGCCTCTGGCTCAGGTCATGATCCTGGAATCCCGGGATCGAGTCCCACATGTGGCTCCCAGCTCCACAGGGAGTCTGCTTCTCCCTCTCTGACCTTTCCCCTCTCATGCTCTCTCTCACGGTCTCTCTCTCAAATAAATAAATAAAATCTTAAAAAAAAAAAAGAAGAAAGGTTGATATTGGTATAATGACTTAAGTACCTGGATCCAGCCATATCTGAAATGAATCCTACCCTAAAACATTTCAATTTCAGAGGCCTATAAATTCCTCTTTTTCTTATGTCAACTTGAATAGGACTGCTGTCACTTCAAAACTCAAAGAATTCTGACTAGTATCAATGTTAAGTTCTTAGAAAAACCTAGGGGCTGAAGCCCAAATCCTTCCATCAATCCCAAATTACTGATGAACCAACACTTATTGAAGACCTTCTGCATGCAAAACCCTGTGGCATAATCTGAAAGAAGTACTATACAACTATATAGAGCACTGCTTCCTTGTTTCTTGGTGAGAAAAGGTGAGACATTTAGAGGCAAAGGGAGCCAGTACCTAGGAGTGGTTGATGAAGGGCACAATTAACATGTGCTAGAAGAATCAGAGAAGGCTGTCTGGATGGAGGCATAACTTTAAAGACTGGAGAAAGGATGAGAAAGGACATCTTGGGTCTGGAGGTTCATGTGAGAGGAGGGTGTATTCTCAAATGTTTTTTCCCTCTTGTTCTACCTCTATGGTAAAAAGCCCGTCACTACTGTTCTGATGGTTAGCATTTGAATCAATACTTTCATATAATACTTTTAGTCCTCCCCCTTTGTGACACCGAGGGTTGGTTCCCAACTACACTGAAATTAGCCAGTAGTCTCAGTTTCTTTTCCATCCCTTTCCTCTAGCATCTAATTAGAAGAAATACTCATTTGTTTCCAGTTAATATGTAAAGGCAATAGTGAATTTATTCTATTTTTCACATACATACTCCATTCTTTTTTTTTTTTTCTTCAAAATGGTTGTCACCATTTGTATCGACTTGGATGGAACTTGAGGGGATTATGCTAAGTGAATAATTCAAGCGGAGAAAGACAATTTCCCAATTTTTAATACTTGTCTATATTTGCATGATCAGAATGTACAATTGTATTATCTCTTTGACAGTCATGGAACTGTGAGTTTTACAGGTGACTATAAATTTAATGCTTCCCCGCCCCCGCAACCCAGTCCTTATGTTTATACCTCTTCACTCAGTTTGGTTGCCTGTAGTTTGTTCTCTAGTAGGTTCCTTAGGCAAGGCTAATGGGAAATAATACTTCCTGGCACCTTGCATGTTCATAACAGTTGACCGATAGCTTTCATACTTGAACATCAGTATGGCTTTATATAATGTCTTTGGTTTCCTTTTTCTCTTCCTGAGTATCTTAAATACCTGTTTAGTTGTCTGCTGGCACTGAGCGCTGCTGTAGGAAAGTCTGATACCATTCTTGCTTACTTACTCTATTTGTCTGAATGACCAACAGTTTTTTTCTTTTCTCTTTAATATTCAGTCATTTTGATTAAAATAGGTCTTAACGTTTATCACTCTGGGCTGATATTCCCAGGCTTGTGGTGCACTTTTTCAAGATATAATTCAAGTCTTCTCTTTAATTTCAAGGAAAAACATCCCCGAATTACTGTTTTAGGTAAACAATTTGTTCCTTTCCCCTGCTTTGCATTTCTTTTTGGGGGACCCATGTGTATGTTGGACCTTCTTTGTCTACCTTTTATATCACCTTTTCTTCCACTCTTTAAATAATCTCCTTTCTGGCTTTTTTATTTTCCTCCTTTCCATCCCCTATTCACCTTATGGTGTCTACTCTCCTCTTTATTCCTTCTATTCAGTTATTCCTTCTGAAATGTTCTGCCTTTCTTAAGCTGTCCTTTGGTTAGCTTTCTTTTCAAATCTTTTTGTCTCACAATTTCACCTACACTATTACTTATTCACATCTGTTGGTTCTTCATTTTTTTTAGCTTGTTTTGAAATATTAGGTTTGAGTATTCAGCTGTTTTGTGGCCCTGTCTGTGGAATACATACATTATCTATAGGAATACTATTATGCTCAGAATTCTTTTTCTCTTAATAGTTTTTAATGGGATTTGACATGATCCTTTTCCATCGTTCATGTGCAGGTCGGACACATTTCCCTGTCCTCTTATGAGGAGGGTTTCTTGTATGGAGGAATAGGGATGATCCAAGGTAGATTGTCTAGCCTTAGAGTTCTAGGTTACCACTTCTATTAGTATAAAAACTGAGACTGTGCAGACAGTACATTCTGAAATTATTACTCTCTGTTCCGTTCCCTTCCCTCATTCCCATCCAAATTTTCTCTTTTTGTTTCCTCTAGCATCTCCATCCTGCTCAAATTGTATTCTGCTCCTAGTGGCTTCTCCCCAGTGTGGGGTTCTCTCTGGCTATGGAGCCTCAGCTGCTTGGTCCCTAGACTTCCCAGGTCCCAGACTTCTGCCCAAGCTTCCTATAGCTCTCCTACTTTCACCTATAACTTGGGGCCCAAATATATCCCTCTTAATTTTGGCTGACATTCTAAGATAGCTCCACCAAGCCTACTCTCCTACAGTCCTCTCCTTCTAGGGGTGAATACTCTCCTTCTAGGGGCTGGCTCTCAGCCTTCCACATTCCCTTTGCCTTCAACTTCATCTCATCTCATAGAGTTGACATCATGCAGATGTTATTGGTATCAGTGTTTGGCTCCACCTGTTCACATTTTGTGCTTCATGGAGTCACCTAATTATGCTGAAGATGTTTTTTGTTTTGTTTTGTTTTACTATCCTGGTTTTTCTCTTTTGGTGGCGAGATTCTGGAATATTTTTTTTAAGTTTTTTTTTTTTTTTCCCTTCCTGTTGCTATCTTATCTCCTTGGTTCTCAAGAATGTTCAGGGAGCAGATGAAACAAGATTGGTGTTGACTGGAAGTGAGAAAAGAACACCCATGGTTCAGCAATTTGGTAGATGGGGTATAAAAGAAGATGAGCTGGATTTTTAAAGGGAGGACGGAGGTATAAAGTAGGGAAATGGGGAAGTATAGTTTTGGACAAGGCAAGTTTTAGACATCCAAGTGATATGTGCAGGAGACAGATGGAAAGTCAGGGCTAAATATTGTGGCCTGGGCTGGAGACACAGATTTGGAAGTCCTCAGAATTTTAGGAGTAACTTTACATCTCCTTGACTTCAGATCCAAACCTTTCTCCACTGGCTTTTTCTATTTTCTACATTTGGAAAACTCAGGTTGATAAAACTTTTCTGCTTAGACACATGCTCACTGGGCATTCAAGAACCAAGAACCTTCAGGGTTAGATTTCTTGAAAAAGTCTCATGAAGAAGCATAAGTATCTTTGCATGAAGTCTGTACCATTAGACTTCTTTACAGATTTGCATAAATGAGGTGTGTCTATGTTCTTAAACATAAGCCTGTCATTGCAAAAATGCAACAGGGCTCCAGCTGTCAGCCTTCCTTTTCATCAGGGAATGAATTAGTTAATTTACCAGGGAGCTGCTATATGTATTAAGATAATTACTGCTGGGCTATGCAGGAATGAACAACGAATCCCCCAAATCTCAATGGCTTAGCACAACAAAAATGTATTTTTTTGCCGACAAAAAGCCAGACCCAAATTGTGAAGGGGTGTTCTTCAATCCAGTGACTTGGCCTTACAAGACCTTCTGCCTTATCATGATACTTCTATCTACATCAACACACCCTCTGATGCAAGGAACAAAACACTGGAGGTTAGCCTAGAAAGTTTTAAGAGCTAGACGTAGTTGTTGCATGTATCGCTTCTGCCCACATACAGCTGGGCAGAGCCAAGTTGCATGGTCCCAAGCTAAAATCAAGGGAATCTGGGAAATGTAGTCTTCCTACTCACAAGGATGAGAAAAGGAAATAGTGAGCTGGTTGGTGAACACGTAGCATTATTTCTGCTACAGGCATTATCCCAAAAGTCTATTTCCCTACTTCTCTCTTCAACTTGGAATTCCATAGGTACCCAGAGATCAAATAAGATCAACGGTGGCTACTGGAATAACTTCATAAAAAGGGAAAAGAGAGACTAATAAAACAGACTGGCAATATTCATGAACACTTCCACCAGTTTGATGATGTCTTAAGAAGTGGAAAACTTGAGTAATGTTTGTTGAAAACCTACCCTGTACTCAAGGCTTTTGTGGACATGATCTCGTCATTTACATAAGCATCTCAGTGAAGTAAGTAGTTTCTCCATTTTTATAGAAGAGGAAATGAATCCATACAAGGTCAAACAGCTTATCAGGTAGAGTCAGGTTTGAACACATAACACCTTGGCTCCATGTTTTACAGAGAAAAGCTGGGGCCTCCCGGTGTGCTGAGTAGGCCTGGAGTCTCAGCTAGGATTTAAACAGCTCTGTAGCTGTCCATTCAAAGACAAAGACAACCCCACCTCAATGAAAGGAAGACCAGGCAACTGAACCCCGTTGACCAGCATCTCCCAGGATGCTAGAAAGGGGGCAGCTCAGTGGAGAAAGAGCTTCCTTTTCTCAACACAAATTGAAGGGAAAATAGTCTCCACAAAACAAACCCTAAGGAAGCTGGGTCAGTAGCTAAGAAACGGATCACTCCCCATGTTCTACAGCAATGAATGGGGGGCGTTCTGGCAGCATGAATGTGGGCAGTCCACATTCAGAGGTTTGGAGAACAGATTTGCATGGGAACAGGGGAGCAGGGCCCCTTTAGAAGAGAGGTGGTCCCTCCCTCTAGCTTCGGTCAACCTCATCCTTTTCAGGGCAACCAGTTCCAATGAGCCCGGGTGCACAGTAGATACAGAAAGCAATGGGTTAGAGTACAATCAGCCTTCCCAACTAGACCCTCAAAGCCCAGCAGTGCGCTGCACAGAGTAGGTCCTCAATGATATAAGCAGGGAGAGCAAAGAAGGATGGACAGACAAGGACAAATTCTTCCCTACCCCCACTTAGAAGCCACACTTGTCAAGATAGATGCTCAGTACTGGCTGCCCCAGTCCACATGGATATCATTTTACAGTTCATAAAGCACCTGCTTATATTCCGTGACCCACAGCTGCCCTGAGGTGGGCATGATTATGCCCAGGTTAGAGACAGCTGTGTGCAGGGCCAGACGCATACGTACTCTCTCCCCATATGCCCATCTTGTCCATATATGTAGAATGTCTCATATCTTAGATGTTTGTGAGTGAAAGCTTCATGTCTTATAGAGAGAAAAGACTTATCCAGCTTAGGCAGAACCAAGGAGAAGGTCCTTGGGCATATATGGTTAGCATCTTCCTCTTTTTCTCTTATACACAAAAGCTTAAAAAGATAATGTGTGTGCAACAGATATTCAACACAGTGCCTAGCTCTTGGAGGGCACTAAGAAGTGCTCAGAAACCTAGCCATGAGCTCTAACAAATGGTAGGTGTTTAGTCAACACCTCCTCAGGATATACCAATATTCAAAAGTCTGGAAGAAAAAAAAAAGCCTCTTCTTTCTTTTTCCCTCTAATACCATGCACTGGGTATCCACCTTGTGGCAGGCACTGTCTTCCCTCAGGGGGCTCACATTCTAGCAGGACGGACCACACACCAATGCAGAGAAGCAGCAACCCCACATCTGGTGGAGAGGAGCAAACAGGGACTACACAGGCTGAGGTCGCAGGGCCGTGGGGCCCAGGGCCTTGCTCGGTAAAGATGCAGCTGCCTCCCTGGGAGCCTAAGAGGGGACTGGAGCTGAAGGTCTCCTTCTCTATGGTGTCTCGTGCAGCATGGACTAGAGGAAGAAGCCCCCTCGAAATGTACTTTCAGACCTATACACGGAGCCATCCGTCAGAGTAGAGGGGCAGTGCCTCTGTGCAGTGTCAAAGCTGATGCCAGTCGGCAGGCCTGCTACATCCATCTCTGTGTTCTGGAGTTGGTGGCAGGTGTGCCACTGATACTCTGAGGTCTCTGACAAATGCAGCATCAACCCATCCTGCCACTAGTAGGAGGAGGTGTGTGGTGACAGCGATGCCAGCCATCACCATCCCAGCTCATCTCTGTTAGCGCCTAGAACACAACAGGGGCTATTCTAAAGGCTTTGCAAGTATTAGACTCACTGTTGAGCTATGATTATTCCCTTTCTATAGATAAAAAAACGAATGCCCAGAGAGGTGAAGTCACATGTCCCTCTAGCTTTGGAGAGATGTACATACTGGTTGCTGTGTGAGGAGTTAGCCTTAGGGACAAATGAGCCTCTGGAACCTGGCCTGCCCTCTGGGAGACCATGTCCAGGGGGAATAAGTTAAATAGGATGGTTTCTGTCAGATGCCTGACTCCAAGCCTTGCTGTGGCTTAAGGAAAGGGTGTGAGCTTTGGGATCAGGAAGACCCAGGTTGGAGACCTGCTTGTCTACTTAACTGCTATACAACCCTGGGCAAGTTACTTCACCTCTCTGAACTTCAACCACTTCATCCGTGAAAGATACTATGAGTGTAAGGTACACAGTGGGGTACCTGGTAAGATTCCCTTAATCTCATTTCTTTTCAGGGCTAACACTTTTCAACTACACCACGAAAACCAGCTCCTGCCTCTTTCCTACCATCCCAGCCCCTTGAGGCCAGGTGAACCAATCAGATTTCTGAGCAGCACCAAACACTGCAGCCACCCTTCACTACCACAGACTCACTTACTTTTAGGGCCTGGAACATGGACACGACAATGAGGGGCAGAAGGAACCAACATCTCATCGCTCCCAGACTCCTTACAGTCCCAATGCCAGGCCAAGAACATATGTGAAAACTGCCAGCCCCAACAACACATGCAGCATTTGGCTTTTGGACCTGAGTAGACAGGACAGGGCTTGGTGGCCCTCCAGGGGCTCACAACCCAGAGCCCTTTGTCTCTTTAACATTTTCTTTTCATACAGGCAGCCACACACAGACACACAAACACACATACACAACACAACTTTTGTAAGCAAACCCTTTGATTGAGGCTGAAACATAACTTATATGGCCCGGCAGAAAATGGCTGAGTTAAGCTCTTTCTTTTCTCCTTTTATATTGGTAAAGAGTCTCAAAAGATTAAAAGTAGGTTAGGAGAATAATACAACAGCTGTGTTTCCAGTGTGTACCTGACAACGGCTTTTGTAGAAGTGAATAATTACATGAAAATCACTTCCTTCCCACCTCTTTCTCAGCCCCCTCTGGGTTGCTAGGCGCCCTCTCTCCTTCTTTCGGCTAATGCCACATACAGAAGCTGATGAATACAGTATGGCCATTATGCGGGAAGGGAGTCGGGAGGGAGAAGGATTCAAATGCTCCCTCCCTGGTGGATTCAATGGTGGGGAGAGGGCTATGGGGGAGTCTACTCTGGATATATTTAAATGCTAATGTGCTGGGCAAGCAGGCAGGGCCAGTGGGAACAGTGGTGGGAAGGGGCAGAAGCTCTTGGCTTGGAAGTCCCACTGGAAATATGTTCTGCAGCCTCTGGCTCTGGAGCCAAGCACTTCCCTGGGCAGCCGGCCCCGGGGGCCACCTGGGGCCTTGCCAACTGCCCTGCCAGTAAAGTGTCACTGGGCTGAAGGGTTGCACCGTGGGTGGTGAGGAGCCGTTCAGTTCTGTGGGCGGGGGGGGGGGGGGGGGGGGGGGGGGGGGGGGGGGGGGGCGCGGGGGGGGGTTGGGGGGGGGGGGGGGGGGGGGGGGGGGGGGTAGCCTGGGTGTGTAGGCTAACCCTGGTGGCCCTTTTGTGTGGAGCAGGGAGTAGGGTCACTGTGGCTGGGTCTCTGCCCAGAGGCTGGACAGCCATGTTCCAGTCACAGAGCGCTGAGGGAGTGGATGAGTGGTTGTTGGCACTGGGCTGATGGCAATGACCTCCAGGCCTTCTGAGGTAGAATCCTGAGGCCCGTGTGTGTCTACCCCTTAATCCATCCCATGGGACAACTGCGCCCCGTTTTACCAAATGAGTAAACAGAAGAGGTTCTGAGCACCAGAAAGCATGAGCAAGGCCTGAAGATAGCATGCCCCCTGTCCTGAGCTTGTCTCACAGCTGTCCATGCACCGTTGGGGGGCTGCATTTTAGGCCAACAGTGTTCCTCTAGGGAAATGCAACTGGCATTTTGGACAGGACAATGCACTGTGCAAAATGTCCCATTCACTGCAGGGGGCGTTGCTTCACTGGCTCCCACTCTCTAAATGCTAGAGGCAGTCTCAGTCATCACAGAACCCAGAATCAGGCTCCCATGTGTTTCTAAGTGATCCTAAGTGGCTGAGAACCACTGAGGCAGGAGGAATCTGAACTGGCATCAGTGGTTGGGCTGCAGAACCTGCATCCCATCCCTGGGAGCAAAAGGCCAGGGTCTTCTGGGCCAAACCAGACATCAGCTCCCAACCCAGCCCCAAAGTGGCTCACTGTCCTGTGTCAGAGGAGCAAGCAGCTAAGATGAAGTCTCATCATCTCCTGCCATAACCGCTTCTCTCCTCTAGGAATCATGGAGCTGGTTCAAGGCAGGGAGCCAGGGAAAGCAAAGGCACACCAGGATGCCCCACACCGTGGGAGAGCCAAGAGGTCGCATACACTGCAGTCCTGAGAAAGGACTCCTTTGGGAGGAACATGAAAAAGGAAACAGCCACAGTTGGTAAAGACAGCTACCTCTGCATCTGCCCAGAGACAAAGAAGTAAATACACTGAGTCACATCATTATATTCATTGCTTATTGTCTGTCTCCTCCAACTAGAACAAAGCCTCAATAAGAGCAAGGACTTTCATTTACTTTTTCTTTGATGCACCCCTAGCACTTCACGCACTGCCTGGCACATGGTAAACACTCAAAACTATGTGCTGAAAGCCCACAGCTGCTTAGTGTCTCCAGACCGCAGGAACAGAGTATTCAAGCCTCATGCAGAGTCCTGGCTACAAGACCAAGTACAGTATGCGCCAGATTGACAGGTTCAGAACACCTGGTTCCAATCCCAGGTTGCCCTGATAGGTCCTGTGTGTTCTCCCTAAAATTCTCTCTCCCAGCCTCAGTCTTCTAATCTGTAAGGAAACTGGATTGTAGTGCAGATGACAAACATGGGGCACACACATCACACTCTAAATCCTGCCCAGGGCAGACATTGCTAATCGATTTCACTCCTCTTCCTTCCTATGGCAGATATTGTTAATCAATCCCACTCCAATTCCTGCCCATGGTACCCACTGTTAATCGGTAACGTGCCCCCCCCCAACCCTTCCTCTCATGACAGATATTGCTAATCATTTGCAACATGTTCTTATCCCCCGTCCAGCTGTGGTAGAATTCTACCACCAGTCCGAATTGGTAAGCGAGCTAAAACCTGTGAAAGATGGTCTTCTAGCCCTGATGCCCCAGGCTTATAGAGCAAGGATATGTTTTGGGGTCAGTTGAGACTCATTTTCCTTGGGCTGTTTCAACCTTCCAGTCTTGAAAGCCCAGGAAGACACTGTGACACCCCAGAGTTTATGCTCCTGCCCCCCTCCAGGAACAGACTTCAAATCAAACACAGGAGCCGAAAGACTTTATTAAGGGAAGAGGAGAATGATGTCCCACTCATGGAAATAGACATTTCCAAGGGATTTTCAGCACTTATCCTGGCCTGGAGGCCAGAAGGAAGAGGAGGGGTGTTCTAGTAGTGAGCAAATGGTATCAGCAAAGGCCTAGCAGTCAGGGAAAAGAAAGATCTATATGAAGTTGCCCCAGAAGATGCTTCTAAGGTAAGCAAAGGACATAGAGAAGGGATGGAACACACCTTCCTGGGCCCCATGGATTCACAGAGCTGGTATTTCATTCATCACGGTATGTTTGGCTGGAAGCTGCTCTGACTTTGGGAAAATGCCTGTGGTGGCCGTACAGAGGTTGCAGG
The DNA here is from genome assembly GCF_002288905.1 of Enhydra lutris kenyoni. Lineage (NCBI taxonomy): Eukaryota > Metazoa > Chordata > Mammalia > Carnivora > Mustelidae > Enhydra > Enhydra lutris. The sequence continues at coordinate 41,661,493 of NW_019154094.1, read as the reverse complement.
AAGATGCTACTTACTCCCTTGGGAAACAGAACTCTGAGAGTGAATGGGAAAGCACTCAAATTCCTGTTCCAAAGAGCCTCGGGGTGGGGGGGGGAATCCATGGTGGTGGGGGTATGGGGACAGTCATAGCAGCAACTAAGCTTTGTCCCTGGCAGAGAGCTTCAGCCCTAGGATGAGCTCCCTTTTGCTAAGTAATTGGGGATGCAGTGAGGAAATTCTTGCATTGCATTGAAAGTTAGGGTAGAAATCACTGAGGTTTTCTGCTGCTAAGAAACTTTAAACAGTTAATCCCCTCCACAACACTTTCTGAGCTTCATGTATCTGCTGGGGTGGAGAATACACAAACAATTCAGATCCCTATTTCCTGCTCAGAAGCTTGCAATCTAGCAAGTGAACAAGGGAAAAGGAAGTCAGACCTTCCCATGTCTACAGTATCAAATCTGGTTCAGTGCCAGCTTTGCTGGGTGACCTCAGGGAAGTCACTTCTTTGAACCTCAGTTTCTTCATGGGTATTGTGGGAAGAACAACAGCTCCAGGGTGCCGGCTTTGTTCCAGACACAAAACAAGACAATGTGCGTAGAGTACACACTGGTACCTGGCTCACAGTAAATGCTGCATCCAGTGGGAGGGGCTGAGGGGCCAGAGAGGGGTCATTACTTCTGGCTTGAGAAAGAGTCTTTGAAGAGTCTGGGAAGCTGAGTAGGTGTGTCCCAGGGGGAGAAGCAGAAGAAAAGTCATCTATTCTGGACAGGCCCCAGAGCCCTGGCCTTCTCTTTAAGCCAGGGTGAGTGCTCCCAGGAGGGGCCAGGTCTACTCCCAAGCTCACGCATCCTCTCCCATGCCCCACAGACAAACCCCAGGGAACTGGGCTCCCCAGGCTTCATTTAGGATTGCACATGTGGGCAGCATCAGGAGTGAGAACAGAGGGGAAACCTGCCATCTCCCTATGGGCCTTCGAGGAACTATGCAAGCTGTTTACATGAGTACCACGTGGGGATGCAGACACCATTTGCTCCTAAAAAAGATAAGTGCATTCTTTTCTATTATCTCAGCAGTAGAAAACGAGGCTCTCAAATTCTCACATGCTTCACTCTTTTCACTGGGGCACTACAAGGCTGACGATTATCTCAGTCCCTCCAGCAACGCTTTGAGCTAGGTACTCTGATTTTCTCCATTTACAGATGGGGATATTGAAGCCTAGAGAGGCTGTGGAGGAGGTCCTTCATGACCTACCCAGTAAGTGGAAGATTAAAACCCAGATCTGTCTGATCCCAAAGCCCTCCTTTGAATTGTCCCATGAGACTGCCACTACCTCAACCAAGAGGAGAGTGCCCAGGATGACCAGCCTCACAGGCCCAAAGCCCAGATGGATTTGGTGCCTGACATGTGGTGACCTGCCCACATCCACCCACATACGGTTCTCCTTCTACCTCCCTATATCCTTGTCAACCAGGGTGGCTCAGTCAGTTAAGTGTCTGCCTTCAGCTAAGGTCATGATCTCAAGGTCCTAGGATCGAGCCCTGCATTGGGCTCCTACTCAGTGGGAGTCTGCTTCTCTCTCCCTGCCTCCCCCAACTTGTGCACTCGCTCGCTCTCTCTCTCTCTCTCTCTCACCCTTTCTCTCATAAATAAAATCTTAAAAACAAAAACAAAAACTTCATGGCCCCAAGGCCACCTGATCCACAATGCCTCCCCTCAGCGCATTCAAATAGGTAAGAGCTTTAAACAACACCAGATCCTTGGGAACCCTGGCACCCAGAGAGCTCAGGGCAGAGAGTCAAAGCAGATCCAGGTGATGGAGTGAGTGAGTCACCACAGTGGCACGGCAGGCTGCCTTCCACCTGCAGACTGACCCCACCTTCCTGACCACAGCAAGGTTTTAGAGGGAGAGAACCCAGGAAGGATGGCTAACCTTGCACATGGACTAATAGGAGGCACTGAGAGGCTGCCACCACACTTCCTCCCAAATGATGCTCCATGACTGTGGCCTTGGCTCTGGGCAAAGCTGCCATGAGTGAGGGGTTGACCTCATTCCTCATGCCTCTCTTAACAACTTCCATGGGCACTGGCTTAAGGAACACAAGAATGATCATTTCCAAAGTAAATCAAACATGAATGCTGAAGTATCTAGGGGGTATAAAGTGTGCGGATGTCTGCAGCTTACTCTGAAATGTATCTAAAAATAAATTAAGTGGATGGATGGATGGATGGATGGATGGATAGAAGGCTTGAAGAGGTCTGTGATGAAGGAGACACAGCAAAATACTGATGGTAGAATCTAGGTGGTGGATTTGTGGGTGCTCCCTGTGCAGGCAGAACCAACAAGATGAAGAGGGGAAGCTCCAATGTCAGCAGCGGGAAGTGGTGGGCTCACTGAGCTGACTCATCCACAAACTCGGGAGGGAAATGCTTCCCAGGGATGTACTAGTGAGAAGACATGTGCTTTGTGACCACTAACGCATGATCACATCAGTGAGGGATAAATTGAGGCAATCCCTCTGCTGCTCTAGGGACAGTCAGGAGCCAAACCCAGAGTCAGCCACCAATCCGAAAACATGTGGATTTTTCTGAGATTCCTTTTCTCTCCTCCTTGACATCACCTCAATGATTGAAAACCCTTCTGAATTCCTTAAGTCATCCAGCAGCAATTCATGGATTTATCTGAGTTGTTAAACCTCATTTTCAGCCACCATTCTCTTCTGGATGAGGTGGAACAACCTTTCAGGGCTCATGGGAGGAGGAGGAGCAATGGACAAGTATGTAGTCCCCAGTCCCCAGTCATCTATGTACAACTGTAGAGATTCATTTAACATTTGGTTCTGAGGCATTCACTAAGAAGATCATGCCTGTAATTTATTTATTTATTTTCCTGTCTTTCTTAAACAGAACCCTTTCTTTCTTTCCCACTCTGTGTCTTCACTGTTGCCCATTCTGAGGTATAAACCGTTATCATGGCACCAACTGTCCCAGGCATGAATGAAGTACTGAGATGATGACCATATTCTATAGAAGGATTTAGTGAGCACTTGCTGTGTGCTGGGCCATATGCAAGTCCCCACCATGGGAGAGGTCTGGTTGAATAAGATTTTGTTTATATTCTGTAAGGGTAGTCTTGGATAATGATCAAGTATACTTTGGATTTCCCCGCAAGAAGGTTAACCACATACTTGCTTAGAATGATGTTCACCTGATGCTCCTTTCTTAGTTGTATGGCCTGGAGAAATCTTAATGCACTATCATGCATAACCTTGGAGGCATGTGGATGATTTAGAACATAAAAACATTCACACGACTGCGGATAAATCATCTCAAATCTCTGGGTCTCATTTTTACAAAGGACATTTTAAAGAATAATTCCTGGGTTCTGCTACCTTTTATTAATCAGACACATGCAATTGCTAATAGGAGCTTCCTACTGGCATGAAGTAGCCCATGGGAATGGGTCATAAGGGAGAAAAGAAAAGTAAAAGGCTACTGGTAATGAAAAGACTGAAAACCAGTGATTTTACCTGATACCCTAATTTTATGCCTGAGGGAACAGTGGCACAAGGATGGACAATGTCTTTTCAAGGTCAGGGATAGAGCTGATTCTGAGCATGGGAGTTCCCTACTATGCAACACTGCCTTCTCGGAGGAGGGGAGGGTAGGAAATGCAAGGACCAAGGCCCTTACAACATTGGAGGCTGAGCTTTGACCACGGGCCCCTCATATTTGGAACATCTCTAAGGCTCTCATCAAGGAGGAGATATGTTTGACCTCTTTGTGAACATTATGCAGGACTCAGCACTCGCCCTGCAGGGGTTTCCAGTGCTTGGTTTGCATATGAGAAGTGAGGGAAGTGGAACATGAGATTCACACACCAGTGAGTTTTCACAGAGAAGAACATCAAATGTCACAATCCCAGCAAACTAAAATGTATCAAAGCCTTGTCATCTTGCTGCTTACAGACAGAAGAGATCCTTGCTTTCCTTGCTCCAATCTGTGCTGGGTCAGAAATCATCAGAACACATTGTATGTGCAAAGCAGACATCTTCCTAACTAAGGAGGAGTTGCAGGAGGCAGTCACAGCATCTTAATTATAAGAACTACATGCACCTCTCTGCAACCCTTGCGTTTCTCAGGGTTCTGTTGTACATATCAACATGTTTGTTACTCTTGACGGTCATCCAAGGTACAAAGGGTAGGGCTTATTAAGAGAGAAGCCCAGACAGGTTAAGTGGTCTGCCCATGTCACAAAACTAGGCAGTCAGGAGCTGAGTGTATGTTTAGTCTAACCTCTTAACTTCATAGATGGGGGAAAAAGCTCAAAGGGATAGAAATATGACAGGTGTTTCAACTGTAGGTTCTGCATTCCAGTCCAGTTCTCCACTAACTGAGGACTTGGGTAAGTCATGTCCTCTCTTGGGCACTCAGCTACTCATCCACAAAAGAAGAAAATAAGCCTAGATATTGACTTTCAAACTTGTTAAAATAGCAAATAAATGGGCTCCATGGGGCTTTTTATCCTGATGAATATGATCTTACTCTATGTGCTGGAAGCAGATTTACTGTCAGAAAATATATTCAATGGGTAGTATGAAATATGAAATCACCACAAACATACCACTTTACAAATAAGACTGAGCTGCTAAATTAAGCACAAATGACTAAGGGCCAATTCCCTTAATGTGCTACCTGAACACTCAGTATGTCACATCCAAGACTAGCAGGTAAAGAGAAGAAAATACTGAGAGTTAAACATAATTTTGTGGGAGATACCGAAAACATAAAATAACATAGCCATTTAAAATCACAGCCTAGTTTGAAAAGATAGAAAATTCTCCCAGATACCAGAATGAGAGAAGTCAAAGCTGAAAGAGGAGGAGTAGAAATAGACTCAGCAACCCATGGGGATATCCAAACCAGAGAGAGAAGACTGATGCTTAAACTCCTTTTCAAGGCTAGAATTAAGATTACAACCCTTGAGCATGACTTAAAGCTGAATGGGCTTACTGCAAAAGGCAAGGAGCTGGAAATGGACTGTCCTATGATGAGTGAGTTGTTAGAAAATCCTACCCCTTAGACCAGGACTTTCAACACGGAACTTCCGGCTTTGGATATGATCAAACTTGGTTCCTGTAAAGTGGGCACCCAAGCTTAAACTGCAACCTTAGTATTGCCAGCCTAGAATTCCATACCAAGATAAACTACCAGTCAAGAGTGACAGTAAAATAAATATCTGTTCACACATGAACAGACTATGAGAGCTAGTTCCTATGGGGCTTGCTCAAAGAAATATTAAAGGATGTACTTCAGTACAAAGCAAATGTAATCCAGTAGAAAGGAGTGAAAGTAACAGGGAGCAAAGAAATGGGTAAACATTGTAAAATCCAAGTATCAACTCTAGAAAGTAACAAGGCAGAATTTTAAAAAGTAGTAAATAACCATAACAAGAATGGAGAGGGATGTGGAATTTGAAGGGAATTTTGTATCTTATGGCATTTTCTTCTTCAGAAAAAAGGATGAGACTGCCCAACAGCCACTTTGATGAACTCGGCATCATCTGTCTTTTCACAGTGTTCTGGGGAAGACCTTTCTTCTCAGCTAGAACCACTGAATGAGCAGCTATCACCACCTTCTCAGGACCTCACAGGATGGCCTTCCAGTTGCTGTGCTTTCTGCCCAAGACAACAGCGGCCACAGTTCCAGTCCTGATTCTTCAATGGGCATTCTCTGAACTCTTCTGGAAATAACCTGGCCCTTATGGGGTATAGGAACAGGAAGGAACTCACAAAGCTGACAGCATTCCTTCAAAGAGCCAGGAGTCACCACTCCACTTCCAAGTGCCTGGAGCAATTTGAGTTTCAGTTTCCAGACTACCACCTCCCCAAGTCCCTGTTTCCTGGGCCATTTTTCATCCAGAGCACTACTGTCCAATAGAATTTTCTGCAATGATAGAAATGTTCTATATCTGCTCTATACAATATGGTAGCTCCTAGCCACCTGTGTCTATTGAGCACCTGAAATTTGTCTAACCAAACTGAGGAAACTGAACTTTAATTTTTATTTAATTTAAATTACTTTAAATTTAAATAGTGAGATATGGCTTACAGCTACTGTAATGGACAGCATAATTCTAAAGGGTGGGCAATTCCTGAAGGGGTCCATTCTATTCCCAAATGATTCCTGAGAGGTAGCTCCCCACCTTTGCTGGAATCCCTGGAGTGGTCTTTCCTACTCTCTGCTCTGGAGTGTAAAACAGGGCAGGTAGGTAGCACCAACACTCAGCCCCAGCCCCACTCCTTCCTTGGACCACACAGCCCTCATTGCTTGTCTGACAGCTCTCAGCCTGCCCTGCATACTTTCTTGGACCACTGCCCCTCAAACGTTCATGTGTATACAAACCAGAGAGAGATGTTGCTAAAATGCAGACTCTGATGAGCAGGTTTGGGATGGAGCCTGAAAGTCTGCATTTTCAACAAGCTGTCAAAAAACATTGATGCTTCTGGTGGTCTGGGGACTACATTTTGAGCAGTATGGTTTTAGGGCCATTGTCTTAAAATGTCAGCTAACTTGGCCACCACACCTAGCATAATAGCAGCTTCCACTAATATGTGTATCTTCTCTTTTTGCCATACCTGTTTTCCACAGGGTTTTAAAGCAAACTCTATGACAACAGGAGAAGGTTAAATCAGTTTATACAGAACAGATGTAGGAAAAAACTTTAAGTGTTGGTCAAGAAAATAAAATCAAAGGTACATTCATCTCTTAGAGAAAATAACAGCCAACACTTACTGGGCATTTACTATGCACTGGACTTGATGTGACACACATCATGAATGAGGACTATCTCATTTAATCCTCACAACAACCTTTGTTACAGATTTAAAATACACACAATCAAGGCACAGAGACTTAAGTAATTTGCCCAGGGTTGTTATAGTGAGTAAGTGGATGAGCCATGATAACCCCCATACTATGCAAGAGCTCTGTTCAAAAGCTCAAGAACAGGGATCTCGATTGTTGAGAGTGGCTGGACTCCTTTAAAGGAAAACATGCTTAAGGAGATACCTGCACACAAATGTTTCTAGCAGCTTTATTCATAATTGCCCAGCTTGCAAGTACCCAGGACATCCATCAATAAATGAAAGAATAAACAAATATGGTACATCTTGCCAATGGATATTATTCATTGATAAAAAGAAATGAGCTGTCAAGCCACAAAAAGACATGCCTAAACCTAAAATGTTTATTACTAGATGAAACAAGTCAATCTGAAAAGGCTACATGCTGTATGACATTCTGGAAAAGGCACAGCTATGGAGACAGAAAAAGATGAGTTGTTGTCAGAAGTTCAGGGAAGGAAAGAAAGAGTGGGTGGAGCACAGGGGATGTTTAGGGCTGTGGAGCTCTTCTGTATGACACTGTAGTGGTAGATACATTACGCACTTCTCAAAACCCACAGAGTGAACAACACAAAGAATGAACCTGAATGTAAACTGTGGTTAATAACAATGTCTCAAGATTGTCTCATCAACTGTAGCAAATGCACCACACTAATATAAAATGAAAATAATAAGGGAAAGCAGAACACGGGTGAAGAGGTATATGGGAATTCTTTGTTGTATCTGCTTCATTTTTTTGTAAAGCTAAAACTACTTTTAGAAAGTTTATTAATTAAAAAAGAACATGCTCAGTGCACAAAATTTTATGTCCAACTGTGGGGAGGGGGGCCAAAACCCTTCCCAATTAAAAACCCCTGTCCTAGAAAACACTACTCATATCCCACCCCATTTCATAGAGCCCAGCAAATGTCCAGCAAGAGTAGATATTTGGCACATTTCTGCTGATTCTTTTTTTTTTTTTTTAGATTTTATTTATTTATTTATTTGACAGAGATCACAAGTAGGCAGAGAGGCAGGCAGAGAGAGAGGGGGAAGCAGGCTCCCCGCCGAGCAGAGTCTTATGCAGGGGTTGATCCCAGGACCCTGAGATCATGACCTGAGCTAAAGGCAGAGGCTTAACCCACTGACCCACCCAGGTGCCCCTCTGCTGATTCATTTGAAAAGTAAAGCCCTAGCCAGCACGATGCCCGGTATGCAGTAAGTGCTCAATAATGCTTGCTGGATGAAAAAACATAAGGCTGGAATCCTAAATAAGACAAAAACAAAAAACAGCCTAAGAATCCAAGGAGAAAGGCTCATGGTCACTCCTCTTCTGTGCTGGTACAGCTGGGGTCAAGACTGTCCATGGTCCCCTCCGGCCCCCACTGCAGCCACTCCTGATGACATCCCTCTCTCCCTATGAGAATGCAAAATCCTCAAGAGCAACAGCACTGCCCAACTCACCCCTTGTAATCCCAGTACATGGTCAGACCTGGCAGAAAGCAGGTGCCTCTTCAGGGTTTGCTGACATCTCTTTGAAATGAGCCCATGTTTCTTTCCTCTGCAGCACCTGTTGGGCTTCTGGAAGTAGCCAGATGAATTCAAACAATGGCACTAACTTCAACCACATCTGCGCATAAACCCATGGGAGGTCACAACGGAAGGGCCACTTTTTGTGTCCCCTATGATGTTACAAAGCCCCCACTGTCCTTGGCAGATGGGCTTCCTCCTTGCTTTACTCTGCCCACCCACTCCAAAATCAAGGTCATTTGACACATGTGTCCACTTCTTTCCTCACCTCCAAACTCATCCTATTTGCTTTCTCTTTTTCTGCCCCTAGAGAAGTTTACATGTTGCTGATTCATTTAATCTTACTATGTCTACAAGGGAAGCAGATGAGTAAAAGACTGGATGTTGAGGCTTACAAGAGAGGAAGCTGAGGCTCAGAGAGGGTGAGTGCCTGCTCAAGGTCACATAGTGAGGTGAGTGAGAAGCAGGCATTCAAACGCAGCTCTGACTCTCATACTCTGCTGGCAAGTTTTTTCTACTAAGCCACTCCTGTCTAAGCAGTCTTCTGACGTTACAGCTCTATACATGCCACCCAACCTCGGGCCCAGAAACTTTCAACAGCTCCCTCTGGCCAGTGAATGAAGTCCTAAGCTCTTTGGACTTAGCACCCAAGGTTTCCAGTGATGGGGCCTCAGTCTACTGTCTCAATCTTATTTCTTATGATTTCCTGCAACAAAACCTGTCCTATAGCCACACTGAGTTACTGACCATTCACTTTGCATATGCAGACTTTCCTATGTCTGGTCTTTGTTTACCTCCAAACAGCCTTCTCTTCCCCATCCTTCAGGGATCCAATCAAAGGCTATATGTTTCACAAAGTCTCTAAAGGATGTGTAATTGGGAATAATTTTGTTCTCCTGACCATGTGTGGTCCTTTATCTGAACCACCATATGGCATTCACCCACCCACCAGTCCAGTATTGACTGGGGGACTCATATGCACCAGGCTGTGTGCAACAGGGGCAGGGGAATCCATGGTGCATGGTTACATGGAGCTACATACTAACAGGGGGAGGTCAACAGTGAACACATCAACCAACACATGAGACTGCGTCAGAGAGCCATTAGCCCCATGAATAAAAGAAAACAGGGGTTTGGTGAAAGTCATGGGGTTTAGTGGGGGATGTCTGAGCTCGGGCGGCCAGAGGTGACCTGACTTTGGAGCTGAGATTTGCAGGGCAAGAAGGAGCAGGCCATGGGAATATCTGAGAGAACACTAATCCACATAAGCAGGGTCTGTGGTAGGAAAGAGCCTAGAATGCCCAGGGCCATGTGGGAGATGGAACAAGGCCACAAAGGTGCCACGGTGAACAGTTTGGATGTTAATCCTTGTGCAAGGGGAAGCTGCCGGGGGGACTGTAAGCAGAAAAGTCAGACCTCTGCTTCCGGTCATGACTGAGTGACTGGTATTAGACTAGTCCTCCTCCATAAGCAACCATCAAAGCAGACAAAATAGCAGAGGCAACTGTTTCAGGCATTGAATAACATGCTGGTCAGGGCTGGTATTCCTAAGAGATGGGAAATTCCACAGGGGTTTTGCCCAGCATTCCACCTGGGAACAATTTCTTCACCCCAGCACAGAGGGCTAGAGTCCCAGTAGAACACATAGTCTCTCCGGGCCAAGGAGGCTGGGCCAGAGTGTGGGACAGCTGACACAGTTATAATCTATAGTGTTGGGCACCAGAAAGGGGGACCTGTATAGAGCAGGGCCCCAGAAGTCCATGTGGAGGTCTCCTGTGAGGCTGTGGTTGACAGCTGAGCTATAAAGGTCCAGGGTGAGCCCATCCAAGGCCAAATAGGCTACTACAGGTTGAGAGTGGAACAGAGACACTAGAGGCTGGACAGGGAGTAGGGGGATGGAAGAACAGGGCTGGGAGACTGGAGATCCTGCCTATAAAAGTGGACAGATCTGGCCAGCACCAAGTATTCATCCTTGGCATCTGGCTGAGACACAGAACAACCTCCACTGAGGAGCAAGGACAATGCCTCCAGGCAAGGTTTCTCCACCATGGCATTATGGATATTTTGAGCCCCATAATTTTTTGTTGCAGGGACTGTCCTATGTAGTGGATGATATTTAGCAGCATCCCTGGCCTCTTTTCACCAGATGCCAGTAGCACACACAGCAGTGACAATTAACACTGTTTCAAATATTGCCAAATGTCTCCTGGGAAGCAAACTTTCCCGGGTTGAGAACCAGTGCTCTAGAGTAAGAATTACAGATAACTACTTTAGACCCATCCTAACAAGGCCTAAAGCAGAGCCCTGACAAACTGTACAGAGGACAAAGAGTTTAGAACCTAAGTCCCACTAGTTAGAGGGTCTTAAGAAACAGCTTGAGATTTCCACATATCTGTACTAAGAAAACACAAAGTTGAGTCTACAGAAGTTTAAGGTGTCAGCCAGTAATTGAAATAACCTATTCAAATAAAACCAACACTCTTCAGAGGAAGATAACAGAATCCAGAGCATCTATAATATAGTATCCGCAATATTCAACTACAATCCACAGTATTCAATCAAAAACTACCAGGCATGCACAAAAACAAGAAGATATGATTGATTCACTAAGGAAAAGAGATGTGAGATTTAACAAAGACTTTAGAGTAGCTATTATAAACACACTCAAGGAATTAAAACACAACACACTTAAAGAAAAATGCCAGGAAGTTACATAAGCCAGGATTCCTTTTTCAAAGCTCCCTCAGTCTGCAGGGTGAGGAAGGGAATACTGGTAAGGGGCAGGGAGTCCACTTGGAGGCTATTCTATTAGCCCAGAGGAGGCTGGTTTGTGTCTTAGTTGTCTGAGATGCACTTGAATTAGTATGTTCAACCCTGGTAGATACTCTCAAAGTGGGGCACAAATTGTGGCAGATGAATCAAGAGAGAACAAGCAAATGCAAGAATAAGTGACTGTCTCAACATTGGGAACCAGGTGAGCTGGACAGTTGTTCCAAAGTGGAGGTGAAAGGTTTCCTTGACGGGGGGGGGCAATCAGAAACTGATCTGGTTACTACGGACTGGATTCCTGCACTGGGTGGGCACTAAACCCACCTGATGCTAGATTCTAGGATTCTTGTTAAGTAGTCCTGTAGGTCTGAGATGCTCAAAGATGCCAGAGCCAAGATGGGCAGCCCAGGGCTGCAGAGTAAGAGCAAGGCCAGAAAAATCAGATAAGACAAAGAGTTTTAGGAGTGTATCCTTTACATGACCAAGTCAGAGTCACCTAGGTTCAAGTACTATCTCTGCCAGCAGAAGACAAGTGATTTAACCTCTTGGACCCTCAGTCCCCTCATCTGAAAAACCCTTAGGAAAAAGGTTTTTAAAACTCTCATGACCTGTAAGAGAGAATCTTTCTTAGGGTAATAGAACCTCAGGTCCTCTCTTCAGATCCGAAGAATTTAAGGTACTTATATATAGGACTTAGTGCCTGAGTCTAGAAAACAATAATTTTCAGTAAGAATTTGCTGATTCAGTGAATAGGATTAATTAAATGGTGAGTTTGTGAAGCACATCATCTGTCAGAGAATCAGCCTTAAGAGAAACAATAACTAGAATCACTACTCTCACATGTACCAGTTGTGCAGTGAAGCAGTTCTTCAACCACTGAGACTATAGATTAATAAGGGGCTGCTGAAACAGTTCAGAACTAAAATTCATAAAACCTCCCTTTGAGTAAACCTGTGACTGAAAGGATTTAATGAGGAGCCCCAGTGATACACAGAATCTCCTTGGAGTATATCGGAATTCTGATTCCACAGAGTAGCAACTCTTAAGGAATTTCAAGCAGTTAAGAAAAGAGGAAATGTTCACTACTTCTCAGTGTGTGAGTTAGATCAGTAATGTGTCCCTCATTCTTGAGTTCACCTGGTGACTGGAAGGAGAACACCCGTGTCAGATGAATTCCAACCCCAGTAACTCCCTTCACACTTTTATCGCTGACTTAATTATGTGTGCCTCCCAAGAAACTGTCATCTTTTTGAAGACAAGAATCGTGTCATCTGATTCTGTATCCCCAGTACCTGGTACTGAGGAGACAACAATAAATGCTAGTAGAACAGGGACTCTAACCCAGAATCAAATATACCAAAAGGAAACCTTGATCGATTTTCAGTCTCAAGGAATAGCCCTCATGTTCAGTGAGGTTTGCAATATTTTCAAAAATGTTTCCAACATCTGTAAGTCAATGTCAATATTTACATTTTGGTTTCAAAGTTCAATAGCCAAGAACCCATTTTTCCTTGGATCTATTTAGAACCAGAGTACACTGCCACCAGGTGGCAGCAATTCCATGGGCACATCCATTAGGTTCATCAGGTAAGCTTTTAAATGAAGGTCTTATTTTCCCTGATTTGTTCTTGTGTGGTGGGTAGCTGGAGTAGATTTCTAGTGTTCTGAGATGCTCTCACTGTTTGGACATCCTTCTACCCCACCTTCAGAACCTGGACACCTTAGCCACAGACTCCAGTTCCCTGCATAGAAGAGACTGACTTGGAGAATGTGTGCACACCCTGGGAAAGCAGACCCCAGGATTTGGATCTGTGACAGGCCTTTCTGTTCTTGCCCTGAAAACACACACTTGAAACACAATGAAGAGTGAGAACGGCAGGAATCTGGGGCAAGGAAAATGTGATTTCCTGCAAAAGCCCCTCCATTCCCCAAAGACTGAAAAGACAGAAAATAAAAATTTGAGGGGAAAAAAAATGGGAGTGGAAGCACTCCACACTTCAGAGAGAACATAGGGCTGACAGTGAAGACAAATAGATGTTTAGAAAGTTATAAGAGACCACAGAATGCAAACTGCCAGAGGACAAAGAAGGCAAGCTGCTGGGTTGCTTCAAGTTCTTGATGAGAAACTTAATTTACTGGATTCACAATAAAGGCACTTGGTTCCGAGTTCAAAGCCTCCCCCTTGGGCTGTGGGGCTCCTACTCATCCTGCCCAGAGCCAGTGACATAGAGGCAAATGAAGAACACCACCAGTGTCCCCAGAGACCTACTGTATGCCAGACCCTGGGCTGGGCACCGAAAATGAAAACCAGAAGTGCTCTTGTAACCATGTGCACACTTACTTCACTTATTTCACTGTGTGGTAGGTATTCTTTTTTTTTTTTTTTTTTTAAATATTTTATTTATTTGACAGAAATCACAACTAGGCAGAGAGGCAGGCAGAGAGAGAGGAGGAAGCAGGCTTCCTGCGGAGCAGAAAGCCCAATGTGGGGCTCGATCCCAGGACCCTGAGATCATGACCTGAGCCGAAGGCAGAGGCTTTAACCCACTGAGCCACCCAGGCACCCCTGTGGTGGGTATTCTTACCCCAATGGACAGGTGAGAACCCTGAGTCCTGAAAGGTAAAGGGAAAACAGCCTGAAGGACACAAAGCTGGCCAATGGCAACAGAGTGACTCAATTTCCTTTCCTGGAAACTAGATTCCATTGCACTACAAATCCTGTCTCTAGAGAGCTTATGACCGACTGCAGGACATGCTAGGACTACCTTTACACCTTAAAACAACTTCCACGACTCTCTCTCTAGACCTCATAGTTACTCCATGAGGAAGGTGTTCTTGGCTCCCCGGCTCCCCACAGCTGAGCTCTCTTTACCTGCTTTTTGGAATTCTCTTGTCTCAATGGCTGGGGAGACAGAAGGAGGGAGCCTCTGTGAATGCATGTGCCTATCCAGATCAACACTTCATCAGTCTTCCTGCAGAATGCCACGCAAGCCCAGAGGGGCCAGGGACACCCCTTGAAAGGATTTTTCCCTTGTCTAACACCCCAGGGAGCTGAGGTCCAGAGTGCTGCACCAGTCAGGAGCCCTGTGTTCCTTTAGAAATGTAAATGACATTGCAAACAGGCATGTCTGAACCCCTTGTAAGCAGCAGGGATAGGGAGCTGGAGGCCAGGGCTGGAATTCATGCAGATCCTGTGTCACAGAAAGGCCCCACATCCTTGTCACTCTGGCTGGGATGTGGGCTGCAGGGAGCAAGAGTGTCCTATGGGGCAGAGGTACCCCAAATGTTATTTTCCTTCTGTGGGTTATTACCTGTCCTACCCAGCTAATGTGCACAGGCACCAAGACTTCAAAAAACCCCAACTGTATTTCCAGAGAAGTAAAGCTCTGATGATAACAGGCAGGCTTCACAGCTATTACCGGATCGCTGGGACAGGGCTGGCCCTTCCAGCAGCAGGACAGAGAAGGCAAGTGGGGGTTCCATCCAGTGCCTGGGGCACCAGTGGTCAGCCCTCCCGTGAAGCCTCTGCCCACAGACGCTCCTGAGAAGCAAAAGAGGGAAAGGGATGGCATGGATGTAGCTACTTTAGATCTTCCTCGGTATTTAAAAGGCATGACTTATTCACATGCTTTGGCATGAGGACCATCACCAAGAACAAGGCGCATGTTCTTCTCAACAGATCAAAGGAAGGATGAGAAGCTCTGATCGCCTCCAACTGTCTTCCTTATATGGATGGAAACCAACCCAGTCAAGGACTAGTGAGGCTCTTTCCTCTTCCTCCAGACTGTGGGCTCTTTGGGGACAAGGGGAGAGGGTCTTATTCTTTCTATGTACCAAATATGTGACATAGTAGACATGCAGCAAATATCTGTGGGATGCACTAAGTAACAGCGTTGCTGGGCTCTGGAAATAGGTGAGTGGTACACAGGATCCTGGTCGTGATCCCTGTCCTCTTGGAGTTGGCAGCCTAGAGAAGACTCCCAGGAAGTGCTCATTTTACCTCTGCTGGTCCTCAGTCCACCTAAGAGCAACACCACCACCACCCCCACCACCCCCCCACCAACACACACACATCTGGGAATGGCTAGAGCAGTGCAGGGAACTGATGGGGCTCTGAGGCCGGAGACCTGACCGTCTCTGGCAGCGGCCCCTCTGACCAGCCCCAGTCCCTGGGGCTCACCTCCTCCATCCCCTCTCCTTCCTATGTGTTTACCCACAAGAGACCGTTTCATAGCTCCGCCATCAACCCTTTTGTCCCTGGTAGCTGCAGGAAGCCTGAACACTGTGACTTCTAGATCAACCCCAAGAAACAAGGCTGTTCACACCCCTCGACAATCCAAACCCCTAGACCTCCCTGGGAACTTTTCTTCCTGGTGCAGTCTGAAGGGCAAATGGGAAACTAAGTCAGGATCATTACTCAAAAAAACAAAGGAGGGGCGCCGGGTGGCTCAGTGGGTTAAGCCTCTGCCTTCGGCTCGGGTCATGATCCCAGGGTCCTGGGATTGAGCCCCACATTGGGCTCTCTGCTCCGCGGGGAGCCTGCTTCCTCCTCCCTCTCTCTCTGCCTGCCTCTCTGCCTACTTGTGATCTCTGTCAAATAAATAAATAAAATCTTAAAAAAAAAAAAAAAACAAAGGAGATACTACCTGATAAAAGGAGATTAACTACCAAGAGACTGAGCCTTTTTCTGATCTCCTGATTAAGGATTTCCAGCCGACAGCTCTCCTGACCTACTTTCTCTAATTTTGAGTCATGCCTCCATTGTTTTGAGCAGGACCACGCGGCTACCTGAAGACCTAACACTACTGCAAGATGATTCTCCAGCCCTGGCTCTGCCCCCAACTGCAGCCCACCATCTTCCCCTGGTACTGGTTTTGCCACGTCCATGCGCATTCTAGTATTTATGGAATAGATGCTTGCCAATGAATCTGGCTCCTTATCACATACAAGTATGTATATGCATGTGTGTGTAAGTGTACATAGATACAGCTTCATTCTAGCAATAATAACTATGAAGTCACGGTTTCGATGTGGTTGACTGATATCCCAGGTTTTTGTTTTTTTGTTCTTTCTAATGCACATGAAAATAAATATATAACTATAATAAAAAGAAAAAAAAACAGTCCTCCACTGACTGGGTCATTGTACTTCACCTTCCCAGGCATCTGATGGCACAAGAAATACAACCTATAAGCCTCATTGTAGGGAAGGCGGACTTGGCACCGGAGAGGGGAGGAGACTTGCTAGTGGCCCCACCACCAGTAACAGGAGAGTGGGAATTGAAACCAGGGCCTTCCTGTTGGAAACCATGGCCTGGGGCATGCACAAATGAGAATGCTTGGAACTGGGGCGTGTGGATCTGCTGTTTTCTTCTTCAGACATCACCTTCCTTCATTTAGTATTCTCTTGCCCCAAACCCAGGAACCCTGGGCTCTAAGTCCTAATTGGACCACTGAGCTGCTGTGTGGCAACAGGCAAGTAGCTCAGCCTCTCTGACCTGGATCTGTGGTTCTACTGACCCACCCACAGGCCGCCTTCCCTCTGCACACTGAGATAAATCTATGTGATATGCTAGCCTCGAAAGTCTGAAGAGGTGTCAAGATCCCTCCACAGTCAGGGGTCCCATACATCCCACCACTAACCTTTCAGCCCCCTGGAGCAGACAGAAAGCAGGTTCAGGGCTGCTCCCTCCTCCTTTTTCAGCCGTGTTGGGCCCATCCCGCAACATACCCCAGCTTCCAAAAAACACCAGCTACGTGGAGTTTTGTCAACCTTCTGTCTTGCAGACACTATCCTTACCTCTGCCCCACAGGGTTAACTCTCATGTTGATTTTGGGGTGCACACACACACACACACACAAACATACACATTTCCTTGCCATCAGTGACGGAGGATCAAAAACATAACTCAGATCTGGTGAGCTGGAGGTTTTTAGAATGTTAGCTAAAACAATAGAACTTTCCTTCAAAAATCAAAATAGCTTTGGCTCTTATAGTCATTCATCAAATATTTACTGAGCACCTATTATGTACCAGGCACTGGTACTGGAGACACAGTGGTGGACAAGGCAGATACAGTGCTTGCTTCCAAGCTGTCTTCTCTGGGAGGTCCACCCTGGCCACCATGCTGGAAACTGCAGCTCTCTTTCAAGCTCTCCCCTTGACATTCCATACTTGGTCTCCATGGGTCTTGTCACCATTTAATGGACTGCATATTTTATTTTTACTTCTGTTTTCTGCCTTCTTCCTCGACTAGCATATAAACGTCATTGTTTTGTCCGCTGTCTACTACTACATCCCTGATACCTATAATAATCTCTGATACAGAGTAGGCACTTAGTAAGTATCTGCTAAGCAAATGCATGGGTTTCAAGTGAATCATACGTGTAATACAGGCATATATGTATGTATATATATAAATATTCCATTGTACATATGGTAAATGCTTTGGAAAACAAGTAGAAGTCCTTGAGGGTGAATGGTTGGCAGTTGGGAAAGACTTGCCTGAAAACGTGATGTTTAAACTGAGTGGCTATGAGGCAAGGTGGGGAAGGGGGATCTGGGGAAGAAAGAGGGAGTGTTCCCAACAGAGAGACAGCATGTGCAAAGGTCCCAAGGCAGAAAGAAGGCCAATATCTGGGATGAACTAAGAAAGGTGGGGAGGGAGGAGGGATGAAGCAAGAACACAGTTCAAGGAAGCCCTTGGAGGTCCTTCCCTTTGGATCTTATTCCAAAGACCACAGGAAATCCCAGAAGGGATTTAAGCAAAAAGGTATCTGTCATATTTATATTTCGGAAAGGTCACTCTGCTGCTGCATGAGAGTGGCCTACAAGGGTCAAAAGATTTTTCTGGAAGACCAGTTAGGAAGCTCCTGTCAAGTGGGAGATTGTGGTGTTTGGACCAGGCTTGATGGCAGCAGAGGTAGAGAGCAACATGGATGGAATGGGGGTGTGTGTGTGCAGATCAGAGGTCATCAACTCTCCCCTTATAGGCATCTGTAGTAACTGCAGCTCAAGATTAGTAACTTTTCCTAGGAAAGGCCAAATAGTAAATATTTTAGGTTTTGCAGGGGTTCAGGAAAGAGTTACCACAGTCAGCGTGACATTGTTGTCCAAAAGGGCCTGCTGGCAGGAATGGCTCTTGACTGGTGTCTGGGAACTTAGGTAAGATGTTCCCACTGGGGGCGCCTGGGTGGCTCAGTGGATTAAGCTGCTGCCTTCGGCTCAGGTCATGATCTCAGTGTCCTGGGATCAAGCCCCGCATTGGGCTCTTTGCTCAGTGGGGAGCCTGCTTCTCACTCTCTCTCTCTCTCTCTCTCTCTCTGCCTGACTCTCTGCCTACTTGTGATCTCTCTGTCAAATAAATAAATAAAATCTTTAAAAAAAATAAAATTAAAAAAAAAAAAAAAAAGATGTTCCCTCTGGTACTAAGTCACACAGTCATTTCAGATGTCTGGGGCACTGAATTCTGCTGTGCCAGCCTGCCTGGATTGCTTATGCAAGCAAGGCAATTTACAGTGAGCACCTGCTTTCCTTCTGAAGGTCGGGAATTCTGGGGTCTGTGTGATTGACCACATGGCCAGAAAGTATCTGTGCACTTAATAAAGTTTCCCCATTGGGACGCCTGGGTGGCTCAGTTAGTTAAGCATCTGCCTTCAGCTCAGGTCATGATCCCAGGGTCCTGGGATTGAGTACCACATCAGGCTTCCTGCTCTACAAGGAGCCTGTTTCTCCCTCTGCCTTCCACTCCCCCTGCCTGTGCATGCTCTCTCTCTGACAAATAAATTAATAAAATCTTTATCAATCAATCAATCAATCAATCAATCAATCAATCTTCTTCATTAAAAACCCAGGTCCTGAGCAATCTCCTCTGGGCAGAAATACTGCCCACATGCTGCTGCATTTTGATACTACAAGAAGGAAGATGTTCAGGGGGTCTCCTCCCTGCAGAATACCATGGGAAGCCTAAGCATGGATTCCTGCAGACTTCATCTGATGATGGAAGTAGACTACATTCAAGGGTGTAACTGCTGAGTCCTCTGAGCCCTTCTAGTCCATCACTCAACATGTGTGGGGTCTTGGAACCCTTGACACAAGGGGTCATACGGTTTCTGTCTCATCTACTCCACATTGCCTCTGGGTTATGCCTTCGAGCAGCCACAAACAACATGGCTCCATTCCAATAAACCTTTATTTATGAAACAAGGGCAGAGGGCTGAATCTGGCCTGTAAGGCAGTTTGTCAACCCACGTTCACAGAAAATGCAGGATTCTCTGGATCTACTTTGAAACTGCTGACTGAATTCAATCTTTTCATGTCATTGGTGGGAACACTGAGGCCCAGAAAGAAGAAGTTGTCCAAGGTCACTCAGGATCAGCAGCAGAGCCAGAGGAAGACCAGGTCCAGACTGCTGGCCCAATGTGCTGGCCACAATTCCAAGTGGCCATTCCACAGAACAGCCTTGCAGGTAAGTGCTGGCCTGGGAGCCAAGGCCTAAGAGGACAGAGATGGCAGGAGACTGGGATGGTGTGGGCAGGCAGTGTGAATGGTGGACTATCAGGCTTCTGTTCTGTGTGTGGGTGTGAGTTTGTGGCACATATGTGTGAGTTTGTGTGCATATGTGTAGATAGGCCTCTATGGTTATAGGTGGTGGCTGGGTTTTCCCAAACTTTTCCAATCATCAGAATCTCCTCTACAGCTTTCTAATAATATAGATGTGCAGTTTCCATCCCATAACCCCTGAAATTGCACTTTTAACATGTTCCAAGGTGTTTCAATGATCATTGAGGATTGGAAACTCTGGGTGATGCTCAGAATCTCTTGCCTGACCTTGAGGACCAGGATAAGAAAGCCCATGAGTAGAGGAAAGAACAGGAAATCTGTCAAGAATTTGTGGATCTAACACAAATGCACAGACCAGTGATTCTGGAAATAGGTTTTCCAAAACTGATTCTCCAACTGAGCCTTTGCCATCATAGGTTGGCATTGGCAAGGCCAACAGTCAGGAGCTCATTTCCTTCTTCCTAGGGATTCTGCATGCAATTCAGGATGCTGCCTCAGATGCCTGATGGTGCCCTGAGGCTCGGGGGCCCCTCACAGCACAGCAAACTGAGATAGAAATGAGTACACATTGCCACTCCACCATGGACCTTAATCACTGTAATGAGTACAGCTGAGCTACAGTAACTCACCCTCCATAAACCTTCCCATCCAATTTCTCCTAACAGGGGGTGGTTAGAAGCCACAGACTGCACACTTGGAATTTCTTACAGGCTCATCTTCTATGAATACAGATTCCACATTCTAATGCATGATCCATCTATGTTTGTTTTAGTAGAAATATGGGTACCTCTATGTTCATCGTGGCATTATTTATAATAGCCAAATTGTGGAAGCAGTCCAAGTGTCCACGGAGAGATGAATGGATAAAGAAGTGGTGTAGAGACACAATGGAATATTATTCAGTCATAAAAAAGAATGAAATCTTGCCATTTGTGACAACATGGATGGACCTGGGGTACTACACTAAATGAAATAAGTCAGAGAAAGACAAATACTGCATTTCACTTATATGTGGTATCTAAAAAAAAAAAAAAAAAAAAAATGAAAAAAACAAAACAGAACCAGATTCCTAGATACAGAGAACAATGTGGTGGTTGCTGGGGAGTGGGTAGTCAAAATAGGGGAAGGGAATTAAGAGGTACAACTTCCAGTTATAAAATAAATAAGTCACAGGGATACAAGGTACACTATATTAGCTATAGTTAATAATATATAACAACTTTGTAGGGTGACAGACAGTAGCTAGATTTATCATGGTGATCAACTCATAATGTATAAAAATGGTGAATCCCTGTGTTGTACACCTGAAACTAATGTAACATTATATGTCAAGTACACTTCAGTTTAAAAAAAAATGGATGTCTCCACATCCATCAAATGTCTTTGAGCACATTATCTGACATACACACTGGGATTACCTGGTGACCTTTAGAAGATCCTGATACCTAGGACCCACCCCCAGAAAATTTAATTTAATTGGTCTGGGAATTGGGATTTTTCGAAAGTTTCCAGGAGCTTCTAACAAGTAATGAGGCTGAATACTCCTGGGCCTGCAAGATGTTTGGTTTCATCTCTCGTCTAATGTACCCCCAGGCACACCCCTACTACCCACTTAGAGAAGTTTAGGTATAAACAGTCACTATCCACTACACATATACAACAGCCAATGCCTTCCTGGATACAACTAACAGGGGAGCCAGTCTTCACCAATTATCTTCTTTCTGTGAGCTACACCCATAAGAAAAATCAATCACCAACACAGACCCAGTTCCTCTGGCTGAGATGCATGGCTGCAGGGATCTGAGATCTTAGGTGGAAGGAAAACATGTGTTTTATTGTCACTAACCTCTGAAATTCAGCACTTCTTCAATTATGAAGGCAGACAACAAATTACAGTATTGTTAGCAGTAGAAATTCCAGATACTTTCATATCACAGTATAGATATCTCCAAAGGTCTTTTATGATCATCACTACTTTGAAATCATGAAAATGACTGGACCTATTGCAGAATCTTGTTATTTGATATATTGATAAATGAGCACATACTTTATTACCACATCACAAATTCGTTTTTTGTTAATGTTAATGCGTGCATTGAAAATTATTGCTGTGAGAAGGGGTCCACAGGATTCCACGTACTCAGCCAGCTGGTGAGCCCCTGGGTTAGTAGCAGAGGCCCACAGAAGGCTTCCCAGGTGTGATGGGGAACTGGGCCTTGAGCAAGCAACTCTTACCTGTGGGTCAGAGAGCCGGGAGAGGTCGGGGTACAGGTAGAACTTGATGCCTTCGGAGGCCCCGGGCAACGTGACCCCTCGGATCAGGAGGATCAGAAGCATGACATATGGAAATGTTGCAGTGACGTACACAACCTGCCCAGGGGAGGAGAGGAAAGAATCAAGAAGGGGTGACGGTGTGGGGGCGACATGGCAGGCTCCTAAATCCCGGCCTGGAGCAAAGGGCTTCCCAGTGCAGGGATACATTAACACCCCACATGGCTTCTTCTCCCACCTCATCTCTCACCATCTGGACCCTTCAAGGGCCAGTTCCTTCAGTGAGTATCTAATGAGTGTCAACAAAGATGCTTGAGATCAGTGCTTTTCAGTCATTTGTGGCCATACCCCACAGAAGGTAATACACAGGATATCAAATTTCCATGCACATCGAGCTGAAACAGGATGTTTCACAAAATACTCACTCTTCCATGTGTGATGCACTCAATATTTTCTATCATATCTGATTTCTTATTTTTAAAAAAGAGCTGGTCATGATGCTCTAAATGCAAGTCACAATTCACCAACAGGCCATGATCCACATTTTTAAAAAACAACGCTCTTGAGTAAAATTGAGTTTTCACATTCAAGGATAGGATAGAAAAGTGCAAGAGAGGAGTCAGGGAGGGCACTGTCGGGGGTGAGAAAGACCCAGTGTGTGCCAGGGCTGATTTCCGTGGGGTGTGTCTGGAGGACCCAATGAACCTGGGCAGCCCTTTCAGCCCACACATTCTGTGCAAGTAACAAAATCCCCTCTGGGTTTCTTTATACAAGAACTGTTTACAAGGAAACAGCCACACGTTCTAGACTCTGGGAGTTCCTGTCCTGGGGCCACACCTTCACCTGAGGTCCTGGCAGGACTCGGTGTCCCCTCCAGCTCTCACTTTTTTCTTTGTCACGTTCTCCTCTGAAATAACTTGGTCATGTCCTCTCAGTGGGGCCTGCCTCTTCCATCTGTTTAGATCAGCAACTTGTCAACATGTGGGGGCCACGGACACTTCTGAGGATCTGAGGACAGCTACAGACTCTCGGCCCTTTCCCACAAAGGTGCACAGACACGGATATGTGTCCAGCTTTCGGACTGGTTCAGAGACTCAGTGTGCTCTACGACCTATGGTCTTAATTTTTCTAGTGGAATCGTTTCTCAGCCCAGGGTTTCTTTTACGGCAGTCCAGTCCTTCACTTTGTGCGTTTATTCATTTACTCACTCCTCCCCTACTCACTCACTCACACACCCAGAACACTCCTACGTACCAAGCACTGAGTTAGATTCTGGAATACACAAATAAGAATGAGTCTTGAATGGAAGTTTCTGCTTCAAGAGGCTTCCCCACTAGGAGAACAGACAGACATGTAGGTAATGCATTATGTGATCAGGGGAGAAAGTAAAGGATGGAGGAGCACAGAGGAACTAATTACAGAGGCAGTCAGGAAGGGCTTCTCCAAGGAGGTGATCCAGGGATTGGCCCATAAAGGATTAGCAGAAGTTGAGGACATGGGAAATGGGGACAGAGGAAAGAAGAGAATAAAATCCTATTAAATGCCAATCACTTCACATGTGACAATAGAAATAGCCACATTTATACAGCATTTCCTCTTGGATTTTTTCCTTGCATTATTTATTTTATTTTCATATAAATTAACATCTTAGAAAAACTGAAATAGAAACACTAAATACAGAGGGCGCCTGGGTGGCACAGTCGGTTAAGCATCTGCCTTCTACTCAGGTCATGTTCCCAGGATCCTGGGATCAAGCTCTGTGTCCTGGCTGCCTGCTCAGCGGGAAGCCTGCTTCTCCCTCTCCCTCTGCCTGCCGCTCCTCCCCCTGCTGGTGCTCTCTCATTTGCTCTGTCAAATAAATAAGTTTTAAAAATCTTTTTTATTTTTTTAAAAAGATTTTATTTATTTATTTGACAGACAGAGATCACAAGTAGGCAGAGCAGCAGGCAGAGAGAGAGGGGGAAGCAGGCTTCCTGCTGAGCAGAGAACCCAATGCAGGGCTGGATCCCAGGACCCTGAGATCGTGACCTGAGCTGAAGGCAGATGCAAACTGACTGAGCCACCCAGGCATCCCTCCGTCTGGTCTGTTTTGAGCATACTGGGCCACCAGGGTGTCATTAAGGGGTCACTTATAACCTGGCCAAATGAGCCCTGACCATGCCCTCAGCAATACACATGGATGCGGACTGTTCCTCAAGGTCCAAACTGGCATGACTTACTAAATGGCTAAGGATTCTTCTGAAGCAATCCCATTGTTTAGAGCTCTAAATGCATGCTCTGCTTCTACATTACATTGAGGAGAACTACACTCCCTCCACTGAAATCCACACCTTCATTTTTACAGTTTTTAAAATAAAACCATAAGGGAAAGAAAATATTCAGATGAACTGTCCAAAGACCACAGTGCAGACAATGACTTAGGCTGCCAAAATGAAACCACCGGCTGGCAGGCGTTAGCTAGAAAAAATCCCTTTGTGAGCTGAGGTTTGAGAGCTTTGAGTCAGGGAACAAAAGATGGCTTAGGGGCATCATTATGTAATGGACACAAGTGGAGAATGGTATGAAAGTCGAAAATGCAATGCTGAAGACAGCCTGTATCTGACACTGGTCCCAGTTCTCCCAACAGCCCCTTTAACCCTCAACTATACTAGATACCTGGACAATATCTTTGATTTTTCCTGAGAACAGCCATAGACTGTGCAAATAATACAGACCTTGTCATTAAGAAATTGCACATAAAGGCATGCATGCCACCACATCCTGCCTGTGCTCATGGCAGACATCACCAATTGATCACAATACTCTCTGAAGTTAAGCCTGGATGTAGCTAAGCCTCAAGACCCTCCACAGTATTCTGGGCAGCCTCCATAATCAACTGGGAAGAAATCCACTATCTTCTACTCTTGCTCTAGCCCATTTTTTCACTGATGCATTCACAGTGTCCTGCAGGACCTCAGTCCCTGTCCCCAGAGTGGTAAGACCCAGATCTCATGCTCAAAGAAAGAACTGCTGACATGCCTGAATGACATTCCTGGGATTATGACACCCACCGGACTAATGTGAAACATGAAAAGGAGGCTAGAGAGATGGGCTGGAAGCTTCTTTATGGATAGTTTCAGCCTTTTGGCTCTGACAGCGGGGTTGAAGCTGGGTTTCCAACGCTAAGCAGGAATTGGAAAGGCTGAGTCCGCCAAGGAAGATGTCAAACTAGCCAACAGTGAGGAAATGGGCTGAGAATACTGTCTCCCAGGCTGTGCTCCAGGTGTTCAAACTGGAGCCTGCCTCCCCTCTTCCCCCAAATTCTTCCGCATTCAATCAGGGGCAGCAAGTCCTGACAACTTGATCTCCAACTACATTCTGACATGACACCCCCTCTTCAGCCCCATCACTGGGAACTTGTGTCATCTTTCTCCTCGGTCCAGTGACAGCCCCATGCTATCCACGCTGCAGCCTGGGTTTCAAAACTGAGTCCAGCATGTGTCTTCCTGATCTCCCCAGGCTCACATTCAAGGTTGTGGGATATAGTGCAAAGGGTTGGGGTCTGAGTCAGATGACCTGTGTTTAACCTTGACTCTGCCCCAACTTGCTGTGTGACTTGATTAGCTTCCATCCTTCCCCCAACCACTCTGTCCTCTGCTGTGCCAGCTTCCTTACCCTCAGGGAGTGTGCCAGCCTCCCTGAGGGTAAGTCCTCCTTATCTTTTCTTATCTTACCTAAGATAAGTCCTCCTTATATTTTCATGTCCCCTTTATCTGTAACACCCAGTCCTAGGTATTCATCCTGAGTATATCTGAAATCCCACAAGGCTAGGACTCCTTCAAGCCAGGGACCCTGCCTTCTAGGTGCAATATCATTGTCCTACCCGCTTTATATGTCAGGCAACTGAGGCCCAGAGGAGTGGAGGAAGCACAGTAGCCCCCTACCCTTACACACGGAAGATAATGTACCAAGACCCCCACAGGATGCCTGAAACCACGGGTAATACAGAATGTTATATATGTTTTTTTCCTGTATGTCCATACCTATAACAAAGTTTAATTTATAAATTAAGCAAAGTAAAGTGAAAAACAGTAACAGAGAATAAACTAGAATAATTATAACAATGTACTACAATAAAAGTTACATGAATGTGGTCTCTCTCTTCCAAATATCCCACTGTACTATACTCGTCCTTGAGTGATGCTGGCATGATAAAATGCACATGTGATGAGAAGTGAGAGGAATGGCGCAGGCACTGTGACACAGCGTTAGGCTACTACCAGCCTTCTGACATCAGAAGGATGATCACTGCTTCCAGTGAGGAACTGGAATGGGAAAAAGTGAAACCATGAATGGGGGGTGGTGGATACTATACCTCAGTCTCATCTCAGGACCCATCCTCTTAGCCTGGAAGCCATGCCATCTGCCCACCATTGTTGAGGGGTTAAAGTACCACGTCCTCCCCAACTCCCTACCCCACCCGCCTCCCCATCACTCTGGCACCCTCTGAGCACCTCCAGCAGCTCTCCATCAGCTGTGTTATTGCCTTGTAAGCTTCAGATTTCTAAATCATAACCTCCTTGAGGTAAGGGAGCTTTGTCTTTTACTTTCCCTGCTGTATCCACAGTGCCCAGGACAGTATAAGGTACATAAAACATGCTCAATAGATATTTGGTGGAAGGATAAACAAATTAGCAGGCTGAGATCCTGGATCCTGAGGTTAGGCTGCAAGGCCTCAGAACACCACTGCGTGCTCTGTCCATATGAAATGCTAGGTCCATAAAATGGGATTCAGAAAATTGAATCTGATTTTTTAAAAAAGATGTATTTATTTATTTGAGAGAGAGCACACACATGCAGAAGGACAGGGAGAGAGAGCAAGAGAAGAGGGTTTCTAAATAAGGAAGTAAGAGACTTGGCTTCAAAAGACAGATCAGTCCAGATACAGAGGGCAAGAAAGTTCAGATACAAGGTAATCCACAGCTAAGGTCATCACTTTCAAGAGGCCTGCAGCTACAGAATTCTCTGGATGAGCTAAGCAGGCCTCAGGAATTATGGTAAATTATGCAGTGTTTGGTCAAAGACACAATAAGTCACTGAGAAGGTACGATAAATGCTGGCTGCTTCCGGCTGCTGCCAGCGATGGCTCCGACCCAGAGAGGTGGGTGTGGAAGAAGGAGGGTCTAATCTGTCAGACCTCTGAGGCCCCTGAAATGAGGTTCCTGCCCCAAGCACATGCCTTGGTTGAGGAAGAGTTTTTTTTACTATTGTTTAACATCCTTTCAGCAGGTCAAGTCCTCCTGAATATAAAGGTTAGCACAATTGGTGGTAATTATACTGTATCCTGCTTAATTGACTCTAATTGCTCATTTGCATTCCAATACTGGAATTGTGGGGCATTTCCCCCTACTTCCAGGACACAGCTATTTATTTCATAGCAGGGAGATTGTCTGATCATTGGGAACATGACAAAGGTTGCAGAAAGGCTGCCCCTCCCTAAGTTTTCCATGATAATGGGGTAAATTGGAAAATTGAGCCTTGTTCAAAAGGCTTTGGGAAATCAGGGTGGTGTGGGGGCAAGGACACAGAACCACAGGGTCAGAAGATCCAAATATTAAGCGGCTAGGGCAAGTTCCATACCCTCTCTGGGCTGGCATTTTACCATCTACAAGAGGCAGGGGTGAACTAATCCAAGCTTCAATCACTCTTGTACCATTTTCCCAATTTTTTTTCTTTTTTTTTTGCCATATGCATGTATTCCTTTGTACTGTTTACTTAATATTTTCTAGAATTCAATATTCTCTCTTATGTTCAATAAATATATTAATGGAAAAACTGAATTACCACCATAAACAGAAAACCATGATCTCTAACCACAAATATAGAAGGTAAGTGCAAAAATAAATACAATGAGAATAAAATGTGATTAAATTATAGCCAAAGGCTCTGAGTCTGACCTGTGTTTTCCATTTGTTCAAAAGCAAGAGTGGCAAGTATCAGGGAGGTGCTAAAAGATAAAACAGCTTACTGTACCTTTTGCCTTAAGCAATATGAAAAAGGACTATTATCTCATTATATAATTGAATGTTCTTTGATACAGTTTCACATGTCACTAAAATCATCCTGTGGACTTCCAATAGAAAGAACATCTCCCAAACCTGTGGAAAGGATCAGATGGATGATTGCTGGGGTCCTTCCCAGCAAACAGTGTTTTCTGGAACAGTTAGTTCATAGTTAACTGCAATCCTTGCAAAGGATCAGGATTCCTTAGAGCTATCCAAGGTCCTGACACTAATTTAGGCTGAACCTTCTGAGAGCCAGCTACCCAGGGCCTTGAAGAGGCTGCTGTTAACTGTGCACCACTGGGTGCCAGAGATGTGTCATATGGTACCACTATCTGATATTCATGCCATTTGAACAGGTTCTATCCCCATTTTGCAGACAAAGACAAATAAAAACACTTGAAGATTAAAGAAAGAAGTGGCTTGCACCAGGTCACAGAACTATGAGATCAGAAGTCAGCTCTCTCCAACACATGTGCCGTGCTCCACGCCACAAACCTGACCAGACATGTCTTCCTGTTTTCAACTCCCGTTTCTTCTTCTGTCTGTCCTTCACTTCAAAGATCCAAACAAACAAATGTCTGGCTTGCTTTACTTTTTTGGCAGCAACCCATCATCATCATCATAGCCCACTACCCTGGCGTGGGAAATACTGTATTAGTCCAGTCATCCCCAACTTCCCCTCTGGCTGGGCTTGCCTCTGTGTGTAGGGTACATATGTCCATTACATATGGCTGGAAAGCACAGTAATAAACATCAGCCCTTAGAGAATCAGTGTTTTGAATATCAACATAATTTCCGAGAGAAAACTACCTGAATTCCTAGGTAGAAACACCAGAGCAGGCACCAAATAGCCTGGTATAACCTCCCATAAGATGTTACTGATTTCTGGGAACAAGGTGCTAAGAGAATGTGAAGCCAAAGAAGGGATGTCACCATGGGCATAACTGGCCTCTTCACCCTTTTTTAGAGTAATTATTCTTTTTTAGAGTAATTATTCAGACCATTCTAACAGAAATAGGAAATGAAGAAAACACATTCTGTTTTAAGCAACCAAATTTTAAATCGGTGGAAGGAGTCATGTTTTCACAAGAAAATAGTGAAAATATTCACTATTATAGGAGATAATGGTATTTCAGCAATGCAGAAATATTTCCATGAGAAACTGAAGTTACAGTTTTTATGCAATGATAAATGGTTTATCATTATCTAAGAAAGTTAGCTTAGATATGGAGCCTAAAATGATAAACCAAAACACCGGCCAGCCTTGGAATCCATGCTTCAGGGCATATCTGGGATTGAGGAGGAGGAGAGGGACAGGATTAGGACTGGAGGCAGCACACAGGGTGGGAGGACCTGGCTCTTGTCCCTATTCTACCACAGCGCCAGAGACTATGAGCCTCATTTCAAGATTCACTTTCCCCTTTTCTGTGGTAACAAAACTCCTAATTTTGATTGGATCCATGGCTGCCTAGAATAAAGACCACATTTCCCAGATTCCCTTGTAGCTAGGCTACGTGACTACATTATGGCCAATTAGATACACATGAAGGTGTCGTGTACAACTTCCAGGTTGCGTCCCTAAAGGGAAGGGCTGTATTCTATCTTTCCCTTCTTGCCCTTCCCACAGGCTGGAATGAAGACCAAGTAGTGAGCCATCTTCAACCACAGAAATGAGGGCAACACCCAAAGGAAGGCAGAGCAATGGAAAAACAGTCTGGGTCCCTGACAGCAGGCCAGTCACACCTGGGCTGTTATGGCAGAGAGAAATAAACTGTCTTGTTTCCACTACTGTTCTTTGAGGTCTCCACTGTAAAAAGTCAAACATGTAACTGAAATATCCAACCACCGATTGCCTCTGTGATCTTGGATATGTCACATTACTGCTCTAAGTCTGTATCATTTTTTTTTTTTTTAAAGATTTTATTTATTTATTTGACAGAGAGAGATCACAAGTAGGCAGAGAGGCAGGCAGAGAGAGAGGAAGGGAAGCAGGCTTCCTGCTGAGCAGCAAGCCCGATGCGGGACTCGATCCCAGGACCCTGGGATCATGACCTGAGCCGAAGGCAGCGGCTTAACCCACTGAGCCACCCAGGCGCCCTGTATCATTTTTCTTAAATGAAGGTACTAGCCCAAATGATCCACACTATTCCTTCCTGCTCGGAATGAAGAGAAGATTCCAAGGATGACCTGCGGACCCTGAAGGTGGACTCTTCAGCGCACACATCCTTCCACACCTGGAATCAACCAGGAATGCAACAAATATAGTCGGCAAGTCTTCAGAAAGACCCAGTTAGTAACATTAAAAGAGCAGTCAGGACAGACCTGTCAAAGAGATCACCATTTCTGATAAGCCACTGTTTCAACCTTCTCTGCCACAGTTTAGAATGAACTTGACAGGGTGAGTAGCCAGATTTGGTATGAACCCCATCATCAAGTACAAAGGTGCATACATGGGTTAGAAGGTCTCTGAGGTCTTCCTGAGCCTCCATCCTCTCCATGTGTGAAGTGAGGATAATGCCTACTTAAAAGTTGATGTGAGAATTTGAGATCACCATGCAAAGCACCCAACACACAGACGCTGCTCAATAACTGGAAGGATTGTGATTGTCTTTGCGGGCCAGCACTGGTCAATAAGCACTGGCCCTCCAGCTCAGTGACTGAGTAGTCTTGGCCAGCAGAGAACAACATAAATGGGGGGAGGCAGGTGGTTCAAGAATATAAACAGAGAGTCTGGAGTCATCCCTGTCTCAGCTGTAAGGGGAGACTAGAGAGTGGCTCCTGAAAATCCTTATGGGGTCCTCTCATTATCAATGGGAATGAATAGCAATGTCGTGGCAACAGAAGGCTGGTATAAAGAGGTGGTAAATCTGGGTGAATAGGACCAGAGTTAAGAAAAATATCAGGACTTGGGGCGCCTGGGTGGCTCAGTGGGCCTTCGGGTCAGGTCATGGTCACAGGGTCCTGGGATTGAGCAGGTCCTGGGATGGAACAGGGTTCTGTTGACTTTCTGCTCAGCAGGGAGCCTGCTTCCTCCTCTCTCTCTCTGCCTGCCTCTCTGCCTACTTGTGATCTCTGTCAAATAAATAAATAAAATATTTTTAAAAAAAAGAAAAGAAAAGAAAAACATCAGGACAGAAGGGAAATGTACCCAGCCATTCCGAGGAGGCGCGGCAGGTAGACTCTGGAATGAGGGCTAGGGGGTAGCAGGAGTAAGCCAAAGTGGGCTTTATGGGCAAGAATCCTCTGGAGTCCTGGGGCGCCTGGGTGGCTCAGTGGATTAAGCCACTGCCTTCGGCTCAGGTCATGATCTCAGGGTCCTGGGATCGAACCCCGCATCCGGCTCTCTGCTCAGCGGAGAGCCTGCTTCCTCCTCTCTCTGCCTGACTCTCTGCCTACTTGTGATCTCTCTCTCTGTCAAATAAATAAATAAAATCTTTAAAAAAAAAAAAAAAAAAGAATCCTCTGGAGTCCTGACAGCAGCCAATAGCTGAGGCAGTTGAAAGGGCCAGGCTGCAGACAATACTTAGATGGAATGGAAGGAATTATACCAGGATAAAACCCCATAAGACCAAGCTCCAAATTAAAAGAAGAGAAGGGACTCAAAGACAGCAATAAAGGGAAGTTTGGGCCCCAGCCGTGTCATCACAGGGATGAAGTCTGCCCTGTGAAATGGGAGAGCTTTCAGAAAAAGACTTTCAGGAGAAGCCAAGGACAATAAGCATTGCCAACCTACATGAGGCTCTAAGAACCCAGTGAGGAAGGGGTTTGGGGGCTCTCCATTGAGGGGTATATGCTTGTTGAGGGATCAGGTGCAGCTTATGGGGGGAAACTTGGTAAGACTTTTCAGATTCTGACCCCAAAATGCCAATGCCAGCCCTGACTGATTATGAAAGAAAGATCAGATCAACAAGGCATCTTCAGGGGTTGGCACATTGTGGGCAAGGCACCAAACATCTCAGGAATGGTGTTACTCTTTCTTCTTGCTGATAGTTAGGACCATAAAGATCATCTACACCCATGGACTGTTCCAACTTGGAGACCCCCTGGCTTTATTATTTGCCAATCATGCTGGCTGAAGCAGAGAGCTTAAGAGGGAAAAGCGCTTTATTTAGGAAAAATGGAAGATCAAGAGGTCCCTAGTGATGATGGGACTAACACTGTTGGTTCTATATGTGCTCTTCTGTTATTCAGTGCTATAAGGTGGAAACCCTTATCATTCCCCTTTCATAGAAGTAGAAACTGAGGCACCCAGAAGCCAAGTATTTGGCCCATGGTCACACCATTAGAAAAAGGCAGAATTCATGGTGCACTGTGGTGGATCAGTCGTTAAGCATCTGCCTTTGGCTCTGGTCATGATCCCAGGGTCCTAGGATAAAGCCCTGCATCGGGCTCCCTGCTCATAGGGAAGCCTGCTTCTCCCCTCACACTCTCCCTGCTTGTGTTCCCTCTCTCACTGTCTCTGTCAAATAAATAATTTTTTTAAAAATCTTTAAAAAGAAAAGAAAAGAAAAAGTCAAGATTCAGGCTCAGATCTATAGGACTCCAAAGCCAGCATTCAAACACTACATGGACCCAAGGGGAATTCAAGTGTCCCTGTAATCCAACCAGCTTCATCTTACACATGTCCCTGCATTCCCCAAACCAACCCTGTACTTGCATGCATGTAAGCCTTTGGTTTTGTTACTCCTTTCATGTGCAAGGTCCTTTTTCCCTTTTCTAATTAACAAAATCTGGCCAACCTTCAAGACTGGTCAATTACTATGTCTTCCATGAACCAACATTAGGCTACAGGATGAAATGCTTCTCCTGTAGCCTACAGCATACGGGGCAGTCCAGCTTACAGACAGGGGCATCAGTCTTGACCACAGAATAACCAAGTTCAAATCCAGCCTCCAGCACTTTCTATGTACATGATCAACTTTTGGCAAGTTATCGTCTTTCTAGGTCTTGATATTTCCTTCTATAAAATGGGGATAATAATAAAGCCAATTAACTCAATCCCTTTGAACCGTGGATTCTTAAATCTATGGAATACGGATAACAGCTCCTACCTCTTACGGTGAGGGGTGAGAATTAAATGAGCCAATGTTTACACAGCACCAGACATGGAGACTTGACAGGTCAGCCTGTAGCAAACTGCCTCCCATACTTCTTTTACTTAGCTCTTATTTCATCCTACCTTCTCATACACCGGCCTCTCTTCTAGAGTGGGATCTACTGAAGGGCAAGAGCCTTATTCATCTTGGCCCATCCTGAATGCTGCTCACAAAGACCTACAAAGACTGTAAATAGTTGATGAATAAACACATTCTGACTTCAATAACCCAGTGAGAACACAACGGAACAAAACAGGGTATAATCCCATGCAGCCACAATGAGCCTTAAGTGTAAACAGTTTTCACTACAAGTCTCCCCATCTGAGGATAAAGAACTTTCTAATTCAATTCACCAGCCATTCATTTAGCCCACTGTGGGCCGGGGCCTGTGCTGGTTTTGGAAGGCATGCTGATGAATGAATCAGGCTCCTGCCTGCAAGGACGTAAGAGCCGGCCCCGGACACAGACAGCCATAATGGTACACCATTCAGTGGCAGCAGTGGGAGCTCAGGGACAGTGTGATCAGGGAGCAGGCAGCTCAGGTGCCAATGATGTGTCTAGAGAGCTCCTCATGGGCCTGCACTTTGAAGGGGGACAGATTGTCCCTATTGTTCCAAAGAGTCCTGCTCTAGAATGTGCTGTGGAAATGCATTCCTCAGAGCAAGAAGGGTCAGGACACGGAGCATATGGGGTGCTTCAGCCTGGGAGCAGCACTTCCAGGGAAAGAGATGAGCTTTGCATGGGAGCAGAGGTGGAGGCCCAGAGGTGAGAATATACTTAAACAGTACCATGCTCATTAAGACAGCTGAGCCCAATTCAAATCCCTGTCCACAGTATATCTAAAAATCATTGGACGGGGGATTCTAGTGTTTAAGCCTATTTCATGGTGAATTAACTAGAAAGGCAATGCTATTGATTTTTACATAGCTCCACCATGAAGACCACAAAAATGAAAACAAATCCCCAAACAAGCTCAAGTGACATAAATATTCCATGCAGTGCCCAGCCAAGCCTACACCAGCATTAGGAGCTATTATTCACTGCCTGGAAAACACACTTCGTACCTTGGCTAATAATGATTTAAACCCCATCCATCTCTCTTAGACTAGAAAGCTGGCATCGCCATGGAGACCAAAAGCACCATTAAAGCACACCATTAAATCCCAGGCAGGGCTTTACCAGTGTAGGGAGGCTGTCGGCTAAGAAGTACCACCCCACATCCTCTTATGCTAGTCTTCAACACGCTTGCTCATGGCAATGGAGGAGCAGACGGAGAGAGCCGACATGCAGGGACCGTGTCTGCAGCCAGACAGCGTGCTGTCTGGATCCCGCAATCACCGCCTGCTCGGAGACCCACTGCCTCCCATCCAGCCCACAGGCCAATCACATGTTCTCCTGGGTCTTCTTCAGGAGTCCTGAGCAACAGGGGTCCCTCCTAGATCACTGTGCTGGTTGCAACACACTCCTTCCAAAACAGCTTCATGTCTTGAAAGAAGAATCTACACTTGCCTCTGCCAATGGAGACCCAGTCAGCAGCCACCCCGGAGGAAATCGGGCACACCCTACGAAGTCAAATGCAGTAATTTCTTAGCACTTGTCCAATTTTGCAGCTTTAACTTTCCCTCATTAGATGATGCCTCTGGTGGTCTGCTTCTTTTCCTCATGATTGTTTTAGTCTCTTTCACAGGCTCATCTCTTCACTCATTCTTTCCAGCAATTAATTAAGTCCTGTGCCAGACACTGTAGGAGGCAGAGGATGCCAACAAAGATCAGGGGTAAGCCCCGCCCTCTGTTTCACAAGAAGTTGCTTCCCAAAATCTGGCCTCACCCCACCTCTATTCACTCTCTATCCACTCTCCTGCCTTTTCTTACCTGCTCCTACAGTTTTAGGAGCCACCGATGTCCTGATGGCCTATCAGTCTCTCTCACTGTCCCAGCTGAATCTCAAGTTGAAGACCGAGGCATTCAACTATCTATGTGTATATCCAATTGGATTTCCTACCTCTAGTTCCACATGCTCAAAACCAACCCCATGACTTTCTCCCCCAAATAGGTCCCTCCTATGTGTACCTTTTTTGGATAACAGCATCACGCTTACTCTGTCCCCCACTCTTCATGAATAGAGAAATTCACAGCTAGACTCCACTGTCCCACAGCCCCCTCACTGCACCAAGGCTGGACGTGCTCTCATAGCATGTGGCCAGCTAGAGTGGGCTCTCCCCCCACCCTCCACAAAGGCCTCACCGCCCTGGCTTTTCACTACTTTCCAGAGAACTCTGTTTCCTCTTCAGGTTCCTCCACCTTTCAGCCTCCCCAAACCCCTTATCTTGACCCCTCCATCCTTCTCTTGCATTCTCACCCTGGGTAGCCCACCTGTTCCCGGGGATTCAATTCCATCCATTCCAAGATGCATGCCTTTAGCACTGTTCACCTTATTATCTCTGAAATCAGGATGCCCCCTCCCCCCGCTCTAGGTGGCAGCTGCAACATAGTTGCTGCTCCTGAGTATAAGGGACCTAGGTCACAGCTGTTCCTATTACCATCATTTTAGTTGAGTGGCTTTGTTGGTTAAAATATTTTAAATTAAACTAACTTAAATCAATTGCTGCTTGATGGTTAAACTGTATTTTTAAAAGATTATACCATGTTTCTGCAGAAAGGCACAGAAAAGGGGGGTGAAAGTTGATACTGAAAAGCAAATATAAATCATTAGAAAAACAATCACAATCTCATATTTTCCTGCAAAGAGAAAACCAAATATAGTTGACTGTTGAACAACACAGATTTGAACTGCTCAGGTCCACTTATACGTGGTTTTTTTAAAATATAAATATAGGGTAGGGCTATATATGTACTTTTCTCTTATGTTTTCTCTAGCTTATTTTATATAGGAATACTACATGTAACATACAAAATATGTGTAAGTCAACTGCTTATTTTATCAATAAGGCTTCTGGTCAACAGCAAGCTATTAGCAGTTAAGTATTGCGGGGGGGTCAAAAGTTATACATAGATTTTTGACTGTGCAGAGGGTTAGCACCCCATGATGCCCAAGAGCCAACAGTATTTTAGGGATCTAAGAAAATGCCTCCCGGTAGATGAAGCTGTATTACATTGTTACTGTGGTACATGCAGACTGATAGCTAGTAAGCTTCACACAATACACCTGCAGACAGGAGAATCTGCCAAAGAAACTTCAAAGCAGTGGGTGTGTATGCAAGTCTCCTGTGGTTACTTCACGTGTCACATAGGAAGTTCAGGAGAGGCAGAGCAGACAAACTGGAAGTATTTCTGCTTCTGGCAAACATCCTTCTTCAGTGGTAGTATTATGAACTGGCATATAAAATAGTGGTGTAACTTAGATCAGATGAGATTTGGAATATCATAAGTTTCTCATCATTTTGGGGACAAAAGCCCCTTCAAAAATAGAAGATAGTGGGGCACCTGGGTGGCTCAGTGGGTTAAGCCGCTGCCTTCGGCTCAGGTCATGATCTCAGGGTCCTGAGATCGAGTCCCGCATCGGGCTCTCTGCTCAGCAGGGAGCCTGCTTCCCTGAAAAAAAAAAAAAAAAAGAAAAGAAAAAAAAAATAGAAGATAGCTAGGAACCCTCACCCTAGAAGAGTGTGTCCCATAATTTTTTGCAATTCCAAAAGGTTTGGGGGCCCCCTGAAGCTTCAGTGGATCCCAGGTAAAGAAACCCTGAGATACATGCTGACCCCTCATTGCACAACCCTCCCTCCTGGGATTTAGACCTCCCTGTCCACGGTGCAGACACCTCTACTTGCGGTGCCACCGGCATCACAACATGACGGCGATCTCCCAAAGCTCCAGCTACAACTCGTCCTCCTGCCATGTCCCCCATCTCAGCCAGCAGTGGCACCAGGCACCATGCACTTGAGCCAGGAAACTGAGTTTCCTTGTAGACGTCTCTGCCCACTTGCCCTTCTTCATTCAGTCCCGGGGAGCGGGGGCTGATGCTCACTCTTGTTCTCAAACCTGTCCTCTTCTCTCCACCGCAAGGCTGCCATCATGTCCTGCTGAACCACCACGGTAGGATCCAGCCTCGGCTCCCATCTACCCATTCTCCATGCCACAGTCACAGGGGTCTTTTTATAAGAAACCCTGGTCATATCTCTGCTTTTAGCCTTTCAGTTTCTCACCACTACTTTCATCTTCTGACAAGGCTCGCCTACAAACCCCTCCTGAGCTGGTCCCTGCCTGTCAATCCAGCCTGCTCCTCTCCGTTCCCTCTCAAGGAATGCACGCTCCAGCCATGGCAAACTTCTATTACATTCCTGAGCCATGTTCCCACTCTCTCTTTCTCTCTGGACCATCCCATGTGTTACACGTGGACTGCATCTTAGACATTTGCCTCTGTGTCTCCAAGAATTACCAGTGCCTGGAATCCAGTAGGTGTTTAATAAATGCATGCTGAATTCATCTTAAAACACATGGTTCCATATAACACTAATGTAGTATTAAATGCCATGGTGAGGCAGACAAATGAAGTGGGTTCCAGTTCCAGCTCTGTGATCATGAGCAGGTAACAACACCTGTCTAACCCTCAAAGTGCACACCGAAAAGCGGGAATGAAAATACCTACTCAACAGATTGTTGTAAAGATTAAACATAATGTAAGTTGGTGGCTGTCACAAGAACAGTACTGGTGTCTAAGGGGTAACCTGGAGACTTATGGGCCATTTGAGGACATCACAAAGATTAAGATACAGCATTTAATAACCAAAGGGTAAGAAAGCTGGCAATCCTGCAATGCATGGGACAGTCCCCACATAACAAGAAATGCTCTGTTTCTCATGATTTCCAAATGCACCACCGGACATTCATGTGTGGGTGTATGGGGGGGGGTGTTTATAATTATTAAGCCTAGAAGCTAACTGCTCTACAAATAACTTCAAAGTATATTTTACTTCATTTTAATATAAACTGAATTTTACAGGGGCACCTGGGTGGCACAGTTAGTTAACAATCTAACTCTTGATTTCAGCTCAGGTCATGATCTCAGGGTCCTCGGACTGAGCCCCACATCGGACTGCACACTCAGCAGGGAGTCTGCTTGAGGATCCCCCCCCCCGGAAACTGAATTTTCCAGAAACGCAATCCCCATGTAAATTGAGGGTAGACTGTACTCTTTCCTTATCGAGTGTTAATATTATTCATGTTGCAGAAAATCCTATCACTAATGACAAGGCCACAGATGGAGCCCCGGTGGTAGTCAGTGCAACCCCCTTCCATCAGTCCACATCTGTAGCTGTTGCATTCATGCTGATTCCCTAATGTACGTGGTTAGCTCTTATTTCAAGATGTCAGCGATGGAGGAAACCATATTGGTAACATCCTATGACAATTTGGCTCTCTTGCCTTTTATCCAGATGAATCATGCCAGGTTGCTGCCAGCACCAGACGACACTATCGCCTTTGTGGTGTGCCTGAGCGTTTACATACTGAAACACATGTTGTTTTATGCACTGCTTCCTTTTAGCTTTTCCTTTAAAATATAGCTGGGCTATTATATCAGCTTTCTTGAACTTATCTGTGTAGGTAGATTATGAATTGCATTTCAGGGTGGTAAAGGCAGTACTGCACATCTTCTTCATACTCAAAGGTTGCAGGGTCTGTGAGAGGCTGAAGCAGCACAGGTGGGGGGTGGGTTGTAAAGGTCTCAGACGCAGCCTGGAGTGAGCCCTTGTCTCCTGGTGTTGATACTACTATTGGCAAGATATTGGGTTGATCCTGACTGTTACACAATACACTTGTGATTCAGGATAAAGATCACATTTGGTTTCTGCAAAGTGAATTATCTTCTGCTTCAGTGTTCTCACTGGTGGGCTCTAGTTCATTACACATGGGGGGTTGTCAGACGGGAAGGAAGACAGCAGATGCCACTACAAAGCACACAGTGTGAGGCCTGTAGGTGCCCCCTCCACTTTCCCAAAATATACCCCTGCTCAGGGACCCTCTATGGATCTCCACTGCCCATGTGACCTCAGTCTGGCACTTGTGCTCCCCTCCCTCGAAATCTGGCCTTCCCTATGGCCTCCCAATTTCCACAGCCACCCTTGACTCTCCCTATCCTTACCCCTCCTCCATGGAAGGCCCAGCTCAGCCCTCCACCTGCCTGTCCTTCAAAGTGAAGCTCACATCCTACCTCTTCCAAGAGGTCTTTCCAGACCACTCTGGGCCACAGGAGCTTCCTTATCCAAGCTCTGTACCAGCAGGACAGTACGATTATTGGGACAGCTAATCTATACTACAAAATCCTGTTAATTATCTTCAAGTCAGGGAATCCAATCTTCCTTCTCCACTAGACCAAGAACCTTTTTAAGTCAGAGAATAGGTTTATAAAAATCACAAGCAATTAAATAAAAACAACGGTAATTTGGGTGTGTCCCGTGTGACAAGTGCCAGGCAAATATTTGCATGCCTCACCCCACTTAAGCTCTATAGTGACCCACTGACATGGGTCCTCCTATTGTCCCCAGTGAAGGTCGAGGAAACAGCTCAGAGGCAAAGAAAGGGCCATGCCCAGACCTGCAGGGCAGAGCTTCAGTTCAAACTCGGGACCACTCGGCTCTGTTCTCTCCTGCCCACCTACCTCCATGTCACCCACCAATGGTGCCAAGCATTTGGTTAGTGCTTGGGCTGACGAATATTCACCTAGGTCAGGAAGGGAGCCAGCACTTATTCAGGGCTCCACGTACACTAGTGGAAAGAACACTGTGGTTCTCAGATCCACTTTTGCAGATCTGCTTTCAAATCCTGACTCCTCCAACAGCTGTGTGGCCCTGTGCACCTGTGGGCCTCAGTGTCTTCAATTATAAAGTGGATTTGCTAACACTCACCTGACAGTCCGTTGTGAAGGTAAACTTAAATAATGAATGTAGAATGCGCACCCCAATGTCTGGTGCACAGTAAACAGTAAATCATTTACTCAGCTTAGGGCAAAGATCCGAGCTTTGAACCTGGGTCAATCTGACTCCATAGCTTCTGGGCCACTATCTCCCTGCATCCCCCCTCTAGACCTGTGAGATGACCCTCCCTTTGCTGCTAGACCTTAGACAAAGGTCTCACACCTACCGCTGCACACTTGGGCTCACACACAATTCCTAGGGACACTGCCTCATTTTTCACTCCTCTCCCCCAAGACAGGTCTTCCTTTTGCTGTTTTCCTAGCCACTGGGAGGGGGGGTTGCAGAGAACAGGGCTTGGTAGTATGACTGTCAGGAAATACTTTGGAACTTTCACCCCAATCAATCAAACAGATCCTAGCACATGACAGGCATCACATACTTGTCAGCTGACTGAATCAACTAATGAGAGAACTCTCCCAGCACCTACCAAGTGGCTTACCCTAGGGATAAAGAAAGGCACAAGAGCCCCTGACAAGCAATGGATGTCACTCACCAAAGGAGGAGGAGAGAAGAAGAAGAAGGGACAGAGGAAAAGACAGAAGGAAAATGAAAGAGAGGAGGAAGGGGAAAAGGATGTAAGCCAGCTTTTTGGCTTTTATGCAGTTCCTTTTTCCTGGAATCCCCTTTCTCCTCTGCCTTGGGGTAATTAATAACCATCCAGCTTAGACGCCACTGCTTCCCTGGGACCACCCCCAACACAGGGGCGTTTCATAACTGCTGACACTCCAGCCTCTCAACTTGTTTAGGGTTGATATCTGCAGTCCCAGGCACAGGGCATGCTTAATAAATATTTGTCTCTCCAACTAAGAAGTCTCCCTGAGCTCAAAAGCCTGGCAGGCATGAGGCAATGACAGGCAAACTTGGGGCCGCTGTGTGCTGCTGCCATCAAGGGCCAGCGGAGGAGTTAGGAGACGGCCAAGAAGGATGAGTGTGGAGGGGGTCTGGAAGGCTTCCTGGAGGAAAAAGAGACATCAGGGAGGGGCAGAAAAACAGTGGATGAGGAAGCAGGAGCTGGAAGAAGGCACGGTGCTGCCCATTACCTGGCCAATGCCCATTACTGCCAGGGACACAGGGAGGACTGGTGGTGCATAGAGGGGCATAGAGACAGGGAGGCACGTGTGAGGGAAGGCTTGTTTGGAGCGAAGGAGACTTAAATCTCCTCCATCCAATGCTAGCACTTTCCAAATGCCAAGGAGGGATTCGAGGTGGACCGTCAGCCATGGCCAGAATGTTAGGGCAGAGGGAAGTCAACCAGACATGAGCGGGGAGTTGGTAGGGGGTGCCTGCCTTGCTGGGGGAGGCAGGCAGTGGACAGAGGTTTTCTGGATGGATGAGACCGGTGATTTTGGCAGAGGTTTCAGCCCTTTTAACCTTCCCTTCAAAATGAGCTTCCAGAAGGAAGGAAAACCATATGAATAAAGTATTTCCTTGAGCATTTGCAACGATGGAGGAAAACTGTGAAGTATCCTAAGAGCCCAGCGGTCACAGAATAGCTTATTAAGTCATGGGATATTTACTCAGTGGAATTTAGAAATCATATTACGGCAAAATGAGGGAACATACTTTGGGAAGGACTGTTAAATGAAAATGTAAAATATTGAATTACATCCTCTTGTGATTAAACAGGATATAAGCTATGGTTACATGTACATAAGCATCAAAAGGCAGCATGTGGGGAGAGACCATTTTTTGCTTTGAAATAGCCACTGCTACAATACTGGCTGGATGACTTCCACCCAGCTCACATCACCTCCCTGTGCTCCCCCGGACACCCCTTTGGGCCTATGCTCATCACCCTTCCCTCATCACCCCTGCCCGGAACTTCCTAGACCCAATCCCAGGTCCTCTGCCTGCCGTCCCCCACCCCCGCCTCAATTGTTATCTCACGAGTGACACCAGCACAGCCACTGACCTGTCACCGCATGTGTCACCCTAACTTTGGCAGAGGGGAAACTGAGGCCCTGCAAGAGGAAGTGTGTGAATAACCAGAGAAGGCAATGGTGGCCTGCACTCTGTCGCACAGTCGGCAAGTGGTGGGGTGCGACTCTCGACTCCAAACGGTGGGTTATTCTATCTACTCCTACTCATTGCCGTCTTCCTCTCCTCTGCCAGATTCTTGAAGGCAGGATACACAGCACACAGTTCTTTGTGAGTGCCTAGCACAGTGCTGATATTCAAGAGGCACAAAACGAGTAGCCACTCGCTTCTGGTTTTGTTCTCCAAAAGCACTGTGCTTTGTCTCACACTGAGAGCAAAGCCACTTCGACTCTTCTATGCCTGCCATCAGGGAGGGTGGGTTCCCATTTCCCAGGGAGGCCACACACGTGCGCGGCTCCACTGAGTGCTGGGGACCGGAGGTGCTCCACTCCCCACGGGTTAAGAGTGCCCGCCACCCCTGCCTAGGTCCCCTTTGCAGTGCTCCAACAGGCTTTCTCAGGAGGCGGCCAGCCCTGCAGAACCCCTCCATCCAGCAACCACTCGGACTTTGGGGGGCCTTTGTGCTTTAATAAAGACGGTATTACTGAGTCCCAAAGCTTCCCTCCTTTCCAACCCTCCTCGCTGCCAGGGTTCCCGCTAAAGGTGAAGCGCTGTCATTCAAGGCTAAAGAAAGGCTTGAATCAAGATGCTAAACTCTTTTGACTTAATGTGACAATCTGTGGCTCTCCCCAAACCACAGTTGTGGGAGAAGCACTCCCCACGGGGCACCAAAACCTCTCAGCAGCAGCCTGGGGTGTCCTCAGGTTCTGGGGGCCCGAGGGCAGGGTTCGCCCCACGATGGCCGCCTGGGCTCTCTGCATGCTTCTCATGAGCGCTCTAGTTTCCTCTCTGAATGCAAACATCAGCCTGGCCACTGGGAGAGCCCTGCCACCAACGCCGTCCCCACTTGCTTCGGGTGGCAACAAAGGCCACTTGAGGGCCGAGAGACAGCGCTGCCCAGTTCCTTCCCTGGGCCTGTTCTCTTCCCTTTCACATATCTTTCCCTTTTATTTCCCCTGCTCCCTTTACTCCTGCTTTATGCCTCATTGAATCCATTAGCCACTTTATAGGGTGCTCCTGAAGAATAAATTTTCTGTGTAGGGCTCCTGGTCGTTTCCCTGCTGGCGGCTGCAACACGCCTTAATTTTGGGGGAGGTGGAGGGGCGACGTTGGAGAAAAAGGCAGGCACTCCAGGGAGGAGCCTCCAAGGGCCCCTCAAGGCTGTGCCTCCTTGAGGCAGCTCTAGGGCAGGCTGCCTGGAGTAGGTGGCCTCGCCTGCCCAGAGGCCCCACCATGCTCCTTCCCCACCGGGATGGGCTCTGGTGCCCCAAGATCTTAGGGCACACAGCTTAAGCACTGTGAACTTTGGTCTTCTCATTTGCAAAATGGGAATGACAGTCACACCTCTCTCACAGGCTTGTTGTGGGGACTCAGTGGGTTAAAGGTCATCAGGTCTTTGGAACAGGGTCTGGATCAAAGTGCCACTTAAAGCATTTGCTTTGCTATCAGCATCATGCAGATGA
Organism: Enhydra lutris kenyoni; assembly: GCF_002288905.1. Taxonomy (NCBI): domain Eukaryota; kingdom Metazoa; phylum Chordata; class Mammalia; order Carnivora; family Mustelidae; genus Enhydra; species Enhydra lutris. The sequence goes on along the minus strand of NW_019154094.1, from coordinate 41,617,929 downwards.
TGCGGGCTTTTTAAGAGTCCTTGTGCCACCTCCAATTCCTCTACTTGTTGGTGAATGAAGGAAAGGAAAGGGGGGAAAAATCAATTCAAGGCTATTTGCAGCTGTTTCTGTGTGAGTGCGTCTGTCTGTGTGTGTGTGTGTTTTCTTTTCTCCTGCCTTGGTGTCCTAGAGTTCTGAAAAGAATAAAAACAGAGCCCGAAGGCAGTGAAAAGGCAGGATTCTTCTTAAAATCCCAGCTAATCCTGCAGCTTCCTTTAAAGCAGCAATAGCAAGGGGCGGGGAAGGGACCAGAATTGTTTTTGCTGTGCCCTCTCCTCCCAACCTCTGCTCCTGGAGACCAGGAAACGAGGGGGAAAAATCCATAAATCATCCACAGAGAGGAGGACAGAAGAAGAAATTGAGCAGAGGAGAGAGCAAAGAACAGGAGCCAGCTGGGGAGGGAGTGGGGGGCAATATGAGGGGACACCCTATCTGGGGAGCAGGATGGCTGCCTGCAGAAGACAAAAGCTGGAGAGAGCCACCCCCATTCAAAAGTCAAAGTACTACAAGTTCTAGAACCCGTACAAGTTCTTGAAACTTCTACCCCCACAGAACAAGGATGTTACACCAAAAGGCATCTGATGTGACCGATTCTCTCTACTCTGCTGCCACCTCCACCTTGGTCCCTGCTAACATGGCTCCTACAACCCCTCTCTCTCTCCCACCCATCCATTTACAACAAGCAGCCAGAGCCAGCTTTTCAGGATGAAATTCAGATTATGCTACTCCTGCTTAAGAACATTCCGTGGCTCTCCATCACACTCAGAATAAAATCCCGAGCTTTCCCCACGGCCTACGAGGTCTGACCCCTGCTGATGTCCCCTGCCCCATCTCCTGCCACCCCTGACTCCGTCTGGGCCCCAACTTGCTCGACTGCACCTTAACAAGGTCGTTCCCATTTGAGAACTTCACAAGTACCACTCACCTGGCCAATCCCTTCTCATCCTTCCCATCACAGATGGACACCCCACTCAGGGGTGCCTCCTGCCCTTGTTCTTTCTTCTCCCAGGCCCGTTTTTCTTCCATCCACTGCATTTCAGTGACTTGTTCATTCTCTATCTTCCCCACCAGGCTGTAAGCTCCATGGTCTGGCTCTCTCACCACTGCAAAGAGCCCCACCCTGGTACCTGGCTCACAGTAAGTGTGCAACAGACACTTACTGGATGCATGGGTGAATGAGCAACATCTATACCAAGTGAGCATTTGGATACAAGAAATAGCACATTTGGGGGCTGAAAACATTGGGGGTGACATTTTAAGGGTTTTTGAGAAGAGCTCCCCATTGCAATTATCACTGTAGCTTTGCAATGTTTGAATCGGAACATGCTTTGGGTGACAGCTGTTTATGTTAGTTTCTTGTTAAATGGCAAGGAGTCTGCATGAGTTAGCTTAACAGATTACAGATCCACAAACGTTTTCTGTTAAGTACCAGACAGTGAATATTTTAGGCTTTGTGGATCACACAGTCTCTGTCACAACACTTTAACTCTGCTGTCCTTAACTCTGCTTATAGACATGGATGTGGCTGTGTTCCAATAAAACTTTATTTACAAAAACAGGCCATTGGCCTGATTTGGCTAATCCCTGAATTAGACTAAGGTTTAGCAAAGCCACAAAAGAAGGACAACTAGTAATGACCAGATTTTTCCATCTTCAACAAATATGCATAGAGGTACTGAGAAAATATTGCAAAACCATGACCTCGCTTCACATGCTGTCACTTGATAAAACAGAATGAAGACAGGAACACACAGAATTTACTTGAAATTGCTGTTTCATAGAATACACAGCATTTGTATTATTCTGCATGTCAGCAATATGTTTGTATAAGTGGGAAATTCTAAGAGCAATTTTCACTCTGGAGGTACTGGGGAGCCACCAAGGGCTCAATATTTGTTGCATGTGTGGGTGAGTAGATGGATGGACAACAAAAATGGAGAGGACAGGATGTTTGCCAGGGAGATTACAAAAGGAGACTTGGTCAATAACTGCATGAGACAGAAAGGGAGAAGATGTCAAAAATAACTTGGTGGTTTCAGCTTATGAGACAGGAGGAGGAACGGGTGTCAGGGGTAGTCAAGATGAATTTGGTTGATGAATTAAAAAACAAAACAAAACAAAAACAAACAAAAAAGGACAGAGCAAAGTTGGTCTTTTCAACAAATGGACATCCACATGTAAAAAATAAATCTAGAACAGACCTTACTTACATCCTTCACAAAAAGTAACTCAAAATGATCACAGACCTAAATATAAAACACAGAACTATAAGGGTCCTAGAAGATAACTGGAGAAAACCTAACCCTGGCCATGATTTTTTTTTTCTAGATTTTTATGTATTTATTTGAGAGAGAGAGAGAGATCACAAGTAGGAAGAGCAGCAGGCAGAGAGAGAAGGGGAAGCAGGCTCCCCGCTGAACAGAGAGCCCAATGCGGGGCTCCATCTCAGGACCCTGAGATCATGACCTGAGCCGAAGGCAGCAGCTTAACCCCCTGAGCCAGCCAGGCACCCCCCAGCCACGACTTTTTAGACACAACACCAAAGGCAGGATCCATCAAACAGTTGATAGGATACATTACATTAAAATGAAAAATTTCTGTTCTGCTAAAGATAATGTCAAGATAGTGGGAAGACACACCAAAGACTGGAAGAAAACAGCTGCAAGGCACATATCTAAAATACTCCAAAACCCTTAAAACTCAACAATGAAAAGGCAACCCCATTACAGAATGGGCCCAGGACCCTAAAAGACTCCTCACCAAGAAGATACACAGATGACAAGTAAACATATGAAAAGATACTCTTGGTAATGTCATCGAGAACTAAACATTAAAACAATGAGACACCACTACATACCTATTGGGATGGCCAAACTCCAAAACACTGACAGCACCAAATGTTGGTGAGCATATAAAGCATAATTCATTGTTGGTGGGAATGCAAAATGGTACAGCCAACTTTGGAAGATAGGTTCACAGTTTCTCTCTCCCTCTGCCCATCCCTGCCTCCCCCCTCGTGCTCTCTCTCAAAAATAAATAAATAAATAAATCTTAAAACAAAACAAAACTCTCACCATACCATCCAGCAATCACACTCCTTGGTATTTATCCAAAGGTTGAAAACTTATGTCCACACAAAAATCTCACACAAATGTTTATAATGGCTTTATTCATCACTGCCAACCTTGGAAGTACCCAAAATGTGTATCAATAGGCAAATGGATATGCACTCCAGTGTTTATTCCAACAGTATTTTCAATAGCTCAGATATGAAAGCAACCTAAGTGTCTATCAATAAATGAATGGATAAAGAAGCTGGAATGGAATATTACTCAGCTCTAAAAAGAAATCTTACCATTTCCAACAACATGGATGGACCTAGAGGGTATTATGCTAAGTGATAAGTCTGACAGAGAAAGATAAATACCATGATTTCGCTTATATATGGAATCTAAAAAACAAAACAGGGGCACCTGGGTAGTTCAGTGGATTAAAGCCTCTGCCTTCAGCTCAGGTCATGATCTCGGGGTCCTGGGATTGAGCCCCACATTGGGCTCTCTGCTCCACGGGGAGCCTGCTTCCCCCTCTCTCTCTGCCTGCCTCTCTGCCTACCTGTGATCTCTGTCAAATAAATAAATAAAAAATCTTTAAAAAATAAAATAAAAAACAAAACAAATGAATAAACTAACAAAAAATAGAATCATATACATACATACAGAGAACAAACTGATGGTTGCCAGAGGGGAGGCAGGGTAGGGGGATGGGAGATACAGGATAGAATGACTAAGTCCCAGGCATGAAAGGTAAGCACAGGGAATTACAGTCAATGGTATTGACTGTGACAGCAGCTCCACATATGGCGAACACAGTGTAACATATAAAGATACTGAAACACGATGTTGTACACCTGCAACTAATATAACACTGTGTGTCAACTATACTCAACTAAGCCAATTTTTAAAAAGGTGAATGGATAAACTGTGGCACACCCAGACAATGGAATATTATTTGGTACTAAAAGGAAAGCTATCAAAAGACATGGAGGAACCTTAAATGCACATTACTAAGTGAAGGAAGCCAATCTGAAAAGACCACATACTGTATGATTCCAATGATATGACATTCTGGAAAAGCAGAAGCTACGGAGATGGTCAAAAGATGAGGGGTTGTCAGGGGTTGAGTGCAGGGGAGACGGAAAGGGGGAGCACACAGGATTTTAGGGCAATACTGTACTATACTCTAAGGGTGGATACCTGTCATTATACATTCACCCAAATGTCCAGAATGTACACCAACAAGAGTGAGGCTTTTGGAAACTACAGACTTTGCGTGATGATGAGGCATCTGTAGTTTCATCCGTTATAGCAAATGCCCAACTCTGGTGGGGGATTTTGATCTTGGGGCGGTTACACATGTGTAGGGGCAGGGGATATATGGGAAGTCTCTGTACTTCTTGTTCTGTTTTGCTGTAAAGCTAAAACTGCTCTAAAAAATAAAGTCTTGGGATGCCTGGGTAGCTCAGTCGATTAAGTGGCTGCCTTCGGCTCAGGTCATGATCCCAGCATCCTGGAATTGAGTCCCACATCGGGCTCCTTGCTCTGCAGGGAGCCTGCATCTCCCTCTGCCTGCCACTCTGCCTGCCTGTACTCTCTCTAACTCTCTGACAAATAAATAAATAAAATCTTTTAAAAAAATAAAAAATTTTTAAAAAGAGAGGAAAAAAAAATAAAGTCTTTTAAAAACAAACTACAGGGGCGCCTGGGTGGCTCAGTGGATTAAGCTGCTGCCTTCGGCTCAGGGCATGATCTCAGGATTCTGGGATCGAGCCCCGCATCAGGCTCTCTGCTCAGCGGGGAGCCTGCTTCCCCCTGACTCTCTGCCTACTTGTGATCTCTCTCTCTCTCTGTCAAATAAATAAATAAAATCTTCAAAAAAAAAAAAAAAAACAACAAACAAACTACAAAAACCAAGGACACAGAAAAATCACAAAGATGTCTCCATGTTGTGGTCACTTGATTTCAATTATCCAGAGTAAAACTGTTCATCATCCAGAGGTTGACAAGGTACAAACAGCCTGGAAGTTTCCTCCTAAAGAAAGCAAGTATCTGGGGTGCCTGGGTGGCTCAGTGGGTTAAAGCCTCTGCCTTCAGCTCAGGTCATGATCTCAGGGTCCTGGGATCGAGCGCCGCATCGGGCTCTCTGCTTGGGGGGGAGCCTGCTTCCCCCCTCTTTCTGCCTGCCTCTCTGCCTACTTGTGATCTCTCTGTCAAATAAATAAATAAAATCTTTAAAAAAAAAGAAAGAAAAGAAAGCAAGTATCTTAGGATCCTACATCTTCGCAAAATTTAATAAATAATTGAGAAAGGTTTTTACTTATTTTTCTAATCCAGATTTCTAGCATTTCCACTAGTGTCTAAAGAGAGAAAAAGATCACTGTGCAGAAATAAAACCATAGCTGTTGGACTGGGGTGGGGAAATAAACAGCTTTCTGAGTACCTACTGTGTGCGGAGAACTACAATCAACGTGTTCACACTGAACCTGCATATGGACTCCAGCTGGGGGCATGAGAAAAGAGGAGGCTCAGGCTTAGGGAAGGCAAACAGACTTGGGCTTGAATCCCAGCACCACTCCTTCCAAACAGGGTGGTCTTGGGCAAACCATGCAACCTCTGTGGAACTTTACTGCCTTATTTATAAAACAGGGTTTGAAATTAAAAACCAACATGTCTCCCAGCTTGGACAAGCTACACTCTAATATTCCAGAGCCAATTCTCAGCCATCAGAACCCCAACATTTGTAGCATCTGATTCTCCAACTGTCCTATTGTGAATGCTAGCACTAATACACTGAATTGCAATTGCTTATCTGTCTGTGCCTGCCCTGCTAGGCTGCACACTCTATAGGGACAAGATGGCCCACCCTCCCCTCTACGGCATCCCAGTACCTCGTGGGGAGCACCCAGGTACAGCGAGAATTCATTCATTCCACAAATGCTTATTAAGAACAGTATGTGGCACCTTGCTACACTCTGAAGCTGGAACACAGTGTCTCTCCAACCTAGAGCAGCTTTTTCTGAAAGGTTGCTCACTCTGACCCTGGGGAGATCCCAAATGCTGGGTTCTATGACATCAGAGGACTGTAAAGCACTTGAATGGGGTGTGGAAGAGGACAGCCCCAAAGGACATCTGCAGAGACTATCAGTGGCGGGGCAGGGGTGGGGGATGCTAATGCCAGTGCAGACTCGGGAGCCCACGTGCTGCCTGTTGAGCTGCGGGAGTGGGGCTGGGCCTTCACCTGGGACCCTGTCACAGACTCATCTGTGATCTACTCATTTGTGAACTGATCCCAAATCTCCTCTTAGTCACCTGCTAACAGGCCAGGACTGCAATGTCTGCTTCCAGGAGCAGGGGCCAAGTTCGCTGAATCTTAAGCTAAAGCTGGGGTTATTGTTTTTCCCTTAGATATAAGAGGGGACCAGGAAACTTTTCTCAAGTTAATGAAATTTTAGAATTTCTGCTGAGGTCTGAGTATGGGAAGCGGGCTGGAACTCAGCCATGTCCTGGAGAAGAGCAGAAAAACAGGGTTCTCCTTCCTTGGACAGCCTCATGAAAGCGGCTCTGGCCAGGGCCCCACAGGCAAGAGACAGGGGTGGCAGCTGCCCACTCAGGGAGACTCAGATGACCTGTGTTTATTCTTAGCTGTTTTTGTACAGAACCTAAAAAACCTTTGGACTCTGGGCTTGTGTCCAAGATGAGGTGCACAATAAACAGTAAGAAAAGCATCACCCCCTCTCTTAAGAAGACACCGTGTGCCGATCGGGGACTCCTGGTCCCCTAAAACTGTCAGAATCTCATCATTTATAAACAGCTGACAAGCTGGGCCACCAGGCTCCAGTTCCTGACCTGACAGTGGTCATTTACTGCATGACCTTGGATAAGTCGCTTCTGCTCTCTGAGCCTCAGTTTCCTGAGTGATAAAATAAGGGAGGGGATGGACCAGATAATTTCTAAGAAATCAAGCAGCTCTGGAAAACCACATCCCATCCTGGATGCTAACCCTGGTCTTGAGCATAGTATAGGGGGAAGAACCCTTGAAATGAAGCCTTCAGGAAAAATGCTTCATTGGCTCATCTGACTTCAGTATTTCCCTTAAAAGCACCATCTAGATCCACTGGCAACCAACAACCATTGAGCACCCACTGTGTGCTAAGCTAGCTCATTAACTGCCTCATTATAACCAGCCCATAGGATGTAGGGACATGTCATTGTCCCTACATCACAGGTGACAGGCAGAACGGTACACTCACCTATGGCACAGACTATATGGTCACCAAGACATGGGGTCTGCTTCCTATGCGAGGGTCCTTAAGCAAGCTACTTACTTCCTCCCACAAGCTTCAGTTTCCTCATCTGGAACAGAGATAATGATTGCCCCTGTCTCCTGGGCTTGTTTCATGATCTGAATGGAGTGGGCCTGTGAAGCACTCAGTGATGATTATCTGTTACTATCACGAGCACTACGACTGTTGCCATCATTACCATATCTACTAGAGGCAAGAGCAAGTAGGCTCAGGGAGAATGTATAAAAGGACATCACTCAAAATATCACAATAGTCTAAAATTTGATCAAGTCTAAGGACAGGTAAGATGGAGCAGCTCTGGGTCAGTGTTGCAGTGCAAAGTCTTCAAGTAATTGAGCCCAGGTTCCTGAACCTCTTAGCCTCTGGGTCTCCATCTATAACACAGAGGTAATACCTCCCCAGGTTGTGGGATTCTGTGTGCTAACATGGATGAAAAATTCCTGGCAGAGTGCAGGGAGCAGAAGGCTGTGGATGAATGTTCTCTCCCATGCCTTCCCATATGCTTCTTTTGAAATCTCCAAGAATGCAGCCTGCTGGTCCTTTCTTAAACCCCAGTCCCTGCATTAGAATTCTCGACACACAGGCTTGATGGCTCAACCAATGGCAAGTGGCCTACTGTGGGACTCAGCTTCTTCTTGAGGGCTGGGTGGAACCAAACTTTGCTAAGGCCCATGTCCTGGGCCCAAGAACTCAAGGCCAAATGTGCACATGGACAACCCAAGCACAGGCATGCACTAACACCTTGTCCAGTGGCCCTCAAACCCCACCACACACAACTGCCACCCAGCCAAGTCCACTGGCCTTGGCATTGACTCCCAGGAAAGTTGTAATCTTGATAGAAGCAATCATGGTATCAACCATGACACCTCCTCCCTTCCCTTTACCATTCACAAAGCCCTCTCACATATGTTAACTGGGAAGGAAAAGGCTGTGTTTTGTTCATCTTTAGATATCCACTGAACAATGCTAGGTATAGATACCCAGAAACTACTTCTCAAATGAATAAATTTTATCTTTATAACAAGATTTTTTAAGATCACCCCATTATTCAGCACTTGCCATTAATTACACACTCTGCTAAGCATTGTATACGCATCCTTGCATCTCATCCTGACAACCACTCTGTGAGAAAAGCCTCATATCAATCCCCATTTTGCATAAGAGGAAACTGAGGCTCAAAGAAGTTAAGTGACATGCTATGGTCACATGCTAAGCTAGTGAGTGACAGACCTGAGATGTGAATCCTGATTCCAGACTATGGTTCTTCACCCCTCCAAGTCTTTCTCCTCCTCTTTAGCCACAAGAGGCAGCAAAGAGGGGAACAGGAAAAAAGTGTATATAGTCTAAAGAAGTACATCAATAACACACTGATTTTTAAATTTGGAAAAATAGAAAAATCCTATTGCTTTTTTAAAATTATGTACAGTTAGTCAGCATATAGTACATCATTAGTTTTTGATGTAGCGTTCAACGATTCGTTAGTTGAGTATAACACCCAGTGCTCATCACAACACATACCCTCCTCAAGATCCATCACCTGATTACCCTATCCCCACACCACCTCCCTTCTGTAACCCTCAGTTTGTTTCCTGGAGCCCAGAGTCTCTTATGGTTTGTCTCCCTCTCTGATTCCTTCCCATTCAGTTTTCCCTCCCCTTCCCCATGATTTTGCATGCTATCTATTGCTTTCTCCTGATATAAACTAGAGAAAGCAAAGATCAGCAAAATCATCTTGGCCAACAGGACATGGGTGTCCGTTCTCTTTTCTCTAACACCCCACCCCCTGGGCACATTATGATTCCTTTCTAGTACATCCTCAGCTCCCTTAGAGCTCACAGCATGGGGGCTTGTTGGCACCTGTTTTCTGCTCTCCTAACTTCCCTCCAACAGGTCTGTCCACCTGCCAAATACTTACCACTGTGGGAGCTGAGGGAACCATCTTTTGTAAAAGGACCCAGAGTTGTTAAGTTCCCATTTCCTTGGAGGTTTGACCTCTAGCTCCTGACCAAGCTAACAGATTAGAATAAAGGTGATGAGCAAATGCCTGCTGGAAACAGGCAGGCAAGGAGTGACATGGTCAAAGTGACCCAGAAGTAACTAAAGCTTCATGTCCTCTTTCCCACAAGAAAAAATGGAACAGCACAAATGAGGACACTAATGGCACTGACATTCAACCAAAGGGTCAGGGCAATAGGGAATGGTGGGGACTGTGGCCAAGCAGAGCATCCCTAGAAGGATGTGGCTGCTGCTCAGCTCAGCCAAATTCTGCTGTGTAGGCATGCAGGCCCTAGGTCACCAAACCTTTCAACTTTCCAAAGGATACCAGACTCATATTTCCTTTTTCACCATGAACTCTCCGGATTTTTAAATGCTTGCAACTAATTCTTTACTTTCTTTTCTTAAATAAAACACACAAGTGGGCTGGACTTGTCTATGAGCTACCTCTGAATTGATCCTTGCAGCACAGATGGCTCTGCTAAAGACGTCCCCTTGCTCCTCTATGTTTCGAACCCCCTTGACAGGTAGCTGAGGCCAAGCCTTAGGTTCTGGCCAGGGGCCCGTGGTAACCTTCTGACCAGGCCTATTGAGAGTTGTCTGCCTCCTCCTATTTCTCTTTCCTAAGGAGACAGAGGTCCTGGAGGCTACATGGTACAGATGGCACAGTAAGGTAACAAGATGGAAGCATCTGCCCTTCCCTCCAACAGACTCCAGGTGGGTGCGGTCTCGGGGCCTATCAGTGTAGGCAGCCAGCATTTCTTGCCCTCGCATGTGCCTGGAGCACATGTCTTCATTACAAAACCCCATGGTAGTAGTTTAGCACTTCCAGGGTTCAAAGCACTTTACCTCCCCCTTCCTTGCATGGCTCTCCATAAGACAGAACAGGCTTTGTTATTTCACAGATGAGCAACTTGAGGCTCAGAAGGGAACTGAATAGCCCTGAGGTGTGCAGCAAGTGACTGGTACACTGGGATTCTAGCTCTGGGCTCCTGAGTGGACTCTCAGTCCAGTGTTCCTCCTACCACCCCACAGAAGAGCTGCCTTTTGCAATGTGAACTCCCTGGCACTCTCCGGTTCACGTGTGATCTCACACAAGGACAGCTCATATCCTCCCCTGCCCATGGCTGGTTGCTTCAAGATGCACCTCTTACCTTCCCTGTGGACTTGGTCCCCTTCCAGATGCAGAAGTAACAGATGGTCCAGGCTGCCAGGAGACACAAGGCCAGCTCCCAGCGGAGGTTCCCAATGTGCTCGATCCCATCTGAGATGGCCAAGACCCGGCGCCTGCAGAGGGGAGTAGGGAGAGTCACGGAGGCTGGAAACCCACCCTGACCAACCCCCAGCAAAGCTAGTGCTATAGAGGGGCAGGGATGGGCCACCCACTCATTCACCTGCCCTCCACCATTTGCTGAGCACTTCCTCTGAGCCAAACCCAGGGCTGGGTATGGGGACCCCAGAGAAGAACAAGACCCAGCCTTCTGTCTTCATGGATTCACTCATGGGGGAAAAGACAGGCCAGTTAGTAGATGGTTTATGGTAAGCAGGGCAAGGAGAGGAAGTTGTAGGGCCTCTGGAGAGACCAGGAAGCATCTAGCCTATCTCAAGGTTGCCAGGAGACTGTAGCACTGTCCATACACATTCCAGGTCCCTCCCTCAGCAGAAGCATTATACATCCCTGGCCTGCTGAACTAAACAGTGGACACTGAACTTGCTTTGGCCAGTGGCACCTGTGACACTTCCAGGGCCAGGCGGTGCAGTTCCCCTCTCTCCCTTTTCTCTACTGTTGCTGTCATGACAGGGTATGTATCAAGATGAAGCTTCTAGAGGCTTAAGTTCCCGAGTGACTTCATGAGGCCCTTCTGCTACCCCTTGTCCAAGATGTGGTGTGATCAAGAATGCAACATTGTTGCTTTAAGCTACTGAGATCTTTGGAGGTGTTTGTTATCGTGGCAAAACCCAACCAATCCTGACCGATACAGGGGGTCATGGAAAGAGTTCTGGAAGAAGTGATATTTGAGCTAAACTTTGAAGGATGATGGGATTTAGTCAGGAGAGAGAGGGAGTTAAGGTTGTTTTAGATCGAGGGATTAGCCAGAACACAGAGCATGGGATACCTGGGGAACGCTGGAGCATGGGGATCCGAAGGGAAATGCAGAAAAGGTAAACAGAGAAGTATCCCTGGGAGCCTGAATAACATGCTGAGAGATGGGCTATCCACAGGAGAGAGAGGACCCCTGGCTATACTGAGCCAGTGCCTCCCGCCCCAGTCTTCCTTCAGAACCATCAATTCTTCAGGGTTGACACAGGCCTGGCTCCCAGAGCCCACGCCTGGGGTTTGTGTTTCTTTAAAGTCAAACTTGCCACGCTCCATATTGTGCAGAACCATGGCACCAAAACAAACCCCCTCCAAACTCACTCCACGAACCCCATTCTGGCTGCCAAACCACCCCCGCTGGACCACGCCAGTTGCCTCAGTGCTCTGGGAACGTCCTTTGAGCAAGCAGCTCCCATCCCACCAAGCATGAAAGCCTCCCTCAGTGTCTGTCTCCCTGGGAATCTGCTCAGGGCCTGATTCTGCATTAATTATCCAATGACACCAATTAGCCCTGGTCTACAGGCTCCCTCCAGCCCCAGTCCCTGCTGGAGAAATCCGGCAGTCCCCCAAACAAAATTGGGCTGTGTGTAGCTGTGGACCCACCTGAAAGGAAACCAGCTTTCAGACCTATAGCCAGAAGTGGGAAAATCCACTTAAATACACATTTATTGAGCACCTACTATGTACCAGGCACAACTAATACTACAGATAAAAAGGTAAGCGTGTATAGGTTTTGCCCTCTACTAGTATGTTAGACCAAAAAAAAAAAAAAAAAAAAAAAAAAAAAAAATCCAAGTTATTTAAGGAAGGAGACAGCCACATAGCTACAATAGGTTGTTTTTTGTTTTTTCAAGGTTTATTTCTTTATTTTAGAGAGAGAGCAATAGCAGGAGGGGCAGAAGGAGAGAAAGAGAGAATCTCAAGCAGGCTCTGTGCTCAGCTCACTCTCACGACCCTGAGGTCATGACTTGAGCAGAAACCAAGTCTGAGGCTTAATGGACTGAGCCACCCAGGCGCCCCAGCAACAGTTTTTTGTGCTTTATTTCATTTCTTATGTCTTAGTAGTTTCTGGCTTTAATTCTTTTAAGACCTACAGGCCATTAAATAAAACCTTCAGGAATATCTATTATCATGACAGAGTAGTGGGCCAAAGAGCACAGCCTTTGTGGAACACTTGCTAAAAATACAAAAATTCCTGCACCTCATCCCAGACCCATGGAGTCTGAATCTTTTCTGTACGGCTCCCTGGCAGCTGCATTTTGCCACACTTCCCCAAGGACTGCTTATGCATGATAAGGCTTCTACACTACAGAAGTAGAGTTCCCTGGCAATGAAGGAATGACCTACAAATCCCACCTGAATAGTATTTTTGAAGAGGACCTGAGGACGGTATCCTGCATCCTTTGCGAAGCTACTGAAGGGCTCGACTTTCTCCCTGCCAAAATACTATGATGTACCCACTCACTCCCAAAATTCTGCAGGGAAACCTCATGGTGCTCATCAAGTACCTTGTTTCTAGATTAAGAGTCTCCTAGGCGACATATATCTACCACCTTGCCCACTGCCCCCAACAGCAACCCAAATGCCCAGCAGCTGGTGAATGAGAAGGGTGAAGCCCACACAGGAGAGAAAGTGGGCCAGGGCAGATGGTGTGCTTTTCCCAGTCCACCCCAGGCTCTGAATTTTTCATTAAAGAAACACTTACATGAGGTCCCTAGCTAGCAGGGGGGCACAAGCACACATGCCTTCTTATTGATATGATTGTTTTCAGAACTGGAATTCGAAAACTGGAAATGGCACAGGGATAGAGGGTCAGCAGAGAAGGTAGATCAGCCAGGAGGGAGCTGGCTCAGGTCCCCTCTCTTCCACATTTTGGATGCTACAAACTTTTGAGTCATGCAGCCTGCCTTGGCACCCTCTCGCTTAATTGAACAATCTAATTCCCAGAATGGGAAGATTACTAAAAGCTACGTGGGATGAATTGCTCTTTTGTTCCACCAGACACTATTTGAAAACATCCCCAAACGATTTTCTTTAGGTTTTACCAGAGCTGACTCTAGCTAGCAATGGACCTTGGGTTTCTAAAGATAGGGGGATCGGGGGCCAGGTTCTCAGCCTGCAGGCCTGTGGGTTGTTTTGAAACCCACAAGGGCAGCCTTTGAGAGCCAGGGGCTGGGGCACTCAACTCCGGAGACTTGGAGAAGGCACAGCTCTTCCTGGGAAAAAGCTTTCTTAATGACCCTCCCCCATGAAGAGCTGGGACAGGAGAAAGGTCTGAATAAGGAAGAGTTTGCTGCCAACACCCTGGCAAAAAAAAGGACCAAGGAACAGACCTCCCGACACTGTCCAGGGAGCGGGAAATGTTGAAGACTAGACAGAACTCTTTGGAGACCTTTACTCGAGTTATACTGAACAACTACTATGAGCCAGGAAGAGAAGTAGATCCTTCCTGAGGCATCTTTTTCAGGCCCTAAGTGTAGAATATTTCTGGAGATTGCTATCCAGAGACTAAAATCTCAGAGCTTGGAGGTATGAGGCCTCTGCTTCTCCACCCCTCTGCATATATAGAGATGGACTGGGTTCAAGAGCTCTGCTCCTTACCAGCTGTGTGCCTTTGGATAAGGGACATCACTTCTCTGAGTCTCAGCTTCTTCATCCATAACATGGGAATGACAATACTTCCCTTTGATAGGTTTTCAACCATCATCTAACCCTCCCCACAATCCTTGAGGTTAAGTATAATCACCATCATTTCAAAGTCATACCCGGAGCAAGCAAAAGCCCTGGGATTTGAATCTAGGGATCCTGGCTCCAAAGGCCACACCTTCAGGCTCAATGCTAGCTCCTAGATTCCCCCGGTACGCTTACCCTGTAAAATGACGGCCTTCCCCTCTTCTTCATAAATTAAAGCTGTTGGTAAATGCATGCCCCCAAACTATATTACATGACATAAAGGTAGTGCATATGTCCTTCATACATTTATTAATTTATTCAAGTAGCACTTATCAAGGTGTCCTTAGTGTGCCCATGTTACAGCTGGGGTTCTGTAAAGAGCTCATGTTCTAAAGGGGAAAGCAGACAAGAAAACAAAACTGGGCATGGAGAGGGTCAGGATGGAGAAAAGCAGGGACCCTCACTGGGGATCTGGCCAAAAATAGGATGTGGATATGTGACTGAGTCAGGGGGTCCTGGAGGATAGGAAGAGAATTAGCAAAGAAGTGGCAGAGAGAGAATTGGGGCGGAAAGGCCACCAGGTGCAAAAGTCTGGAAGGAAGGCTCGGTGAGGTCAGGAAAGGGCATAGCATGTTGGGTTAGTGTACCAGAAGCTAGGGTGAGAGGTAGGGGGTGAGAACAAGGCTGGAGTGTGAACAAGGGCTAGACTATGAGCCTTGCTAAGGAGCTAGGGTTTCGTCCTGAGGGCAACAGAAGCCTAGTAGAATCTTAAAACTCTTTGGCTGCAGTGGGAAGAATGGACAGTAACGGTAGAATGGGGCAGGGCTCCCTTAGTTTAGACACTAAAGGGGGAGGGTCTGGACCAAGGTAGGGGAATGGTCCTGGAAGGAATAAGTGGACTTGAAAACAGCACAGGTACAAAGTGACTGTCAGGGGGTGGCAGGTAGCAGGGAAGAGGGAGGTCTCAGCTGACACCCAGCTTCATACTTGGTTCGATGTAGGGTCATTAGTTGAGTAGGAGTGGAGGTTGAGCAGGTGGGAGGAGGAGGTGGTAAAGAATTGATCTTTGAGACAAGATGATTCTGAGGATTGTGAACACCCAGGAAGCCGTAGTGCCCAGAGGCAACTGGGGCTCTGGCTGTAAAGCTCAGAAAAGAGCTGCAGGGATGAGATTGAGACCTGAACTCAGGGTGTGCTGGGAGAGCATGAGGCTGCCTGGGTAGAGCTGGAGGAGGAGGGAGAGGACCTGCCACGGAGCTACCAGAACCCCAGCATTCACAGCGCAGAAAGAGGAAGGGAGGAGCCCTTGCAGCAGGCAGGCAGGTGTGAGCAGAAAGGCAGGGGAGCAACAGGAGAAGGGGGTATCCCTGGAGGCAGAGGGCATTCCAGAAGGGGAAGCAGCCCATCTGCCACGTGCTGGTGGGCAGTCTGGTGAGAGGGAGGGTGTTGCGGGATTTGCAACCAGAAGGTGTGGTAGAGACAAGGCGAGAGGATCCCTGTAGGGCAGACTTCAGGCTGCCGTGGGCGGGGAGCAGGACAGACTTCAGGCTGCCCTGGGTGGGGAGCAGATACATGATGGGACCCTGGTGAGGTGGCTCTTTGGGGAAGTTGGGCTCTTGTGGGTCAGAGGCTGTGGTAGGTAAAAGGATCCCATAGAGTACAAAAGCTGCTTTGCTTATGCCAGTTTTATGCCTGCTTATGCACCAGGTTGGTGCAAGTGGGGTAGTTAATGGGTAAGGGGGGAATGGGGTCAAACACAGGACGGGATAGGGTGTAAGGGAGAAGAGAGGAGGGTAGAAGAAAGAATACACTCGTAGAGATGTTGCCATTTGCTACAGGAACAGGAGGGAAAGAGTTGGGGAAACCATGAGGCCAATTTGAAAACAAACCATCCTTATTAAGAGACTGTCAGGAGAAGACTGGAAGGAGCTGGCAGTGGAGAGGACCATGGCAGATGCCACTAAAAGCCCTACAGCTTGCTACACTCAGTGCTTCCTGTGAGGAAGGTCTGAGGATTATTAGACCCATTTTATACATGGGGAAACTGAGGCCAAATGAGGTAAAGCACCTTGCCCAGATTAGGACTTGAAATCAGGTTCTTCTGGAGCCCATCCTGCATCCCCCAACTGCTGTCTCATTAGAAAGGGACCTAGGGAGAGAAGGCATCTCACTCAAGGGCCCTCCTCCAACCTTCAGGGTCCTAGGGAAATTGCTGGAATCCCAAATCCAATCCTCAGGCATTACTCGCTTCTCAGTGTCTCATACTCAGAGAGACTGGGTCCAGCGAGAAGGAAACAGCCTCACACCTGGGGCTTCCCTAGCTTCCAGAGCCAGGAATGGTCTGAACCAGGAGAGCAGAGAGGGAGCAGGCAGCCAGGCCCCCCTCCCCCCACCCCCAAAGAGCCTGGGAGAGGCTGTGTGGGAACAGCTCCCAGCACGGCTGGTCAGTCGGGGAGGCCTCATCTTAATGTCCAGCACGGAGCCGGAGCCGGCAAACACATCACCTTTCTTTAACCTGCCACGGAGGAAGTGCTGCCAGGGACGCAGAGACCGCCCTAAAAACTGGCGCTGAGGGGCCTGGCTATAAATAGCCTTGCTGGTCTTCCCTTCTGGTCTCCCCAAGCAACAAACAAAAAAGGGCCCATCACCAAAACAAATGTGCCTTCCCTGCCCCCTCCAGAACTTCTCTGCCTCCAGGGTTCTGCTGTCACTTCTCTGGGAAGAAAGAAGAGCTGCCCCCAGCTCTCCCTGCATATGGGGCTCACTCCTCTGGCCCCCAGCAGGAGTCCTAAAACCCCCTGGAGGCTCAGGGCAAGGAACCCCCTTGTCAAGAAAATGAGGCCTCCTCAGCATGCAACCTTTGAGCAGGTGCAAACTCTATGCTACGCTGAGTACCCTGAGGACTAAAGCCACAAGGAAGAGGAAAGCAGGGCATTCTGCCCTTAGAGAGCTCACTACCCAGGGGTATAAAGACAATAATAACAAGGATATAACAGCTTGGCTTTCCCCCATGTTTACTCCCAAGGGGAATGCAACCGTTATTCCCATTTCACATATGAGAAAACTATGGCTTATGCAAATTTTCATGCCCAAGAAGGCTGAGGCAGAACCTGAAGCCACATCTGTTCAACTTTAGAGGCAGAGCTTGGACCCACTGTCTGGTCGTGGGGAAGATAGGCCAGAACCGTGTCATCCAGGGAATACAACTAGGGACCCAAGTTGGCCTGAGAAATCCCTGTAGGCGAAGCAGAAGTCCTCACCAGCCTCCAAACACACCCTGACTTCTCTACTTTATAGCATTCATTCCTGCTGCTCCCTCTGCCAGGAATGTCATTCTCAATTCTCCCAAGCTATAAAAACTCCACAGGTCCTTTAGGCACCTGCTCAAATAATACAAAACTTCACTAAGTGCTTTCTTGGCCCTTATGGTCAATCCCTCCTTTCATTTAAAGGTTAAGCAAGCATCTACTTTGCACCAGGCACTCCTAGGTCGGGGCAACAAATTTTTTCTCTAAAGGGCCAGATAGTAAATATTTTAGGCTCTGCAAGCTATAAGGTCACTGTCCTAACTACGCAACTCGATCCTTGAAGTGTGAAAGCAGCCACACACAATTTATAAATGAATGAGTATGGCTGTCTTCCAATAAAACTTTTTTTTTTTACAAAAACAAATGGCAAATGAGTTTTGGTCAGTAGTCTCCAGACCCCTGTCCTAGGCTAATGCTTTCCAAAGAACACTAATCCCTCAATCACTCCAAGTTCTCAGGTCACACCAGGCCCTCACTGGAGAAAATGATGTACACTGTAGCCCTCCTTTGAGAGTCTCAATGATCATAAGAATATTAAAGGCTCTGAGAATTCCTGCAATAAAGACACCTTCATAGCTCTCATTCACCCAATGTTTCCCAAGTTTATTCAGAAGTGTTCCCTATTAGAGTGCAAATTAAAACCACAATGAGATAATATTTCACACCCATTAGGGTACACCTGCTAGGATGGCAGTAATCAAGAAAACAATAACAAGTGTCCTCAAGGATGTGGAGAAATTGAACATCATATATTTATTTCTGGTAGGAATGCAAAATGGCTTAGCCACACTGAAAAATGGTTTGGCAATTTCCTAAGAAGCTCAACATAAGGGACACCTGGGTGGCTCAGTGGGTTAAGCCTCTGCCTTCAGCTCAGGTCATGATCTCAGTCAGGGTCCTGGGATGGAGCCCCACATCGTGCTCTCTGCTCAGCAGGGAGCCTACTTCTCCCCCCAAGACACCCCCCCCCTCCGCTCTCTGCCTGCCTCTCTGCCTACTTCTGATCTCAGTCTCTCAAATAAATAAATAAAATCTTTAAAAAAAAAAAAAAAAAAGAAAGAAAGAAAGACTCAACATAAAACTCAGAGATTCCACCCCTAGGTTACTCATAATAGCCAAAAACTGAAAGTTACCTAAATATCTATCAACTGATAGACAAACAAAATGTGGTATATCCATAAAATGGAATGTTATTTAACCACAAAGAGAGATGAAATAGTGATCCACATCAGAACAGGGTTGAATCTTGAAAACATTATGCTAAGTGAAGGAAGTCAGTGATAAGAGGACCCACACTGAATGGCCCATTTATATGCAAAGTCCTAACTAGGCAAACCCAGAGAGAGGTGGAGGAGTGGTAGCCTGAAGGCATAGGTGGGAGGAGAGATGAATTGCAAATGGGTACCAAAGCCCTCAAGATGGTCATGGAAATGTTCTCAACCAGTATTGTGATGATCTCACAATTGGCAGTTACTCAAAATCACTGACTTGCACACCTACAGGGGAGCAGTGTTTGGCATGTAAACGAGATGTCAGTTATTAAGAAGTTAGGAAGGGAGCGTCCCCTGCCACCATTCTGCCTTTCCAAAGCGATACTTGCTAGCATGACACAGAACATGCGCTGGAAGAACACTCTGGCACTCTAGTGTCTGTGAGCTTGTTTTGTTCCCATTGTTCAGAGGAAACGGAGGTTCCCTGTCATTACTGACCTCCCCTTGGATCACAGACTGGTGGGCCGCAGAGCCTGTATTTGCACCCCAGCCTCCTGTGCTGCAACCGCTGGCGGGTGAGATCCAGGGAAGTAGAAGGTGGTGAAAAGAGGAGAGTGAGTGTAGAAGGGACTGTTAAAGCATCGAAACTCAGGGAAGGCTCCCAACACTTGTACTTCATGGGGAGATGTGAAACAGAGGTACTGCTGGTCAGGAGGCAAAGGGCAGAAGGGACAAACTGAGCAGCAGAGAGGCTGCCACAGCTTTTGGAAACCCACTGGTTCTTAACAGAGTCCATCCTCACACGGGTCACACGGATCCCCCGCAGTAGAGAGGACCTTGCCACCCATGGCTGGGGTCCCAGGACCCTCCGATTCCTGAGCCTTTCTCCTCCTTGCCAGGACTCTGCCTACCCCTAACCTGCTGCCCAGGCCTTTCCAGCCCCATCCCATGGGTTCCCACAGTACCCCACCTCTGCATCATCAGCCACCAAAAGCTCTGATGGAGTCTGTCTTTGCCAGCCCTGGCCCCTCTGAGATGTTCTGTGTCGAGGTTGGCAAGGAGTCACTGTCTGCCATGGAGGGACAGCAAGCAGGAAAGGCACACATGCCATTAGGAAAAGTCCTTGGTGACTAAGGAGATACAGAGTAGGGAGTGGGGATCTGCTCCCACCTCCGGTGTCTCCCTCCAGGAGATCTCCACCCTTTGAATGTTACCTTATCCTTGGTGGGGGGGTGGCGGGCAGGCTGGATGCAGAAGTGAGAGGCACTACCACTGGCCAGTTACTTACTACCCACGCCTGTCACTTCACATGGACTGCACCCTGAAGCCTGGGACAGGTACACCCATTTCACCAATAAGGGAATAGAGGTTTCAGATCACATGCCTGGGGCCCCACCAGTAAGTGGGAGGGACATGTCCCCCAGTTCTGGTGCTTCTTCCCCATCCTGGATGTCTTCCAGGAGCAGTGTAGGAAGATTTGATAGCAGCCCCTAACTTATGCGTTATTCTGTGCCTGAGTCTGAATGACAGTCATTCATTAACGCCCGTGCCACCAGCCGCAGGGCCATATGCTGGAGGCCAGCATCAATTTACATCTGTCATCGTAGCACATCAGAGTCTGCCGGGTCACACACAACACCTGGCTCAGCTGGAAACCACAATATTCTTTTAAAATCAAGGTTCAAGCCTTTTCCTAAAGGAACCTCTTGAAATCCAGTGAAGACAGAGCCCCAAAGATGGTTTTATTTTGTTTTGGCGGGGCTCCAGAGCTTTCTCTTCATTCATTCCCCTGTTAATTTCTCCCTTCTTCCATAAATTATATCTCCCCATCTGCTAAAAAACTATTCCTTCAAGAGCGTCGGTCCACCAGCCTGCAGAGAGAAGGGACATGTCGGTCAGATTCCGCCACATGATAGAACAGGCAGCTGCTGGCGTATCAGACGTGGGCAGGAGGAGCGCGGAGGGGTGAAGTGACACAGGGAGGACTGGAGAGGTCTGCTCTCAGCCCGGATCTGCCTCTGGCTTGTCTAGAGAGGCAGTTTGGGCCAGACCCTAACCTCTCGTTGCCTCAGAATCCCCTCCGAGGAGGAGGACCCCCACAGTGATGCCACACCATTTATCCCGCGGATGGGTGGATTAAATCGAAATAGCATGGCGAGAGGGCATGCTCGGGGCGGCGCACACAGCCAGTGCTTTCCTTCCCTTGCTGTACCCAACAAGACATAAAAGGAACCTCAGACAAAGCCCTTCTGGCTCTGTAAACTGCAACTTCCCATTATTTAGTGTAAGACATTTTTTGTGAAAACAAATACACTCATGGCTGATTTTATATACAAATACCTTTACTCCACCAATTAACAAAAGATCATAGGAACAGATCAAGCTCTTCAGCACTTACTAAGCCCAAATACTACTGCTCCCATTCTGCAGGCAACGAAAGTGAATTGCAGAGAGATTTAAGTAATGAACACAAGGCTAATAAATGTAAGCAAAAGGATTCAGATTATTGCTGTTTGGTCCCAAAGCCCAGGTCTCTGCATCCCTATACTGTATCACTGTTCTTTTAAAGAGCATTTCTGTAATTCTGTATATGAGCCAGGCCTCTACCCTCTGCTCTGCTCACAGTGCTGTGTTTAGACTGCATTAGCAGCAGAGCTACAAACTGGTCCTTCTCGAGGCAGGGGCTCTGTGCAAGCTGGCACCCCAGTGCTGACAACTGAGGGCAAATAGCTCACAGCTGGAGAGAGAGGGACTCCCCCCACCCCCCCACGGGCACTTGGGCCTCCATCTCTAGCAGTGGGGGAGAGCTGCCTGCTGTTCCTTGAATGGGATACCTGGGTCTTGCTTCAGGGGTGGTTACCAGGGTGGATCTGATGGAAATAAGGGAGTCACAACAGTGGCCTATGGCAAGTAATCCCTCTGAGTTTCAGCAATGTGGAAATGGAAACCCTCTTGCGTGTGCTCTTTTCCCTTCTTTTACTTAAACAGAGTTTCTATATTTTCTGCAAAAAAAAAAAACAAAAAAACAAAAAAGAAACAAAACAAAACACAAACTACTTTTTTTTTTTTAAAAAAACACAAACTACTTTTGCAATAAGGAAATCCCAGTGTTTATTGGAGAACCCACTTCTGTAAAAGAGAGCTGACCTTTATTAATAGACCTAAATTCCTGAACCTGGGAACTGATTTCCTTCAATAGACATGGCAAAAAAGAAAAGTAAAAATGTTACTAAATATACAAGGAAATATTGGCAGGAAGAGATTCTGAATTGTTAATAGTTGTTTCTTGGGGGGAGGGGCCAGGAGGAACATACTACAGCAGACTCCAAATTCATATATTAAATCCTAATCCCCAAATTGATGGTATTAGCATATGGGGTCTTTGTTAGGTGATTAGGTCATGAGGGTAGAGTCCTAATAATGTGACTAGTACCCTTATAAAAGAATTCCAGAGAGTTCCTTACCCCCTCTACTAGGTGAGGACACTGTGAGAAGACAGCCATCTATGAACCAGGAAATACGTTTTCACGACACACCAAATCTATCAGCACCTTGACTGTGGACTTCTAGCCTCCAGAACTGTGAGACATAAATTGTTGCCAGTCTGTGGTATTTTTGCTATAGCAGCCTGAACCTGTGAAAACACATATTTAATATGTGATACAACAAAAGTATCACATTTATGTAGCTGTTGTGTTTGAATCATTTACCACACTTACTACTTTTACAATCAGTGAAATGTTAAATAATTACAATAAAGAGGACACAAAATGCCAGTTCGGGTTTGCTTTGGTCCATCTCCTGAGAGCTGGGAAGAGCTGCCCAGGCCTGCTCCAACTGAGGTTGGTGTGGCAAAACCGTGTACATCTATGTCAAGGGGACTTCCTCCCTGCTCTCCTTAACTCAGGGCCCCTGGCGTCTCCCTGGAGGTGAGGATTGAGCAGCAGGAATTAAGGGAATTCCTCAGTTTCATTGGGGGAAGCACCTGTAAGAAGAGGCAGCTGCCCCCTCTGATGCACACCCCAGAGCAGGGCCCTCTGGAAAAACCAGGGCTGTCTGGGGGCAGTGGGAGCTGACAGTTTTGAGCTCTGGTATACGAGGTGGACAATCCCTCAGTTTCTCCAAGATTATGTTTAATGGAAAAATTGTTTTTTTTTTTCTTCTGCCAATCTGCCTGGGCCGATATAAAGTTAAATGAGACAATGTTAACAAAAATGACTTGTAATAGATAAATAATGACTAGTAAGGTGAAACCAGAGTTGTAATTGGGATTTGTCACTCAGGAGAGATCATTGTTATAAATTACAGTGTATTCAGTAACTCCTCAAGCTTCTTTTTTTGAATTATGAAATAATCATGCTTTTGTTTTTAATTTTTTTAATTCAAATAGTACAAAAAAGTATAAAGCAAAAAATAAATCTCTTTCAACATCCTTGTTTGCCCTCCATCCCACTCCTGGGTGAAAACCATGGTTAACAGCTTCCTGTGTATCCTTCCAGAAAAAAATCTATGGGAAGAAGGTATATACATATATTTTTATAATTATAGTATTATATACAACATTCTACACTGTGCTTTTTCTAATTAATTTTACCTTAGAGGTCTTTCCCATATCAATACATTTTCTGCTCATTCCTTTTTAGCAGTTCTTGCAAAAATACCATAATTCATCTAATCAGTATCATAGTTAAGAACATTTTACATGCGTCCTTTTTTTTTTTTTTAATGATCACAAACGCTGTTGCTGTTGGCATGCTGTTCATAACTAGCATGGTCACCCCAGTGGAATAAAGTTCCAGAAGTGGGATTCTGGGGACAAAGCAAATGCGCTGCCCACACACTGAGGGTTACTCCTAAGTTGACTTTCACTGCTGTGTAAAAGCTGGGAGAGTCCAGGCAAATTTAGAGCCTCCCATCTGCCCCCATCAGGAAAAGCCCACCAAGGACGTATGCAGGTAGTAGGCATCTTAGTGCCAGTGAGTAGGTGGGAGTCATTAGCGGATCAGAAGGGCAAGTTCTCTTACTCTCCCAGGGCATGGCATGGCCAAGCAGAATTACCTTCATCCCCATAAGACTTGTTTCTACCCATCTTTCCTGATAGGTAAGGGTACCATTCCCCCCTACTCTCCTGCCCTCTCTCCATGCAGAAACTTCAGTTTCATGTGCCTAGACCAAGAAAGTGCTCCCATGGCCCCTGCCTCCTGCCTCCTGCATCCATCTGGCAGCGTGGGTGATCTATCTTACTCCCAGATCCCACCCTGTTATCACACGGATATGGCCTTTGGAGGCATCCCACAGGATGATTTCAAACCCTTTAGAAAGGCACCGAAGTCCTTCATACTTGGCTCCAGCCTCCCTGGCTGCCTGCTCTTCCCCGAACACCTCCAACACGCTCCCACTGCAGGGTCACGGCTCCTGCTACTCCTTTGACTCGAGGGCTCATCCCCAATATCCACCAGGCTGCCTGCCTCCCTTCTCTCAGGTGCCTGCTCAAAGAGGCCTTCCCTGATCCTGTGACACTCGTGCTCCCCGCTTGCTTGTTCTCCAGCAGACCAATCCTGACTGAACCTAATACTTTCCGCCTACCTTGTTGTCTGTGATGTCCACTCCACCAGGCAAGTCTTTGGCTTTGCTCCTGCTGTATTCCAGAACCCACAATGATACCCGACATACAGTAGGTACTCAGCAAAGACTTGGGACTGACTACATGTTCTGGCCCTGCCTACTTCCTCAGCAAAGCCCCCCACCATTCCCCAGTCTCCACAGGCATGGACACTACAGGTAATGTCTATAAGCCTCAACATACTGCTTCAGGTCATTGGGTTCTTGCCTGTGCTATTTTCTCCACCAGGCATGCTCCTCACTTACTCCACTGGCAAACACATAAACTTCTATTCTCCCTGCAAAACCCCACTAAGCCTCATCAGCTCTATGAAACCTCCCCAAAGCCCAGGCATCCAAGCTTCCTCATCTTAGCTCAATGCAACCATCCTACAAATATCTGTTGCTTTATATTTCAAAAAAAAATTATTTTATTTCATTATCATATGTTTACTTTCCAGGTTCCTCCACTAAGCTATGTGCTTCTTCAAGGACAGATAGCATCTCAGCGATCATCTAGTTACTGATAAGGTGCCCAGCACCCAGTAGGTTCTCCACAAGTGTCAAAAGAACAATCAAGTAAAGTAAATGCACCAGAAGCTGTTCAGGTCCACTCTGAGGGGCAAACAGACCAGGCTGAAGAAACTTCTCTAAGAATCCTGAAAAGAATCCACATAGGCTTGAATGATAGCTTCCTTGTAAAAATTAGCTACCACATACTGAGTACTCACCACATGGAAAGCTCATAGGCCTCATCTCATCTAATGCTCCTGGCCACCTGAGAGTTAGGTCCTATTACCATCTCATTTTCAGGGAAGCAGATGGAGACTCAGGAGGGTAGCTGCCTTGGGTTGAATGCTGTGCTAGTGGAGGAAGTGAGGACTTAAACTGGGTTCTAGAACTTGCTGGCTGAAGTCTACACTGTGTACACGAAGGGTACACATTGGGATTAGAGTACTCCCAATCATTGGGGTACTCCAAACTAGCAGAAGTAGACAGTGCCACCTGATGTTGGCTTCTGACTTAGGGAAAGGGTCTGGGGGGCACTTCTGACCCTTCAGTAAGAGACGCAAAGGCTCCTTCAGACATACAAGCCAACTCTGCACAAGGATTAGCCATGAATCCACACCTGCAGAGGTAGGGGCAAAACTGGGCATGGGGCCTCAGTACCAGGAGCTAATTCAGGCACCCCATTTACAACCCATGAAAGTTCTCCTTTAATCCTCAGAGATCCAGAGAAGCTGGCAAGGCAAGGAACAGGGCTAATCCCCATCTCACGAACAGGAACGTCAATCACAAATATTCTCTTTCTTCATTCAACCCTTTCCAAAGGGCCTAAGCTATCCTGGGCTCAATATAGATGAGGACGCATTCAATCATCATCTCAGCCTTGCAGATGGGCTTTATCATGATTACCTGCCTCTGAGGGGTTAAAAAACATCCATTCATTCATTTATTCCCTCCTCCACTCATCCATCTCAACTAATATTTATTAAGTATCTAGAATGTGCTGGCAGGACAATAGGGAACAAACAAGGCCAGTCCTTGCTGGCATGGGGCTTATATTCTAATGGAGGGAGGGAGAAAATACACAAATAAACAAAGACAAGAGAATTTCAGTAAGTACTGTGTAGACAAAATAACAGAGAAATGCGGTTGAGAGGAGCTGAGTGTTGATGTAGGTGGGATGGTCAGAGAAGGCATCCCAAATGACATCTGCATTAAGATGTAAGGATGAGAAGGAGCCAGACACCCAAGGATCAGGTGAGGAGTCTTCTAAACAAAGGGAACAACAAAAGCCTGTGACTGAGCATGGGACAAATACATACAAAGGACAGAAAGAAGGCCAGTGCAGAGGAGGGCAATGGTAAGGGGAATGAGTCTGAGAGGGAGGCAGGGTTCTGGCAGGCGCTAGGTCCACAGAAAGAATCAGGGTTTCGCTCCAGCTCTTCTGCCTCCCAGAATTTGTGTCCAAAGAAAATCAAGTGGCCAAAATGATTTAGAAATAATTTTAAAAACTATCCAGTGAAGATAAACCAGGAAGAGAAGACCTCATCCTCCTGAATAAAGGTATAGAACTGAAAACCCTTAGAGCTTAATTTAGGCCCAGCACACAGTATGTGTTCAACAAATGCTAGTTGAATGGACACAGTGCAAAAGTGACTTCAACTGCATACACAGCAAACATGGACTTGCTGAAAACCTGCAGACCAATGGGATTCAAGGCCTTAAGTGAAGAAAGACCAAAGCCCACCTGATATCATGATGCTAGTTACATGCTTGACAGTACTTGATCCCACCAGAGGACATGGGCTTAACATTTAGAACTACAAACATATTTAGATAAGTGCTCAGATGCCAGATGTATAATAAGTTATTAAGAAAACCAGGATGGCCTAATTTTGAAATCGGCCCTCAGAAAGACAAATGGCCCCTGCCCCCTAGACCTCCTGCCTGAGCAAGAACCCAAGACTGACCCAGGGCCAGAACTGTTCTCACTGCCTAAACCAACAATTTATATACTGAAAAAGGAAATGAACCTTTAAGATGGGGTGGGGAGGATCAGGTTGGGCCAGGTGTCCAAGGTCAAGGTGAAGCCATGGGCATCATGGGCAGGGAAGTAACTATCTTGTTACTGATTTTATGATAGTTTAGGGCTTGTCTCCCCTCTGCTTCTAGAGGACTAGAACTGTATCCCATGCTTCTGCCTCCCCCAAATGTGCAATGGTCCTTCCTATGTGCAAGCACCAGGAGCTCAGACATTTATGGAATGAGTGAACAGGCAGGCAGCTGAGGGTCTATTTTTATCAAGTGGTGTGGTCCTGAATGAGGTCCCTGGAGTTAGAGGCAGTGAGCAAAGGCAATAGGAGCACATGTGGGACCTGACCCAAGGGGAGGCATCTGTGTGCTGGCCACACAGGGAAACAGCAAAAAGAACCAAAGAAGAAATGCTTCTGAGGAAACTTGATCCAATACTTGAAGAACTGTCACACTGGCAAGGAATTAGTCATGCTCTATCCAAAGCCCCAGAAGTCAACTGTCAGCTGAATTTAAGGAAGAATTCTTTCCCAGCAAATTATGTGTCAAACTGTGTTTTGTGGACTGCTAGCACTCCGGGAGTGGGGGCGCAGTACGGGAAGGAATGGAAAAATTCCAAATGATTCCACAGGAAAATATGTTGAGGAATTTGAGTTAATCAGAGATAACAGATGTTCTTGCTGAAGAGCACAGCTTTTGGCCCTTCTCAAATTTATGTGGCCCCAACAGCTTTCCATAGGATGTTATGAATATCTCACAGAGTCTCTGTTCTAAGCTCATCTCTGAGAAAAGATGAATTAGAGCTGACAAAAGCATCTTATGAAAAGCGGAGTGTCACACCAGTTTCTAAGTACTTTTAGGATATAAAATTCAACACTGCACACATAGTACAGATGCAGTCTAGGAGAAAACTAGAACCACTGGTTTATTCTCCCATAAAAAAGTCCAGATAGACTTTCATCTGGAATGGCCAAGTGGAAAGCCAAAAGGTCCAGTTACACATGAGTATGTAGATTAGCTGTCTCCTCCCACCACTTGGTGCCCATGTAAGTAGGTGATATGGATATAACAAAGAGATCCTGGAGATAATCAATGTTGTTGGGTGAGCAGCTTAGTGACAGGATGAGTTCTTGCCAGAGCCCACTCTGACTCCTCATGCAGAAAATACTGCCTGCCTTGCTCCCATTCATCTATCCATTCTGTAAATATTCACTGGGGGGTGGGAGGGGAGTCTTCCATAGATCAGCAGTAGTAAGTAAAGCCAAATAAGGTGTTCCTTTAGGACTACCTTTTGGGGAATACAGACAATAAACAAATCCACTGCACAAAAAATGATTTAATTAAGGTTTTCTATATATATTACAAAGGAAATAAATGATGCAAAACAATGGTAAGTTACACAGAGATCTTCTCTAGTGTGGGGTTTCAGGATGGGTTCTCTGAGGAAGCACAGAGACCCTGTTTTACAGATCCTCAAATGTGCAGGTCAAAAATAAGTCTCTGTGACATTCCTCTGGGAAATCATGGCCCTGGAGGGCTGGGAAAGGCCACACAGGCCTACCCACCACAGTAGCCTCCTCTCTAGCACACATCTTATTATGCTATATTTGGGACAATGACTCAGTAGGTCTGGGGAGGACTAGAGAATCTGCATTTCTAACCCAGTGATTCTCATGCTGCTAGTCTGCAAACATTTAAGTAATACTACTGTATTGGGCATTTTGAAAAACCTAAATAAATGGAGAGCTATACCATGTTCATGGATAGAGAGGCTCAATCACAAAGATGTCAATTTTCTTCAAATTAACTTATAAATTCAATATACTTCCAACCAAAATCCCCATGGAGGTGTTTTTTTCTTTATTATTGTTTAACCTGAAAGCTGAATCTAAAATTAATTTGGAAGGCAATTTTGGAAAAGAACTGAGGGACTTGTCTTACTATCTCCAGGCTTACAATTAAAGTATAGGTGAGGTATTAACATACAATTAGCCAAAGAGAAAATGTAACAGAACAGAACAGAAAGCCCAAAACAGACCTGTACTTTTAGGAGAACTATATATGCAAGACAGCATTACAAATCAATAGGGAAAAGAAATACTACTGAAGGAACTGATAATTTATATTTTTTAAAAAAACAAAACCCTGAACTCCTACATCACATCATATGCAAAAATAAAATTCAAAATAGGTTATATCCCTCAATATGAAAACATAAAACATTTAAAACTCTTTTTAGAAAATACAGAAGATTTTTACAACTTTGGGGTAGGGAAATACATTTTAAATAAGATACCAATTATGCAAACCAAAAAGAAGAAACTGGCAAATTTGACTTCAATAAAGTTGAAACTCTTGTATGCCATAAACAAATAAGAAAAGCCACACAGTAGGAAAAGCTATTTGCAGCATACTTATATTCAGAATGTATCAAGATACTAATATCTAGAATGTATCAAGAATTCCTACCCATGAGAAAAGACAATCCAAGGAGAAAGGGATAGGAGCAAGAAGGTCACAGATGAGAAACCCAAATAGAGGAAAAAACATGAAAGTAATTAGAGGAATGCAAATTTAAAATACTAAGATTCAAAACTTAAAAAAAAAAAAAAAAATCAACCAGACCAAGTGCTTTCTAGAATACGGAACAGCAGAATTTTCATACTCTATTATTTAGAAAGTAAACCAGAATGATCCTTTCAGAAAGCAATTTGACATTATCTGATAAAACCCATGATGCATGCACCCTACTACTAGCAATTCCACTACTAGGTATACCGCCTAGAAACCTCCATTCACACAGACAGGGAAGCATGGAAAAGACATTTATTGTGTGCTTAATAACAGTAGGAAACAGGAGAAACTCTAAATCCCCATCAAGAGGAGCTGGCTAAACACAATGTAGTCTTTTTATACATTGAAATACTACACAGCAGGAAAAAAATTAATGAACCAAACCTATATGTATCAGCATGGGAACATCTTAAAACCAATACTGAGCAAAGAAACAAAGTTGTGAGAGAATATAAATAATGGATACCATCAATATAAAATTTTTAAATATGGAAGAAAGGTCTAGGCACTATTTGGGAGATGAATATATTACATATTATTTGCATACAGTTTATATGTAACATAATTTTATACAAACTTACATGGTTACTTATTAAAATGTATAATTATATATTAATATATCATGTGTATATACATATGTGTGTGAGATACACACACACACACACACAGACATCATATATAAACATGAGAATGCTCAGTCTAAATTCAGCATCGTGACCTCTAAAGAGGGAAGGAGATAAATGGTATCTGGGGAGAGAATTAAAATCACTCATAAAACCACTGGCCCTCTACACTACTTATAATAAGCATTAGGGATTAAGATAAGGGATGTTCTGGAATAAAGCCATATTTTTTTCAGATTGAAAGCCTCCGAAAGCATTTAGCCCAACCTCTGACTCAGAGAGGAAGCATCTCTTCGGTACCTGGAACAAGGGATCCTCCTACCTCTACTCAGAAGATGCTAAGTCAGGGCCACTGTGTCCTGTTATGCATGTTAGTAATGCACAATTCTGGAGCACACATTTCACAATATAAATGATGCCCTCTAGGGTTGTGCAGTGAACAGCTTCTATAACCATTTGTGGCAGCCCTATAACCGCTAGGTCATAGACCCCTCTGGAAGGCTGATGAAGAATGCCCACCTCTGGGAAAATGCCCATCCACACAATTACTGCTTATAATGTGGGTAGATTCAAACACCTCCCCAACAATGATTAGAGGTCCTCCACTAGCTGAACACTTTCAGAGATGGGTGATCACAAGCTTCAGAAGTACTTGCAGACAGTGCCGTGAAACTAAGCTCTTGTTTTAAGCACCAGCCTCTTTATAAGAGGCTTTCTTTATAAGAAACCAGCCTCTTTATAACCTCTATCCATCAATGCTGATCTGCTTCCCTTGAGCATGACACCTCAGCTACTGAAAGAAAATGAATCCCCCCTGTCCCCCACCCAGACTTCTGCTTTCCAGACTAAATATAGTTTTGACTTAGGTTATTACAAACACACTGTCTCCTCTTTTGTTAAAATGCCTCTTTTTTAACTATCACTTTACGAGCGCTTCTTACCCTAATAAGCAACCAGGCATTCTGACAGGTCATCAAAGAACAAAAAAATCGTTTCTCTCAGCTGCTCCTTTGGGAAACCTCTAAAATCTCCAAAGCCGTCAAATGCCCACAGAAGCTAGCAAGTGCAAAGCCGAAGAAAGGAGAGGTCAGGCTTTTCCCGGAGTGGGGCAACGTTAACTGAGCAGAACCAGGACAGAGGCCTCACAGGCCAAGGAACACAAATCATTTTCCACTTACTCCCAAAACTCCATGACGGGAGAGGTGGCATTCTGCAGGGACACATGACTGTGGTTGCTCATGTTCAGTTTCTGGAACTCCACACAATTCTCTACAGTGGAAACAAGACAAAAAATAGAAGATTAACCTCTGCAAGGGCTGGACCTTGGGAAACATTCAGATTTGATGATGCAACCAGCTGGTTTTACCTAGCCGCTCCAAGCAAACATGCCTCAGAGAACACTGGGGAGGGAGATCAATAACTTGTCAGTTTAAGAGAGAGGTCTGGTCAGATTAGAACAGAAGCAAAATTGGTGGGGGGGCAGGGCACCTTCTCTCAGTCCCACTCCATACATTCTATCCAACTCTTCCTTCCTGCCTTGCTCCCTCTTTTCTATTTCTCTACTGAAGGCCTGCCCATGGCATCTCTGTCCTGCCCAGTGGCCCCAGCAGGAATGGCGGGACTAAAGGAGTTGTATCAGTCATGGGGTCACTAGGATAGTAATGAATTTGAGACTGAGTTCTTCATGTAGAACACTAACATTGCAGCTGCCTCATAAAGACATGATAACTGGATGAAATGTCATGAGCCTGTATGTGTAAAGGATTTCTACTTTCTTCACCATTCCCTCAATTGATCAGTTGGTCCAAGAAAAGATTTGTTGAATGTCTCTTTATTTCATGAAACTTAATGACCAAGGGGGATTTGAATTTCAGGTAAAAACATCCAACCGTTGAACCTTAATGACCCAGATCAACCTCCTCCTCCAGGAAGACTTCCTCAATCTCCCTCCCCTCAAATGCTAAGAAAATTAGGATTTAAAGGCCCTCCAAGGAACCACCTTCTCCAACTCCCTTTATTTTGAAGAGGAGAACCTTAAGGTTCAGAAATAGTCAACGGACCTGCACCTATACCCTCTCCCTCCTCTACAAAGTCACCAGCCAACGGCGGACAGACCAGGGAGTCAGCTCCTTTGTTATGGTCATCACCCAGCTCTGTTCCCCACCAGGGGACCCATAGCTCTTTACAGCACCCCTGGTTACAGAGCCACCTCAGCCAGACTGGGAACCAGAGCCAGACTGGGAACTCCCTGAGGGCATCTGTGCCATTCACTGCAGGGGCCCTGCACCTGGCAGCAGAGTCTGCATGGAGCCAGTGCTCTGCCCAGTCAGGTACTGCTCTCTCCTCACACATGAGCAAATTCTCCAGCTACATCTGTGAATTCTGAAGCAGGAAGCCCTCCTATACCTGATGTTTGCCACATCAACAGTGTTCACACACTCTTAGTGAAAGGGGGCTACAAACCAGGGGCAGACAGGTTCACAGTCTGCTGGGGAAATGTCCTCCGATCACTGGCCTCCTTCCTGCTCCCTTGGCAAGTGCTAACCATCTTCTGAAGCGGGGATGGGCTGTGGGGTCCAAAAACTCCTGAAAAGAGTCTGAAAACCCGAGATTACAGGTGCCCTTGTGCCTTTTTCCAGGGAGAGGAGCCCTTAGTTTTGATCAGTCTCTAAAACAAGGTGTTTTTTTTCCCCCTAGAGTAAAAAAATTTCTCAGACATCCGACATGGACAAGGTGTTTTTATTAAAATGACATTTAGTTATGTACAAATAAATGCGTGATTATAGTATTATGGTAATCATACAACTATAAAAGCAGAATTAAGTTTATACATTAAGTATCAACTACGAAAGACAATTCAGATTGATAGCATAAAATCGATGTGTAGTATAATGCCATTTTGTGAAGTTAAATGGACATCCCAACAGAAAAATGGAATCAACAGGGAGAAGGCAGGGTCTACGGAGTTCAGCTTGCCTGTTCTTCCACTGGCTACTTGAGATTCAATTCTACTATCATTTTTTTTCTGGTCACACTTGCGCAATATCCTTATTCTTAGAGTTTGCTACATTCTTAACTGGACTTCACTTAGTACTGAAGCACTATTTATAAATTAAATCTCTCTGCTCTTCTCCATTGGCCACCATCCTATTTATCAAAAACAAATCTTAAGTTGCAAACACGCACAGCCAGGCACTGCAACCTCCTGCCTGTCCTTGGTTATAAGATGGTTGTGCACAGAATCCACGGGTGCATATTTTTAGAGTATCCTCAAAATAAACACACACAATTAAATGATCATGGAGGATTCATAGGCCTCCTAGAGTATACATTTGAATTTTAATTTGAGAAACATCCCTATGAAATCCCTGGCCAAAGAAAGGTTAAGAACCACGGCCCTAAAGAGAGACAATGAGAGACCTGTACAAAATGCAATGGGTGGGAGCTGGATAAAGTCATGCAGGACTAGAAGCTACTTCACAGCACTTCGTAGGCCTAATTGCTACTGTTCCTTCTGCTGGTAACCAACATCCTACCCAGTCTTACTGTATCTCAGGATGACAGACCACTTCCAGAGACAACCTAACCACAGGTTATAACACAGATGATGAATAGCTTAAAGCATGTGTGCCAACTCCAGTCAAAAGGCAGTGGCTCCCTGGAGCAGAGCAGAGAAGGGTTCTGAGGCCAAGACTAGATTCAAAAAGTGAAGAGTTCTACAATCGATTGGTGATGTCTGCTCTGAACCTGGCCATCAGATAGGGATTGAACGTGTTATTTGCCTTCCCTGGATTATAAAACTCAATCTTAATAGGATGGACAAATTTAAAAGCCAACAGCACATTAGAATTCAAAGTAATCTAAAAAGTTATCCACTCGAGGGAGTAGGAGAGTGGTAAATTCAAATATCTACCTGGGTTAGACAGGTAAAGTAAATATGTAATGTGGACTAAGTGGAGTCTGTGGCCAAATTGAGAACAGAGGTGTTATCCAAAGACAACTGCTTATTAGCCCCAGCATTGCTGCCAAGCAAGAATTTGGCAATGTGGGTCTGCTGTTGCCAGGTTGTTTTTTTAATTTTTTCAAGAGAAATTGGAAATCTGGATTTTCATGTGAGGTCTTCTGGTTTTTAAATTTTGTCAACCAGATACATTTTTGAAATTCACTGATCACTGATCAAAAACCTAATAGGTGTGTTTGCAACCCTTGATCTAGTCTAACCCCTTCGTTTTAGAGAGGAAAATCTGATACCCAGAAATGCAGGGCTGGAAATGAAGCCTGACCCCCTCATACCTGCCTGCACAGGGCTCAGTCTCTATATTTGGCAAAGTGAGGAAAGAACATCACCATTCCACTACCTGTGCCAATTCCTAGGCCAGAGCTCAGCTCAGGCTCAGGGCTACAACCCACAGAATGCAACCAGACCCAGTTAAGAACTGACCTCCAATTTCAGTGGAATCTGGACTCATGTCAAAAGGCCAACGGCTAGGATTAATCTCCAGGATATGGGCATACCCCCAATGCCAAGCCCCCCAGCACCAGCAGTCAGACCCTCCCTGGGGGCCATACCTGTGTTCCATTCATGCCCACAGGTGGCCCAGGGGAGCTCTGTAGTGAAGCAGTTGCTCAGGTAGAAAATGGCCCATGCCAGGATGATGATGTAGTACACATTTAGATGGGCCTCAATCACCTGTGTTGCGTAGCCAATGCCTGAAAGAACAAAGGGAGTGATTTGAGTCTCTCTCCACCTTGCTACAACAGTCTCAGCTACTTTTCACAGCCTGACATCACTCAGGCACCATTTTCTAACTCAATGCTTACCTTCAAATAAAGGGCAAATTTTCCTCCAACATGTAATGCCACCTTCACTAGTGAACTGTCCCAGAGCTGTTTCCAAGAAAAAAACAGGAATTCCACAGCAAATAAAAAACACCACGTAGGGAATCAGGAACGCCCCTACAAGGATGCAAAGTAAGGGAATGAGATTAAAATTGCCTCTACTATTTCAAGTTTGACACAAGAAATGTTTAATAAGCACCTATTATGTGTGAGACATGTTCTCTGAGCTTAAAGTCAAGTCCACACCTTGAGGGCCACAGTCAGAAAACATGGCCCTGGGTCTGTGCTGTTTGTGCATCTACCTCCCATCTCCCAGCTTCAACTTCATCCGTAAAATGGGGCTTTAAAAATCAATGTCTGTACCACTCGTCTCACAGAAATGTGCATCTAAAATGATAACATAAAAGTGTTTTCCTTAAGCCGCTGCCTTCGGCTCAGGTCATGATCTCAGGTTCCTGGGATCGAGTCCCGCATCGGGCTCTCTGCTCAGCAGGGAGCCTGCTTCCCTCTCTCTCTCTCTCTCTCTGCCTGCCTCTCTGCCTACTTGTGAGCTCTGTCTGTTAAATAAATAAATAAAATCTTAAAAAAAAAAAAAAAAAAAAGGGTGCCTGGGTGGCTCAGTGGGTTAAAAGTGTTTTCTTTCCTTGATTCTGTATTTATATATTTCACCCTCCAGCATAGGTTAAATCCATTCCCTTTCTGAACATTACATTGTCCTTTTGTATTCTAAAGTAACCTCAACAGGCTAGGTAAGGGGGACCCCTTCTTCTTACTTACTTTGGAAGTAATCTACAAAAAGAATGTTTTCATTAGGAGATACATTCTCCAGGAGATGTGCAATAAGCAGCCTCAAGCCCCAGCACATGAGGGTCAGATAAAGGAGCTGAGTTATAAGGGGTTTGCTGTAAGAATCTATCTATTCAGAAAGGCTGACTTTGAATCAGTCTGAGAAAAGACCACCATAAGCTTTAGGGCTCCTATCTTGATACACACAATACCCACTGCCTAGGCCTTTCTGTGAAACAAATTAAATAACTGAGGTGAACATGAGCTATTTCAACCAGAAAGGGATTTTTTCCAAATCCCTCATTCTCTCTCACCCATCTAATAACAAAGCCTGAAAACACATGCTATTGCCCACCATCTGATCTCACAAACGAAGGCTTTAACTGAAATTGCTTTTTGCTAAATTAAGTCTCTTTAACCTTAGAATTAATAATAACAGTTTCGATCAATCCTGATAGTAGGACAGCATCTACCAGATTTTGAAAGGGTTTTAGCTTTTTTGGGCAAGATACTTTTTTTAAAGTTTCACAATGGGAAAGAAATTCATTAAACTATTGTTAGGATCTATGAATAGAACTCTGTATTTTTTTTTTTAAAGGCAAGCAGTTGGTAATCAGATACCCCAACTCTATCAGAAGCAAAAAGTGTGTGAGAAGGGACAAGAGGGTCTGTTTGCTGAATAGAAATCTAAGTGTTTACAACAAGTTGCAGTAGGTTCCCTAATACATTGTAGCATACTTGTGAACCCTCTAGAACCTAACAGATGGCACTTTCTGAAAAACTCTTAGCTTATGTATTCACAAAACTAGCAATCCTTAAGATAACTAGCTCAATTAAATAAGATATCTGTGTACCTAACAGAGACTCTTGGCAAATTACAGAGAAAAAAAAAAACAAATTTTTAAACTTTGCTCACTACAACTTTTTTTTTTTTTAATCTGTGCAGAATTTGTAATTAACCCAACTTACTCTGTTTTATCCTTTTAGGCATGCATTTGGTTTTGGCATAACAATTTCCTGTATTTAAAAAAAGGTGTTAAAACAGTTTTTGCCTGGGACTACCCTAAAGGGTTTCCACAGGTTTCTAAGAAGACACGGCAGCTACTAAAGGCTGAATCTGCAGAGGCAGAACTCACAGCTGAGGCCATAGGGCACATTCCGGGTCTCCAAGGCTACTCCCTCTCTCTCTCGTGCCAAGCCACCAACACCGGCGGCCACTTCATTACCAGTGCAGAGCAGGCTTGGAGCAGCCTGTGCCTTCAGAGTGAATGTCTCCAAAGAAAGGGCCCGGGCCAAGCAGTACCCTTCTCGCTGTCCCTGCAGCTGCTCACACAGGAAGTCCAGCTCCACACAACCTAACAGTGTGGTCCCTGCCAGCCAACTTCTGAGCCACCTTCAGTCGGGTCTGGGGATCTGCTGGAGGAGCAGGGGAACAGCAGGGAGAGAGAGGAATGCATAGACACCGGCTTTTCCTTAGAGAAACTGTGTCACCCAAGAAGGTATCACAAGGTCCCTTGCCATGCACCTGCCTTCTGTCCTGCAAATATGATAGGTGGAGGCTCCTAAAGTCCTTGAGCTGAAAGATTTGAGAATTCACTGCAGCATCACCACCAAACTGACTTGGACATGTCACTAGGAAAGACTCTCTTACCTCCTTCCTTTCCCTGTTCCCTGCTCCAAAACCTCTAAGTATCTCCTATACATCAAATCAGTATTGTTGCTATTTGTCTTGGGTGGCTCTGAGACTAGTGAAAGGAAGTGCTTGGGGCCAATGTTTCCACCAGATGGGCCAGGAAGGAGACCTAGTGAAGGTCTTAAGGGCAAATGAAAGACTGGGCAGGCAATCAAACATTAATGCCCCAACTTAAAGTTTTCCCTGTTGTCAGTCTAATCCCAGTTTAAAACAAGGCCTTGGTGGCAGAATCCCATCTTTACCTCTCACAGGGTTATTTCTTTGAACCTTTGTATCCTCATCTGCAAAATGGGTACGCCAATGCCCGCAAAGATGACTTTAAGGACGCAAGATGATGTAGGTAAAGCTTGTTACAGAGTCTGGCATTTCAGTAAGTGCTCAAAACCTGAGCCTACTCAGATCACGATTAGAGTCCCTTTCCTTCATGCTGGTTTCCAGCTAGGAAAGCTGAAGATCAAAGGGTTTGTCTCCTGCCCTTAACAGGGATGCGGGTACGAAAAGCAAGGGCTCCTAGCCTAGGCTTCCACCTCAAGTTGCCACAGAACACACCTGGCTGTCAAGTCCCCGCGTGCCAGCAGGCGGCACATGCAGGTGTGAAGAGGCGCGTGCACATGCGCCCTGGGAGAGGCGAGCCTAGCCCTGGGAAACGCTCCCGCGCCAGGTGGCCCACAGCGGGCATTCTCCCGGGGGTCCCGCTACACGCAGGCGCGGGCGGGGTCGCGCGCTCGCCCCCTTGCTCCCCGCCCCCACCGGGCTGAGTTCCCCTCCCCGTTCTCCCTCACGTCGCGTGTGCCGCCTCACCTCCTCCGTTCTTGTAGCACAGGTAAGGGAAGCGCCACACGTTGCCCAGCCCTATGATCTCCCCAGCCACGCTCAGCACGAACTCCACCTTGTTGTTCCAGTGGCCACGCTCGTGGACTGCCTTGTCGCGCTTGTCGCGCGGATCTCGCGCGGACGCCGCGCCCCCGCCGCCGCTTCCCAGCGCCTCAGACTCCCGCGCCTCCTCGGCAGCCTTCCCATTGCCCAGAGGCAGCGCTTTCTCCGCCGTCATGGCCGCGCTGGCTGCCTCGTGCGCCGGGCCCGGCTCTGCGCCGCCGCCCCGGGCGGGCTGGCTTTTCAGGAGGCGCGAGCGGGCGGGAGGGGGAAGCAGGGGGTGGAGCTGAGGGGCCGGGCCCGGCCAGCGCGGGAACGGGGACGCCGCGCCGCGGGCCCGGCCCTCAGGGCGCCCACGCCGCCTCAGCCCGGCAAGGCCCGGGAACCCGTCTGTGATGTCCACTCCACCAGGCAAGTCTTTGGCTTTGCTCCTGCTGTATTCCAGAACCCACAATGATACCCGACATACAGTAGGTACTCAGCAAAGACTTGGGACTGACTACATGTTCTGGCCCTGCCTACTTCCTCAGCAAAGCCCCCCACCATTCCCCAGTCTCCACAGGCATGGACACTACAGGTAATGTCTATAAGCCTCAACATACTGCTTCAGGTCATTGGGTTCTTGCCTGTGCTATTTTCTCCACCAGGCATGCTCCTCACTTACTCCACTGGCAAACACATAAACTTCTATTCTCCCTGCAAAACCCCACTAAGCCTCATCAGCTCTATGAAACCTCCCCAAAGCCCAGGCATCCAAGCTTCCTCATCTTAGCTCAATGCAACCATCCTACAAATATCTGTTGCTTTATATTTCAAAAAAAAATTATTTTATTTCATTATCATATGTTTACTTTCCAGGTTCCTCCACTAAGCTATGTGCTTCTTCAAGGACAGATAGCATCTCAGCGATCATCTAGTTACTGATAAGGTGCCCAGCACCCAGTAGGTTCTCCACAAGTGTCAAAAGAACAATCAAGTAAAGTAAATGCACCAGAAGCTGTTCAGGTCCACTCTGAGGGGCAAACAGACCAGGCTGAAGAAACTTCTCTAAGAATCCTGAAAAGAATCCACATAGGCTTGAATGATAGCTTCCTTGTAAAAATTAGCTACCACATACTGAGTACTCACCACATGGAAAGCTCATAGGCCTCATCTCATCTAATGCTCCTGGCCACCTGAGAGTTAGGTCCTATTACCATCTCATTTTCAGGGA
Source organism: Enhydra lutris kenyoni (assembly GCF_002288905.1). Lineage (NCBI taxonomy): Eukaryota > Metazoa > Chordata > Mammalia > Carnivora > Mustelidae > Enhydra > Enhydra lutris. The sequence continues at coordinate 41,578,505 of NW_019154094.1, read as the reverse complement.
AGCAGATGGAGACTCAGGAGGGTAGCTGCCTTGGGTTGAATGCTGTGCTAGTGGAGGAAGTGAGGACTTAAACTGGGTTCTAGAACTTGCTGGCTGAAGTCTACACTGTGTACACGAAGGGTACACATTGGGATTAGAGTACTCCCAATCATTGGGGTACTCCAAACTAGCAGAAGTAGACAGTGCCACCTGATGTTGGCTTCTGACTTAGGGAAAGGGTCTGGGGGGCACTTCTGACCCTTCAGTAAGAGACGCAAAGGCTCCTTCAGACATACAAGCCAACTCTGCACAAGGATTAGCCATGAATCCACACCTGCAGAGGTAGGGGCAAAACTGGGCATGGGGCCTCAGTACCAGGAGCTAATTCAGGCACCCCATTTACAACCCATGAAAGTTCTCCTTTAATCCTCAGAGATCCAGAGAAGCTGGCAAGGCAAGGAACAGGGCTAATCCCCATCTCACGAACAGGAACGTCAATCACAAATATTCTCTTTCTTCATTCAACCCTTTCCAAAGGGCCTAAGCTATCCTGGGCTCAATATAGATGAGGACGCATTCAATCATCATCTCAGCCTTGCAGATGGGCTTTATCATGATTACCTGCCTCTGAGGGGTTAAAAAACATCCATTCATTCATTTATTCCCTCCTCCACTCATCCATCTCAACTAATATTTATTAAGTATCTAGAATGTGCTGGCAGGACAATAGGGAACAAACAAGGCCAGTCCTTGCTGGCATGGGGCTTATATTCTAATGGAGGGAGGGAGAAAATACACAAATAAACAAAGACAAGAGAATTTCAGTAAGTACTGTGTAGACAAAATAACAGAGAAATGCGGTTGAGAGGAGCTGAGTGTTGATGTAGGTGGGATGGTCAGAGAAGGCATCCCAAATGACATCTGCATTAAGATGTAAGGATGAGAAGGAGCCAGACACCCAAGGATCAGGTGAGGAGTCTTCTAAACAAAGGGAACAACAAAAGCCTGTGACTGAGCATGGGACAAATACATACAAAGGACAGAAAGAAGGCCAGTGCAGAGGAGGGCAATGGTAAGGGGAATGAGTCTGAGAGGGAGGCAGGGTTCTGGCAGGCGCTAGGTCCACAGAAAGAATCAGGGTTTCGCTCCAGCTCTTCTGCCTCCCAGAATTTGTGTCCAAAGAAAATCAAGTGGCCAAAATGATTTAGAAATAATTTTAAAAACTATCCAGTGAAGATAAACCAGGAAGAGAAGACCTCATCCTCCTGAATAAAGGTATAGAACTGAAAACCCTTAGAGCTTAATTTAGGCCCAGCACACAGTATGTGTTCAACAAATGCTAGTTGAATGGACACAGTGCAAAAGTGACTTCAACTGCATACACAGCAAACATGGACTTGCTGAAAACCTGCAGACCAATGGGATTCAAGGCCTTAAGTGAAGAAAGACCAAAGCCCACCTGATATCATGATGCTAGTTACATGCTTGACAGTACTTGATCCCACCAGAGGACATGGGCTTAACATTTAGAACTACAAACATATTTAGATAAGTGCTCAGATGCCAGATGTATAATAAGTTATTAAGAAAACCAGGATGGCCTAATTTTGAAATCGGCCCTCAGAAAGACAAATGGCCCCTGCCCCCTAGACCTCCTGCCTGAGCAAGAACCCAAGACTGACCCAGGGCCAGAACTGTTCTCACTGCCTAAACCAACAATTTATATACTGAAAAAGGAAATGAACCTTTAAGATGGGGTGGGGAGGATCAGGTTGGGCCAGGTGTCCAAGGTCAAGGTGAAGCCATGGGCATCATGGGCAGGGAAGTAACTATCTTGTTACTGATTTTATGATAGTTTAGGGCTTGTCTCCCCTCTGCTTCTAGAGGACTAGAACTGTATCCCATGCTTCTGCCTCCCCCAAATGTGCAATGGTCCTTCCTATGTGCAAGCACCAGGAGCTCAGACATTTATGGAATGAGTGAACAGGCAGGCAGCTGAGGGTCTATTTTTATCAAGTGGTGTGGTCCTGAATGAGGTCCCTGGAGTTAGAGGCAGTGAGCAAAGGCAATAGGAGCACATGTGGGACCTGACCCAAGGGGAGGCATCTGTGTGCTGGCCACACAGGGAAACAGCAAAAAGAACCAAAGAAGAAATGCTTCTGAGGAAACTTGATCCAATACTTGAAGAACTGTCACACTGGCAAGGAATTAGTCATGCTCTATCCAAAGCCCCAGAAGTCAACTGTCAGCTGAATTTAAGGAAGAATTCTTTCCCAGCAAATTATGTGTCAAACTGTGTTTTGTGGACTGCTAGCACTCCGGGAGTGGGGGCGCAGTACGGGAAGGAATGGAAAAATTCCAAATGATTCCACAGGAAAATATGTTGAGGAATTTGAGTTAATCAGAGATAACAGATGTTCTTGCTGAAGAGCACAGCTTTTGGCCCTTCTCAAATTTATGTGGCCCCAACAGCTTTCCATAGGATGTTATGAATATCTCACAGAGTCTCTGTTCTAAGCTCATCTCTGAGAAAAGATGAATTAGAGCTGACAAAAGCATCTTATGAAAAGCGGAGTGTCACACCAGTTTCTAAGTACTTTTAGGATATAAAATTCAACACTGCACACATAGTACAGATGCAGTCTAGGAGAAAACTAGAACCACTGGTTTATTCTCCCATAAAAAAGTCCAGATAGACTTTCATCTGGAATGGCCAAGTGGAAAGCCAAAAGGTCCAGTTACACATGAGTATGTAGATTAGCTGTCTCCTCCCACCACTTGGTGCCCATGTAAGTAGGTGATATGGATATAACAAAGAGATCCTGGAGATAATCAATGTTGTTGGGTGAGCAGCTTAGTGACAGGATGAGTTCTTGCCAGAGCCCACTCTGACTCCTCATGCAGAAAATACTGCCTGCCTTGCTCCCATTCATCTATCCATTCTGTAAATATTCACTGGGGGGTGGGAGGGGAGTCTTCCATAGATCAGCAGTAGTAAGTAAAGCCAAATAAGGTGTTCCTTTAGGACTACCTTTTGGGGAATACAGACAATAAACAAATCCACTGCACAAAAAATGATTTAATTAAGGTTTTCTATATATATTACAAAGGAAATAAATGATGCAAAACAATGGTAAGTTACACAGAGATCTTCTCTAGTGTGGGGTTTCAGGATGGGTTCTCTGAGGAAGCACAGAGACCCTGTTTTACAGATCCTCAAATGTGCAGGTCAAAAATAAGTCTCTGTGACATTCCTCTGGGAAATCATGGCCCTGGAGGGCTGGGAAAGGCCACACAGGCCTACCCACCACAGTAGCCTCCTCTCTAGCACACATCTTATTATGCTATATTTGGGACAATGACTCAGTAGGTCTGGGGAGGACTAGAGAATCTGCATTTCTAACCCAGTGATTCTCATGCTGCTAGTCTGCAAACATTTAAGTAATACTACTGTATTGGGCATTTTGAAAAACCTAAATAAATGGAGAGCTATACCATGTTCATGGATAGAGAGGCTCAATCACAAAGATGTCAATTTTCTTCAAATTAACTTATAAATTCAATATACTTCCAACCAAAATCCCCATGGAGGTGTTTTTTTCTTTATTATTGTTTAACCTGAAAGCTGAATCTAAAATTAATTTGGAAGGCAATTTTGGAAAAGAACTGAGGGACTTGTCTTACTATCTCCAGGCTTACAATTAAAGTATAGGTGAGGTATTAACATACAATTAGCCAAAGAGAAAATGTAACAGAACAGAACAGAAAGCCCAAAACAGACCTGTACTTTTAGGAGAACTATATATGCAAGACAGCATTACAAATCAATAGGGAAAAGAAATACTACTGAAGGAACTGATAATTTATATTTTTTAAAAAAACAAAACCCTGAACTCCTACATCACATCATATGCAAAAATAAAATTCAAAATAGGTTATATCCCTCAATATGAAAACATAAAACATTTAAAACTCTTTTTAGAAAATACAGAAGATTTTTACAACTTTGGGGTAGGGAAATACATTTTAAATAAGATACCAATTATGCAAACCAAAAAGAAGAAACTGGCAAATTTGACTTCAATAAAGTTGAAACTCTTGTATGCCATAAACAAATAAGAAAAGCCACACAGTAGGAAAAGCTATTTGCAGCATACTTATATTCAGAATGTATCAAGATACTAATATCTAGAATGTATCAAGAATTCCTACCCATGAGAAAAGACAATCCAAGGAGAAAGGGATAGGAGCAAGAAGGTCACAGATGAGAAACCCAAATAGAGGAAAAAACATGAAAGTAATTAGAGGAATGCAAATTTAAAATACTAAGATTCAAAACTTAAAAAAAAAAAAAAAAATCAACCAGACCAAGTGCTTTCTAGAATACGGAACAGCAGAATTTTCATACTCTATTATTTAGAAAGTAAACCAGAATGATCCTTTCAGAAAGCAATTTGACATTATCTGATAAAACCCATGATGCATGCACCCTACTACTAGCAATTCCACTACTAGGTATACCGCCTAGAAACCTCCATTCACACAGACAGGGAAGCATGGAAAAGACATTTATTGTGTGCTTAATAACAGTAGGAAACAGGAGAAACTCTAAATCCCCATCAAGAGGAGCTGGCTAAACACAATGTAGTCTTTTTATACATTGAAATACTACACAGCAGGAAAAAAATTAATGAACCAAACCTATATGTATCAGCATGGGAACATCTTAAAACCAATACTGAGCAAAGAAACAAAGTTGTGAGAGAATATAAATAATGGATACCATCAATATAAAATTTTTAAATATGGAAGAAAGGTCTAGGCACTATTTGGGAGATGAATATATTACATATTATTTGCATACAGTTTATATGTAACATAATTTTATACAAACTTACATGGTTACTTATTAAAATGTATAATTATATATTAATATATCATGTGTATATACATATGTGTGTGAGATACACACACACACACACACAGACATCATATATAAACATGAGAATGCTCAGTCTAAATTCAGCATCGTGACCTCTAAAGAGGGAAGGAGATAAATGGTATCTGGGGAGAGAATTAAAATCACTCATAAAACCACTGGCCCTCTACACTACTTATAATAAGCATTAGGGATTAAGATAAGGGATGTTCTGGAATAAAGCCATATTTTTTTCAGATTGAAAGCCTCCGAAAGCATTTAGCCCAACCTCTGACTCAGAGAGGAAGCATCTCTTCGGTACCTGGAACAAGGGATCCTCCTACCTCTACTCAGAAGATGCTAAGTCAGGGCCACTGTGTCCTGTTATGCATGTTAGTAATGCACAATTCTGGAGCACACATTTCACAATATAAATGATGCCCTCTAGGGTTGTGCAGTGAACAGCTTCTATAACCATTTGTGGCAGCCCTATAACCGCTAGGTCATAGACCCCTCTGGAAGGCTGATGAAGAATGCCCACCTCTGGGAAAATGCCCATCCACACAATTACTGCTTATAATGTGGGTAGATTCAAACACCTCCCCAACAATGATTAGAGGTCCTCCACTAGCTGAACACTTTCAGAGATGGGTGATCACAAGCTTCAGAAGTACTTGCAGACAGTGCCGTGAAACTAAGCTCTTGTTTTAAGCACCAGCCTCTTTATAAGAGGCTTTCTTTATAAGAAACCAGCCTCTTTATAACCTCTATCCATCAATGCTGATCTGCTTCCCTTGAGCATGACACCTCAGCTACTGAAAGAAAATGAATCCCCCCTGTCCCCCACCCAGACTTCTGCTTTCCAGACTAAATATAGTTTTGACTTAGGTTATTACAAACACACTGTCTCCTCTTTTGTTAAAATGCCTCTTTTTTAACTATCACTTTACGAGCGCTTCTTACCCTAATAAGCAACCAGGCATTCTGACAGGTCATCAAAGAACAAAAAAATCGTTTCTCTCAGCTGCTCCTTTGGGAAACCTCTAAAATCTCCAAAGCCGTCAAATGCCCACAGAAGCTAGCAAGTGCAAAGCCGAAGAAAGGAGAGGTCAGGCTTTTCCCGGAGTGGGGCAACGTTAACTGAGCAGAACCAGGACAGAGGCCTCACAGGCCAAGGAACACAAATCATTTTCCACTTACTCCCAAAACTCCATGACGGGAGAGGTGGCATTCTGCAGGGACACATGACTGTGGTTGCTCATGTTCAGTTTCTGGAACTCCACACAATTCTCTACAGTGGAAACAAGACAAAAAATAGAAGATTAACCTCTGCAAGGGCTGGACCTTGGGAAACATTCAGATTTGATGATGCAACCAGCTGGTTTTACCTAGCCGCTCCAAGCAAACATGCCTCAGAGAACACTGGGGAGGGAGATCAATAACTTGTCAGTTTAAGAGAGAGGTCTGGTCAGATTAGAACAGAAGCAAAATTGGTGGGGGGGCAGGGCACCTTCTCTCAGTCCCACTCCATACATTCTATCCAACTCTTCCTTCCTGCCTTGCTCCCTCTTTTCTATTTCTCTACTGAAGGCCTGCCCATGGCATCTCTGTCCTGCCCAGTGGCCCCAGCAGGAATGGCGGGACTAAAGGAGTTGTATCAGTCATGGGGTCACTAGGATAGTAATGAATTTGAGACTGAGTTCTTCATGTAGAACACTAACATTGCAGCTGCCTCATAAAGACATGATAACTGGATGAAATGTCATGAGCCTGTATGTGTAAAGGATTTCTACTTTCTTCACCATTCCCTCAATTGATCAGTTGGTCCAAGAAAAGATTTGTTGAATGTCTCTTTATTTCATGAAACTTAATGACCAAGGGGGATTTGAATTTCAGGTAAAAACATCCAACCGTTGAACCTTAATGACCCAGATCAACCTCCTCCTCCAGGAAGACTTCCTCAATCTCCCTCCCCTCAAATGCTAAGAAAATTAGGATTTAAAGGCCCTCCAAGGAACCACCTTCTCCAACTCCCTTTATTTTGAAGAGGAGAACCTTAAGGTTCAGAAATAGTCAACGGACCTGCACCTATACCCTCTCCCTCCTCTACAAAGTCACCAGCCAACGGCGGACAGACCAGGGAGTCAGCTCCTTTGTTATGGTCATCACCCAGCTCTGTTCCCCACCAGGGGACCCATAGCTCTTTACAGCACCCCTGGTTACAGAGCCACCTCAGCCAGACTGGGAACCAGAGCCAGACTGGGAACTCCCTGAGGGCATCTGTGCCATTCACTGCAGGGGCCCTGCACCTGGCAGCAGAGTCTGCATGGAGCCAGTGCTCTGCCCAGTCAGGTACTGCTCTCTCCTCACACATGAGCAAATTCTCCAGCTACATCTGTGAATTCTGAAGCAGGAAGCCCTCCTATACCTGATGTTTGCCACATCAACAGTGTTCACACACTCTTAGTGAAAGGGGGCTACAAACCAGGGGCAGACAGGTTCACAGTCTGCTGGGGAAATGTCCTCCGATCACTGGCCTCCTTCCTGCTCCCTTGGCAAGTGCTAACCATCTTCTGAAGCGGGGATGGGCTGTGGGGTCCAAAAACTCCTGAAAAGAGTCTGAAAACCCGAGATTACAGGTGCCCTTGTGCCTTTTTCCAGGGAGAGGAGCCCTTAGTTTTGATCAGTCTCTAAAACAAGGTGTTTTTTTTCCCCCTAGAGTAAAAAAATTTCTCAGACATCCGACATGGACAAGGTGTTTTTATTAAAATGACATTTAGTTATGTACAAATAAATGCGTGATTATAGTATTATGGTAATCATACAACTATAAAAGCAGAATTAAGTTTATACATTAAGTATCAACTACGAAAGACAATTCAGATTGATAGCATAAAATCGATGTGTAGTATAATGCCATTTTGTGAAGTTAAATGGACATCCCAACAGAAAAATGGAATCAACAGGGAGAAGGCAGGGTCTACGGAGTTCAGCTTGCCTGTTCTTCCACTGGCTACTTGAGATTCAATTCTACTATCATTTTTTTTCTGGTCACACTTGCGCAATATCCTTATTCTTAGAGTTTGCTACATTCTTAACTGGACTTCACTTAGTACTGAAGCACTATTTATAAATTAAATCTCTCTGCTCTTCTCCATTGGCCACCATCCTATTTATCAAAAACAAATCTTAAGTTGCAAACACGCACAGCCAGGCACTGCAACCTCCTGCCTGTCCTTGGTTATAAGATGGTTGTGCACAGAATCCACGGGTGCATATTTTTAGAGTATCCTCAAAATAAACACACACAATTAAATGATCATGGAGGATTCATAGGCCTCCTAGAGTATACATTTGAATTTTAATTTGAGAAACATCCCTATGAAATCCCTGGCCAAAGAAAGGTTAAGAACCACGGCCCTAAAGAGAGACAATGAGAGACCTGTACAAAATGCAATGGGTGGGAGCTGGATAAAGTCATGCAGGACTAGAAGCTACTTCACAGCACTTCGTAGGCCTAATTGCTACTGTTCCTTCTGCTGGTAACCAACATCCTACCCAGTCTTACTGTATCTCAGGATGACAGACCACTTCCAGAGACAACCTAACCACAGGTTATAACACAGATGATGAATAGCTTAAAGCATGTGTGCCAACTCCAGTCAAAAGGCAGTGGCTCCCTGGAGCAGAGCAGAGAAGGGTTCTGAGGCCAAGACTAGATTCAAAAAGTGAAGAGTTCTACAATCGATTGGTGATGTCTGCTCTGAACCTGGCCATCAGATAGGGATTGAACGTGTTATTTGCCTTCCCTGGATTATAAAACTCAATCTTAATAGGATGGACAAATTTAAAAGCCAACAGCACATTAGAATTCAAAGTAATCTAAAAAGTTATCCACTCGAGGGAGTAGGAGAGTGGTAAATTCAAATATCTACCTGGGTTAGACAGGTAAAGTAAATATGTAATGTGGACTAAGTGGAGTCTGTGGCCAAATTGAGAACAGAGGTGTTATCCAAAGACAACTGCTTATTAGCCCCAGCATTGCTGCCAAGCAAGAATTTGGCAATGTGGGTCTGCTGTTGCCAGGTTGTTTTTTTAATTTTTTCAAGAGAAATTGGAAATCTGGATTTTCATGTGAGGTCTTCTGGTTTTTAAATTTTGTCAACCAGATACATTTTTGAAATTCACTGATCACTGATCAAAAACCTAATAGGTGTGTTTGCAACCCTTGATCTAGTCTAACCCCTTCGTTTTAGAGAGGAAAATCTGATACCCAGAAATGCAGGGCTGGAAATGAAGCCTGACCCCCTCATACCTGCCTGCACAGGGCTCAGTCTCTATATTTGGCAAAGTGAGGAAAGAACATCACCATTCCACTACCTGTGCCAATTCCTAGGCCAGAGCTCAGCTCAGGCTCAGGGCTACAACCCACAGAATGCAACCAGACCCAGTTAAGAACTGACCTCCAATTTCAGTGGAATCTGGACTCATGTCAAAAGGCCAACGGCTAGGATTAATCTCCAGGATATGGGCATACCCCCAATGCCAAGCCCCCCAGCACCAGCAGTCAGACCCTCCCTGGGGGCCATACCTGTGTTCCATTCATGCCCACAGGTGGCCCAGGGGAGCTCTGTAGTGAAGCAGTTGCTCAGGTAGAAAATGGCCCATGCCAGGATGATGATGTAGTACACATTTAGATGGGCCTCAATCACCTGTGTTGCGTAGCCAATGCCTGAAAGAACAAAGGGAGTGATTTGAGTCTCTCTCCACCTTGCTACAACAGTCTCAGCTACTTTTCACAGCCTGACATCACTCAGGCACCATTTTCTAACTCAATGCTTACCTTCAAATAAAGGGCAAATTTTCCTCCAACATGTAATGCCACCTTCACTAGTGAACTGTCCCAGAGCTGTTTCCAAGAAAAAAACAGGAATTCCACAGCAAATAAAAAACACCACGTAGGGAATCAGGAACGCCCCTACAAGGATGCAAAGTAAGGGAATGAGATTAAAATTGCCTCTACTATTTCAAGTTTGACACAAGAAATGTTTAATAAGCACCTATTATGTGTGAGACATGTTCTCTGAGCTTAAAGTCAAGTCCACACCTTGAGGGCCACAGTCAGAAAACATGGCCCTGGGTCTGTGCTGTTTGTGCATCTACCTCCCATCTCCCAGCTTCAACTTCATCCGTAAAATGGGGCTTTAAAAATCAATGTCTGTACCACTCGTCTCACAGAAATGTGCATCTAAAATGATAACATAAAAGTGTTTTCCTTAAGCCGCTGCCTTCGGCTCAGGTCATGATCTCAGGTTCCTGGGATCGAGTCCCGCATCGGGCTCTCTGCTCAGCAGGGAGCCTGCTTCCCTCTCTCTCTCTCTCTCTGCCTGCCTCTCTGCCTACTTGTGAGCTCTGTCTGTTAAATAAATAAATAAAATCTTAAAAAAAAAAAAAAAAAAAAGGGTGCCTGGGTGGCTCAGTGGGTTAAAAGTGTTTTCTTTCCTTGATTCTGTATTTATATATTTCACCCTCCAGCATAGGTTAAATCCATTCCCTTTCTGAACATTACATTGTCCTTTTGTATTCTAAAGTAACCTCAACAGGCTAGGTAAGGGGGACCCCTTCTTCTTACTTACTTTGGAAGTAATCTACAAAAAGAATGTTTTCATTAGGAGATACATTCTCCAGGAGATGTGCAATAAGCAGCCTCAAGCCCCAGCACATGAGGGTCAGATAAAGGAGCTGAGTTATAAGGGGTTTGCTGTAAGAATCTATCTATTCAGAAAGGCTGACTTTGAATCAGTCTGAGAAAAGACCACCATAAGCTTTAGGGCTCCTATCTTGATACACACAATACCCACTGCCTAGGCCTTTCTGTGAAACAAATTAAATAACTGAGGTGAACATGAGCTATTTCAACCAGAAAGGGATTTTTTCCAAATCCCTCATTCTCTCTCACCCATCTAATAACAAAGCCTGAAAACACATGCTATTGCCCACCATCTGATCTCACAAACGAAGGCTTTAACTGAAATTGCTTTTTGCTAAATTAAGTCTCTTTAACCTTAGAATTAATAATAACAGTTTCGATCAATCCTGATAGTAGGACAGCATCTACCAGATTTTGAAAGGGTTTTAGCTTTTTTGGGCAAGATACTTTTTTTAAAGTTTCACAATGGGAAAGAAATTCATTAAACTATTGTTAGGATCTATGAATAGAACTCTGTATTTTTTTTTTTAAAGGCAAGCAGTTGGTAATCAGATACCCCAACTCTATCAGAAGCAAAAAGTGTGTGAGAAGGGACAAGAGGGTCTGTTTGCTGAATAGAAATCTAAGTGTTTACAACAAGTTGCAGTAGGTTCCCTAATACATTGTAGCATACTTGTGAACCCTCTAGAACCTAACAGATGGCACTTTCTGAAAAACTCTTAGCTTATGTATTCACAAAACTAGCAATCCTTAAGATAACTAGCTCAATTAAATAAGATATCTGTGTACCTAACAGAGACTCTTGGCAAATTACAGAGAAAAAAAAAAACAAATTTTTAAACTTTGCTCACTACAACTTTTTTTTTTTTTAATCTGTGCAGAATTTGTAATTAACCCAACTTACTCTGTTTTATCCTTTTAGGCATGCATTTGGTTTTGGCATAACAATTTCCTGTATTTAAAAAAAGGTGTTAAAACAGTTTTTGCCTGGGACTACCCTAAAGGGTTTCCACAGGTTTCTAAGAAGACACGGCAGCTACTAAAGGCTGAATCTGCAGAGGCAGAACTCACAGCTGAGGCCATAGGGCACATTCCGGGTCTCCAAGGCTACTCCCTCTCTCTCTCGTGCCAAGCCACCAACACCGGCGGCCACTTCATTACCAGTGCAGAGCAGGCTTGGAGCAGCCTGTGCCTTCAGAGTGAATGTCTCCAAAGAAAGGGCCCGGGCCAAGCAGTACCCTTCTCGCTGTCCCTGCAGCTGCTCACACAGGAAGTCCAGCTCCACACAACCTAACAGTGTGGTCCCTGCCAGCCAACTTCTGAGCCACCTTCAGTCGGGTCTGGGGATCTGCTGGAGGAGCAGGGGAACAGCAGGGAGAGAGAGGAATGCATAGACACCGGCTTTTCCTTAGAGAAACTGTGTCACCCAAGAAGGTATCACAAGGTCCCTTGCCATGCACCTGCCTTCTGTCCTGCAAATATGATAGGTGGAGGCTCCTAAAGTCCTTGAGCTGAAAGATTTGAGAATTCACTGCAGCATCACCACCAAACTGACTTGGACATGTCACTAGGAAAGACTCTCTTACCTCCTTCCTTTCCCTGTTCCCTGCTCCAAAACCTCTAAGTATCTCCTATACATCAAATCAGTATTGTTGCTATTTGTCTTGGGTGGCTCTGAGACTAGTGAAAGGAAGTGCTTGGGGCCAATGTTTCCACCAGATGGGCCAGGAAGGAGACCTAGTGAAGGCCTTAAGGGCAAATGAAAGACTGGGCAGGCAATCAAACATTAATGCCCCAACTTAAAGTTTTCCCTGTTGTCAGTCTAATCCCAGTTTAAAACAAGGCCTTGGTGGCAGAATCCCATCTTTACCTCTCACAGGGTTATTTCTTTGAACCTTTGTATCCTCATCTGCAAAATGGGTACGCCAATGCCCGCAAAGATGACTTTAAGGACGCAAGATGATGTAGGTAAAGCTTGTTACAGAGTCTGGCATTTCAGTAAGTGCTCAAAACCTGAGCCTACTCAGATCACGATTAGAGTCCCTTTCCTTCATGCTGGTTTCCAGCTAGGAAAGCTGAAGATCAAAGGGTTTGTCTCCTGCCCTTAACAGGGATGCGGGTACGAAAAGCAAGGGCTCCTAGCCTAGGCCTCCACCTCAAGTTGCCACAGAACACACCTGGCTGTCAAGTCCCCGCGTGCCAGCAGGCGGCACATGCAGGTGTGAAGAGGCGCGTGCACATGCGCCCTGGGAGAGGCGAGCCTAGCCCTGGGAAACGCTCCCGCGCCAGGTGGCCCACAGCGGGCATTCTCCCGGGGGTCCCGCTACACGCAGGCGCGGGCGGGGTCGCGCGCTCGCCCCCTTGCTCCCCGCCCCCACCGGGCTGAGTTCCCCTCCCCGTTCTCCCTCACGTCGCGTGTGCCGCCTCACCTCCTCCGTTCTTGTAGCACAGGTAAGGGAAGCGCCACACGTTGCCCAGCCCTATGATCTCCCCAGCCACGCTCAGCACGAACTCCACCTTGTTGTTCCAGTGGCCACGCTCGTGGACTGCCTTGTCGCGCTTGTCGCGCGGATCTCGCGCGGACGCCGCGCCCCCGCCGCCGCTTCCCAGCGCCTCAGACTCCCGCGCCTCCTCGGCAGCCTTCCCATTGCCCAGAGGCAGCGCTTTCTCCGCCGTCATGGCCGCGCTGGCTGCCTCGTGCGCCGGGCCCGGCTCTGCGCCGCCGCCCCGGGCGGGCTGGCTTTTCAGGAGGCGCGAGCGGGCGGGAGGGGGAAGCAGGGGGTGGAGCTGAGGGGCCGGGCCCGGCCAGCGCGGGAACGGGGACGCCGCGCCGCGGGCCCGGCCCTCAGGGCGCCCACGCCGCCTCAGCCCGGCAAGGCCCGGGAACCCGCGAGCACCTTGCGCGCGCCGAGCACCTTGCGCGCGCCGAGCACCTTGCGCGCGCCGAGCACCTTGCGCGCCCTTCCTTGCTGTTCTCCTACCCACTGGCCTCAGGACAAGAGAGGAAGGGCCTAGGTTGGGCTCCTGGCACCAGTGCCTCAAGTTCCATCACGTTTTTAACCTCGGAAAGCTTGGGCCTAGAATGTCCATCTCGAATAAGAGAAGTGGGCTCTAGACCAGACTTTTCCCATCTTTAAGGTACATACCAAGCACCTGCAGATCGTGATCTTGTGGGTCTGGCAGGGCTGGAGCTTCTGTGGTCTAACAATACCCAGGTGTTGTGGATGCTGCTGGTTCAGGAACTACACCTAGAGAAAAAGGGGATTAAATGAACTCTTGATTTCTTCCCAGTTCTCAAGGTTTGCAAACTTCCCTAGTATGGGTACTCCTACAGAACTTGTTCATTTTGGTGCTCACTGTTCTAAACACAAGGAACCAGAACAGTGTGGCAGGTGAGCATCTGTCTGAAGACAGGCAAGTATAAGTTGAATCTCATGCTCCACCTGAGTTGTGTGAAGACATCTGACCTCAGTGCCTTAGTTTTCCTGATATGCAAAAGGAAATACCAATAATACCTTTCTTAGGGGTTGTGTGTGGGTTTGTACTTAATGAGAAAATGCTTATAAAGTACTGAGTATGTCGGAAGAGTTCAATGAACATAACACTTTTTAACAATATCATATAATGTGTAGTTACACAATGTCTGTATTTGTGCATCTTCTTGTTTAATATCTATCACGCCACTTAAATTGTAAGGATGATATACACTGTCTCATTCATTATAATAGCCACAGAGCTTAGCACAAGACCTAGCACATAGTAGGTGTTCAGTAAATACTATGGCAAGAGAGAAAGAGGAAGGGAGGAAGAAGGAGAGGGAAAGAAAATTAGATCTGCAAGGGACCACAGAGATCATCAGATCCACCTCAGTCATTTCACAGCGCTGGAGGAGCCCAACCCCAGGATCTGTCACTAATGCCACTCTCTGTGCTCTCCATCCATCCCCTGGAGCTCCTTCTGGAGCTCTTTGAGGGAAAACTTCCCCCATCTGGTAGCCTTCAGCCTCTGCTTTCATTCTGGCTTACAACTGCTCGAGTCTCTCCCCACCTCCACCCCTCTAGAAAACCCTTCCTGCCACCATTTTGCAGGCCTTCTTCCTCCCCTCCCCCTCACTATCATATTTCTTGAAAGAGTAAGTTTACATGCTGCTGGCCCTGTCTTCACTTCCCACTCACTCCTCAGCCCACAGCAATCTGGTGCCCACACCCCCCCCCAGTTCCTTTGAAAGCGCTGTGAAGTCCCTGAAATCCTCTTCATTTGGCAGATCTTATAGTTCCTTGTCTATCCCCATCCTGCCTGACCTCTAGGTAACTTTCTGTACCATTGTCCTCTTCTTTCTGTCTTAAAATTCACGTTTGCATGCTTTCTTTAACACTGCCTGCCTCAGCTGCTGTTTCTCTCCCTGCTTCTCAGCTCTTTCTTTCTCTCCTCTTAAATTTCATCTCATGCCTTTAGCCACCCCCAAAAAAACGCCCACACCTCCTACACCTCTGTCCCCATGTGCTGTACAGGGTATGTCCAAAAGCAAAGATCCTGCAGAGTGTTTAGGATAAGAGTAAACTGAATTCTGGTAGGTGTGGGGTCACATCCAGGCTCTTCCCCTTAGGAGCTGTGTTATCTCTGTCCTCAGACTCCTTCCTCTGCCAAGTGGCATTGATACTAGTTCTGACCCCATGGGATGGTGTGAGGGTTTGAAGGCTGAAAGCTTTGAAAACAATAGGTACTCTATGAATAGTAGCTATTATTTTTATTTTGAAGTTGATGGTGATGTCATTCCCTTGCTTAAAAGTTTTCATTGGCCTTTCTTTGCCTACAGGACGAAATCAAATTGCTTATCTTGACATTCAAGACTACCCCACAATCTGATTGCCCCAGCCTTTCCTTCTAAACGGATGCTGTGTCTATCCCACACAAAAACTCCATATTAGTACTTTGATTTGGGGGAGAGGGGGCGTGATCCTCAATACAGCACATAGAATGGTCTATGAAGGAAGGAATTCATGTTTGACCTTGACAGTGCCTGTACACAGTAGGCACATAGTGCCTAGAAGTCCTACTGTTTAAATTAACAACTACATCAAAAGTTAGAGACACAGTTCCAACCCTTATTGCAGTATTAGGCTATCATCCCAGAACCTTTGTCAGCTTGCTTCAAATCTAATTACATTTCGCTTTATAATGCTCCTCAGCATAATTAGCTCTAGGAATTGACTTCCTCTGAGCAGCTATAATTTTATGAGACCTGTTAGGGAAGTAACACTGAGCAGTGTAAGAGGGCTGTATCGGGCCAACCTCTGGCACAGACTGGGCTCAGTTTTGCTTATAGGTGGTTATGAGTCCTTGGGTATGTCCCCTAATTTCTGAGCTTTGGTGTCCTTACCTTATCATAATGAGCCTGACTTTCCTCATCTCCCAGGGTGGTCTTAGGGGTAAAGTGAGACTACATGCAGAGAAGAGCATTGTACATAAACTAATGTCCCAAATTCACTTCTCAGGTTTTATTGTTTCCTTTTATAGAAGTTGACCAAGTCAGTATCCTCTTGCTAGAATTTGGTGAACAAATGTTTAAAGTCTTTCCCTGTGGTTGTATCATGGCTCTGGAAAACACTTAATTCTTTCTCCTCTGTGCTTATGCAGAAGAACCCACATCTCCCCCAACATTTCAGAGCCTCATCTCTGGACCTTCTTTTTTCCATTTTGTTATTTCTTGAGTGGCAGTGACTTAAAGTGCACACACTCATGTTCCTGGATGGATGTACTTAGGTTGGAGCAAGTCAGGAATGTGGGCCATGGACCATCTCCAGAGCTGGTCCAGATGCAGCATAGAGTAGTGGTTAGGAACATGGGCTGTACAGTCATACTTCCTGGGTCAAAGCCCACATCTGCCAACTTGGCACATTACTCTGAGCTCCAGTTTCCTCATCTACCAGATGAGAGTACTAGTAGTATTTGCCTTTAATTGTTATGAAGGTTATATGGGTTAGTATTTGTAAAGTACTTAGATTTGTGCCTGTTAAAAACATTTCTGTTAAATGAATATATAGTCTTCAAAGGACAGAAATGTCATGACTTTCTTATTCCTTTCTTGGGGCAAGCATTCAAAGTCTTTAATCTGTAAATAGCTGTCCTGAAGGCTCATTAAACTTCAGCATTGCTCATTCATTCATTATCCAAATACTTAGGGATCTTCAATTATCTTTAAACACTTTATTGGTCTTGAGGGTTCAAAACCAGAGAGAAAGCCTGCCCTAGGAGTATGCTGAAGCCAGGTCATACAAGCTCATGAGAGTCAGTTATTAAGTTTTCAGGAATTTTGCAAGCCATAATTGGGAACTTGAAGCCTTCTGTGGTAGTTATACCCCAGGAATCTATAAAGGCTACACATCAACCCTACACCCATAGCCAATGTACCAGCCCACCATTATGGAATAGTGGGGGAGGCAGATTCTGGTTAAGTAATCACAGAAATGAATAGAAGTTGGAGATTCTGGTTTATGCCACAAAAGAGAGCCCTGTGGTGCTAGAGGAGCTTGTAACTGAGAGACCTGACCTTGTCAAGGAGATCAGGGAAGGCTCTCTGAGCAAGCGGCAGATGAGTTGAAGCTTGGAGGGACAGAAGCAATGAACGGGGTAGGAGTGGTTGGGGGTCTTGAAAGATGATCACTGAGGCTGAGGCTAGAGGGCAGAGTATGGAACAAGACTTACCTGAAGGAAGAATATTTTTAGCTGTGGGTGACATTAGGATATTTGCATTTTAAAGAGATTACTGTGAAATGTGGTTTCTGGAGTGAGGAGGGTGCTATGAAGAGATTACTGCAGTAGTCCGGGCAAGAGATGATGGCAGCTTACATGAAGGAGGTGGCAGTAGAGAGGAAGTGAGGAAGAAGGAGTTGGTAAAGCCCGCAGGACTTGACCTGGGGCTGAATGTGGAGGATGAGGAAAGGGAAGGTATCAGGTATGTCTGCCAGGTTAGTAGAACCCCAGCATTCTGCCGTGGGGGTGATGGTCCTGCTCCACTTCATGCAGATACACCCACTGCTGGCTTGCTCAAGGAGAGATAAGCCAGAACCAGTGGACCAGTGCACAGTCCTTAATTGTGTGAACTGTTGCAGGACCAAAAACCTACACGGCAGAACCAGTATCAAAGAAGGGAAACAAAAAAGGCATTAGATACCAGATAGAACTTCTTACAAATCATCTAGGCTGAATAATCTGTCCCGGGGGTAGTAATCTCCTCTCACCTGAGCTTTTGCTATGGAAGCTAGACTGGCCCATAGCAAGGAGGCCACAGGAGAATGTATGGGTGGGCTTTCCCAATTACAAGAACCTTTGAGAGCACAGATCTCTGCAAAAACTATTCCTCATTGCTGCCATTCGACTTTTTTCTAATGGGTTTGTGTTAGCAATTCCAATTCTTCATTCTTCCCTATATCCATGAGATTTTGCCATGTAACTCTAGGACCCTCCCAGCACCAGAGTACAGTCATCTAACTTGCTTTGGGCACTAGAAAGAGGAAGAAGTGATGCTGTGCCAGTTCTCAGCCTTGAGCCACTGTATTTCTGCTTGCCTTCCTCTGCTTCTACCATCATCTTGTGAAGGATGTTCCAAGTCAGTCCACTGGTCCAGGAGGAAAACAAGATACACACAGAGCAGAATTGCTTCAGCCTACGTGCCCCCAGGCAAGCCCAGACTAGAGACGCCAGGGACCACAGGGGTATGAGCAAACTCAGCCCAGCCCACCTCCTACCTCCTGACTTAAGAAGTGCAACAATCAATGTCTGTTATATTTAGCCATGGAGTATCAGTGAGGTTTATACACTTTTTCTCGTGTCCTTCCCCTTTTCCAGTGCTCCTCTTTACTTCTCAGGCAGAACTCGTTCTCTTAAGCCCACTTTAATGTTCGTCTTCTTCATGAATTCTAAAATGATTTTTTCACCTTCTGAACTCTCAACGCGGCTTGATAACCACACCTTTGAGGAGAAGCATTATTTTGTAGCCTTTACACCACCAGACTTAGGATATGTTCTCACCAGGTCGCTGTGGAAAATTTCTTCTTTTAATGATCTCAGTGCTGGTTCAGGGCAAGATCTTAACTGTTAGGGCCAGAATTAAGATGGATGGGTGACCCTGCTTGGGAACATTTTACTCTCTTTGCCTTTTAGCCATCTCTCTCCCTAAGTCTTTATTCATCCGCTTATCTTCGGCAACAATCCCTAGGACAGGCTTCTTTTGAAAGAAGGAAATACTGTAAGAACTACCTGGAAATCTGTAAGAACATTCTGTTGAAATGTTTGGATAAGTAAAAACAAGTAGATGGTCATTCTATCTGTATACTGTGGTAAATTGAGTGACTGGTCCCAAGTGTTCACTTGCCTGTCATTTTCACTCTTGCTGTGGCCCCATGATGGGCAGAGTGTGCTTCCCCATCCCTTGACTACGTCATTCACATTGGCCAAGCAGAGGTTTGAAATGTGCTTGTATAACTGTGCTTTCCCCTCTCATCTGCTGACATTGTCATGAGAAAAAATGTACCCCATGTAGATGCTGCCCCTCTAGCCTGAGCCCTAGAAGGAGACAGTGGAGCAGAGATGCTCCAGCCAAACCTCAGACCTACAGCTTGAAGCAGAGCTGCCAAGCCATAGGCATGGGACTGCAAAATAAATGCACTGAGATTCTGAGGATATTATATGCCAAAAACTGACTGATAATGCTTACCACAAGCCATGCCTGGGCCTCGTGTACCCCATCTCTGTTATGCTGCACAAAACCATTGTGGGGTAGGGATGGTAATATCTTCATTCTGCAGATCACGAAGCTGAAGCTTGGTGATGTGGAGCAACTTGTCCAGAATCCCACAGTCAAGTCAGAATTCAAACCCAGTTCTCTGGCATTTCCTCTGTGACCTGCCAGGTCTGACTGTGGTCCTCTTCTGGTCACTGGTTTTACCCGCATGAATTTTGTGTCTCCCTGTTTGATCTTGGTGGGAAAATGAGAGGACAAAGAAGGAATTTATATTCTTTCCTCATCTAAGTCCAAGAACATTGATTCAAAATTTAATTAATATATCCTGGATGCTAACCCAGGAACCAAATCTCCCATCTGGGACCTGTTCCTATAGGAGAATGATTTCCAAGTTCTACACACTGATTTTACACTTAGACTCTGAGCTGTAGTCCTTCTGGGATTGGGCAATACCTATGTGTGTGAACACACATGGCACCTTGTGATCTGATTTTCCCTGTGTTTATAGCTAATCTCCTAGATAACCTGGTTCAGATGCCTAAAGCCAGTGGCATGTCACAGATATTTACGTTTACCTACAGCTAGACCTCGTAGGACCACTGCATCCAGCCACCCAGACTAAATGCTAATGCTGGGGGTACCATTCACATTGTTACTCTGGAATTGTGCAATATGGTGGTCCTGGTCCTCCTATTACAGATGTCAACACTGAACCCAAGTTACTTAGCTGGTAAGATGCTGTACTCTCCAGCTATACTTTGCCTTTTAGCTATATATCAAGGTTGTTTATTCTAGAGAGGATCATAAACTAAGAACTGATTGAGCATTAAAGATACATGAATCCCCAAGTCACAGTTCTCTGGTTGAGAATTTTTCTGATAAAAATGACACCTCAAACAATGTTTTCTACCACTTTCTTTATGTGACTCACTATAAAAGAAATTATTGGGGGAAATTTTAAAGAAATTTTCCTAGTGCCCTAACATCCTATTCCCAGATTGAGTCCCACCATTGTCTCTAAAATGAACAGCTATGATTGGAGCACAGCACAATTGTGCTTTGTGCAATGTGTTACATGCTGGTAATGGCTCAGAAATGGTCCTTCCTTTCAGTGAGATAACAAACAATAATGCAGTATGGTGGGCACTAGAATAGAGATGGATGCGAGGTCTTATGAGAATACAGAGGAAAGGGTACCCCTTCTCCTTCCATGCTGCATAAACCTTCAGGGAGGAGGTGATAATTCACATTAATCCCTTCAGGTATGAGTGGGAGGGCAGGTGGGGAAAGGAAGGAAGCTATGCCAGACAGAGGCAAAGGCATGGAATTGCCTTTGTAGCCTTGAGGCTATTGCCCAGTAGCCTTGAGGGATGCCAACTACCTAGAACTGCACTGTCCCAACAGAGCAGCTACCTGTGGTAACTAAGCGCTCACATGTGGCTGGTCTTAACTGAGATGTGTTAAAACACATCCTGTATTTCAAAGACTTATTCTAAAAAAGAATGTAAAATAGTTAATCAATATTTTCAATATTGACTACATGTCGTAATTATAATATTTTGGATTATATTGGGCCCAATATTGTGATTTAAGAAATATATATTTGATCATTCAGATAACCAAAATACATTTTTCATACATATTTGGTCATCCTCCATGATTTCTAGCTCACAGTTCCCCAAACCCTTAGAATTTCCTGAGTGGAAAAGAGCAATGGAATCATCTTCTGTCCTAATATTTGGTCTCTTGCCCTGAGTTCCTAAAATCACTTGAGAGCCATTAAGTTGAAATGGGTGTCTTGTTATTATAACAAGTTCTTTTCTACCATGGTTGGGTTTATGTTAATGAGGTGATTTTTGGAAAGCACCTAAGGATGGAGGCTGGTTGCCAGGGGAACCAAATCTGAATAGAAGATTAGAACTTTCAGTCCTGTCCAGGGAACAGAGAAGAGTTAGAGGTTGAATCAGTTACCAATGACCAATGATTTAATCAATCATGCCTATGTAATGAAGTCTCTGTAAAAACCCAAAAGGACAGTTCAGATCACTTCTGGAGTGATGAACACATTAAGTTTGGGGAGATTGGTGCCCTGGGACAGAGGATGGAAGCCCACACCCCTTCCTCAAACCCTACCCTAGGCGTCTTTTCCATCTAGCTGTTCCTGAGTTATATCCTTTTAAGATAAACCGGTGTTGTAGTAAGTAAACTATTTCTCTGAGATCTGTGAGCCAATATAGCAAAGTAATCCAACCCAAGAAGGATGTCATGGGAACCTTTGTATATAGTTTATCAGCCAAAAGCAGAGGTGACAACCTGAACTTGCAATTGGTGCCAGAAGGGGATGGGGGGCCAGGCTTGTGGGAATGAGTCCTTAACCTGTGGAATCTGATGCAAACTCTAGTAGATATTGTCAGAACTGAGTTAAGTGGTAGGATACCCAACTGATATCTGAGAATTGCTTGGTGGTGGGGGTGGGGGGACCTACATGCATTGGAATTGGTGATCAGAATCTTTTATTGGGTTATGTAAAAGATATTCAAAATTAATTTCAACTTTTTCCTTACACTTTTAAAACATGGCTACTAAAAATTTTATATTACTTATGTGACTTATATTTTTATTAGACAGTACTGCTCCAGAAAAGCTAGGCAGTAGGAGGCAATAAATACAGAACTGAGCTTTTAGTTCAGCTTTGAGCTTGGAAATGAGCTTGTAGACTCACCCAACCTGCCACACAAATCATAGTACCAGCTACTTGCTTTTCCATGGCACCCAGCCTCTTCATGTTGTTAGGTTCTCTGCCCAGGCCCTAAAGCATCTGTGCTTCTGATTCTACTGTGCAGACCTGTGTGATTGCCACACTTCTCGAAGTGGCAGCCAAAGCATTTAGTGTCTCAGTTTTTCTAGGCCAAGGCTGTCCAGTTGAGATATAATGTTGGAAAAAGTTGATCCATGCTGCAAACCCAATCTGAGTCCCAACCAAGTAAGTTCTCAAGGGGCTATTTGAAGTCTCCAATCAAAGCTATTGCCAAATCCAAACCAGACAGTTTCCTGCCCAAGGCTGGGTATTCAGCCATGACTTAGTGATCAGGCACCCCCAGTGGGCCATTTGCTTCTCATCAAGCCATGAGTTACGATATGCTGTGCCCATTTCTAACTGCCCATCTGTTTTCCTCTTTGGAGGATGGCAAGGGGACAGGTGTCTGTCACTGCCCCAAGCAGATCTTTCTCAGCTGCCTTTCTTCCGGATTTCCTTTCTCAGTCCATACCACTAATAATAGTGTGTAGTCTATATTATCATCATCTCCAAATTACATTTGAGCAAACCAGGATGAGTTTGAATGACCCACACAGCTTAAAGTGGGGTTGCAGGGGTTTGGATTTGTGTCCCCTGATTCCAAAGCCATCTTTCACTGTCCAGCCTAGCCTCAGCCTTCATTTATTATTCAAACTCCCAAGTTCTAGTTGTAAAGCTCTGTGTCAGTTAAGAGAATGGTAGCTGCTATAACAGATAAACTCTGAACTCTCAGTGCTTTCACACATTTGAGGTTTATTCTCACTCAGGCAAAGCCCTGTGCAAATGTTTGACAGACACCCTTCCATGTAGGGATGCAGGCACCCAGGTTCCACCCATGTTGTAGCTCTATTATGTTCAACATGGGGCTCCTGAGATATCTGCAGGGTACATTCATGGTTGCTATGGCAAGACAGAATGCAGTTGATGTCCTGTTGGAACATGCAAGGGATTATACATCAGGCAACAATTACATCCTACTTTGGATACAGAGAACCCAAATGACAGTATCTTAAAGAGAAGAGGCATGTCCCTTCTCTCCTTTCTTCACCTTGCTGCTTAGGACATAGATGTGGTGGTAAGCCCTCTTTTTTTTTTTTTTTTCTTAAAGATCCTAGTATTCATTTGAGACAGGGAGAGAGAAAGAGAGAGACAAAGAGAGCGCAAGCTGGGGTGCGTGGGTGGCTCAGTGGGTTAAAGCCTCTGCCTTCGGCTCAGGTCATGATCCCAGGGTCCTGGGATCGAGCCTGGTATCAAGCCCCGCATCAGGCTCTCTGCTCAGCAGGGAGCCTGCTTCCCTCTCTCTCTGCCTTCCTCTCTGCCTACTTGTGATCTCTCTCTGTCAAATAATAATAATTATTATTAATAATTAGTAAATAAATAAAATCTTTTTTAAAAAAGAGAGAGCGTGCGCAAGCAGGGGGAGAGGCAGAAGCAGAGAGTGATGCAGACTCTCCACCAAGCCAGGAGTCCGATGTGGGGCTTGATCTCAGACCCGAAGATCATGACCTGAACTGAAGACAGACACTTAATGATCTGAGCCACCCGGCATCCTGGTGATAAGCCCTCTTGTGTCATGTGGCGAAACACGTAGCGATGGCAGAATGCAAGACAGGAGGCTGGATTTCTAAATGACTGCATGGAGCAGAGTCACTGTGCCAGTCCCGCACTGCCTACTTCCACACTATATAGGGGAGAATTGAATTTTTAACTTGTGTTAGCCACTGTTTTGGGGGGGACATATTTCATGCAACTGAACCTGTATTGTCAATACAAGATCCTACTCTTTTTGTCCTCAGCAGTGCTCTGGCAAATAGTGGCTGGAAGAAGAGTTAGTCAACCCTAAGCCCCATCCCTCCACATAGAAGCTTAGTTGGGGGGCGGGGGCAGGCAGCAGAGGGAGTAACTCCCTTTGAGCACGCGATGACATTTAAAAATTGTGATGAAATACACAGAATATAAAATTTACTCTTTTAACTATTTTTAAGTATACGATTCATTGGCATTATATACATTCACATTATTGTGCAGTCATCACTGCCATCCATCTCCAGACATTTTCCATCTTCAAAAACTGAAATTATGTATCCATTCAACATTAATTACCTTTTCCTCCTCCCCCAGCCCCTGGCAGCCACCAATCTACTTTCTGTCTCTATGACTTTACTACTCTAGGTACTTCATATACATGGAATCATACACACACAAAATTTATCTTTTTGTGACTGGCTTATTTCATGTAGCATGATGTTATTAAGCTCATCTTTGTTGTAGCATGTGTCAGAAGTTCTTTCCTTTTTGAGGTTGAGTAATATTCCATTGAATGTATAGACTATATTTTGTTTATACATTCATTTATCACTGGACACTTGGGTTGCTCCCACCTCTTGGCTACTGTGAATAATGCTGCTTTGAACATGGGTGTACAAATATCTGTTTGGGAAAAAAAAGAAAAAGATCTCTGTGGGAAGAGGAAGAGAAAGCAGAAATGGTATACTCATGTCTTAACCACATGAGTCTGGAGTGGCATATAATTTTTCAGCTCACATTTCATTGGCAAGAACTAGTCACAGAGTGTATTGGTTATCTATTACTAAATAACAAATTACCCTAAAATTTAGTGGCTTAAAATGATAAGCATTTACTATCCATGGTTTCCATGAGTTGGGAAATAAGGAGAGTCATCAATGAGTAGTTGTGGTTCAGGACTTCTCAAGAGACTGGAGTCAAGAAATGGGCTGTGACTGCAGTGAGCAGAAGGCTTGACTGGCACTGGGGGACCTGCTTCCAAGATGGCGCACTCACATGGCTATTGGCAAGAGTCCTCAGTTCTTTGACAAGTAGATCTCTTCACAGGGCTGCTTGAGTGTCCTTAGAACATGGCAGCTCATTTCCCCAAAGTAAGTGATCCAAGAGAGCAAAGTAGCCACTTTAGTATTCTTTACAACCTAGCATCAGAAATTATACACCATCATTTCTGCAATATCCTACTGGTTACACAGGTCAGTTGTATTTGGTGTGCGAGGAGACTGCACAGGGGTATGAATAACAGGAGGAGGGGTCATTTGGGACTGTCTTGAAGTCTGGATACTGCTGAGGTTCTTGCATCTGAGAAATGTGGCTCTTGTCTGGGGCAGCCATTTCCCAGCAATAATTTTATACGTAGAAGGGGTGATATGTGGTGGACAACTGGTTGTGTTGGCCATAGACCTCTCTCCAGGAGTTTTAGAGGTGTCTCTGCCTACTTATGTGACCTGGTCCTCAGTTTTCCCTTCTGCACAATGATCTTATTCTTTCCTACTACCTGGAAACAAGTTCTCATATCCCTGTCTTGGCTTCTAGCCCAAGTAAAAATCATAGCTGATGGTCATTTGTTCATTGGTATAGGACAGACCCAAGTTTCAGAGAGGCACGGTAAGGGGAGAGGCATCATCAGAAAAGTAGGGTTGGGAGCTGAATTCAAGGGCTGGTGGTCCAGGAACATGTCAGATAAGAGTACTAGTTTTGGAGCAGGAGCAGCCTGGGTTCAAATATTTCTTAAAACTCTTTGTTCTTGAACATTTTTCACCTCTTGGAGTCCAGTTTCCTGTATAACAGGAGAAAGTTAACATTGACCTCATAGGGTTATGAGGATTACTGATCTGATCCAGTGTTTTCCAAACTCGTATTTGCCATATCTGTCTCCTTAATGCTTTTTTTTTCATATTTGTATGCCATCTGTACTACTATCTAATATTTTCTTTATATATATTTATAACTTTATTGATATAT
Source organism: Enhydra lutris kenyoni (assembly GCF_002288905.1). Lineage (NCBI taxonomy): Eukaryota > Metazoa > Chordata > Mammalia > Carnivora > Mustelidae > Enhydra > Enhydra lutris. Next base: position 41,552,590 of record NW_019154094.1, on the reverse strand, counting down.
AAATCACATAATATAACTTACCCACCTAAGGTATGCAATTCAGTGATTTTAATATATTCATATAGTTGTACAAGCATTACCATAGTTTTTGAACACCCCGGTTTTCATCAACCCAGAAGGAAACCCTGTACCCATTAGCAGTCACTCCCCATTTTTCTGCAACCCATACCTCCCCCAGCCTAGGAAACCACTAATCTACTTTCTATATCTATGGGTTTTACCCATTATGGACATTTCATATAAATGGAATCATAAAATATATGGTCTTTTGTGTCTAGCTTCTTTTACTTAGAGTAATGTTTTCAAGATTCATCCACATTGTAGCATCTGTCAGTACTTCATTACTTTTTATAGCTGAATAATGTTCCATTGCATGGATATGCTACATTGTATTTTTCCATTCATCAGGTGATAGACATCTGGGTTGTTTTCAGCTTTTGGTTGTTATGACTAATGCTGTGAATATTCATGTTCAAGATTTACATGGACGTGGGGCGCCTGGGTGGCTCAGTGGGTTAAAGCCTCTGCTTTCAGCTCAGGTCATGATCCTGGGGTCCTGGGATCGAGCCCCACATCGGGCTCTCTGCTCCACGGAGAGCCTGATTCCTCCTCTCCCTCTCTGCCTGCCTCTCTTTCCTGCTTGTAATCTCTGTCTGTCAAATAAATAAATAAAATCTTTAAAAAAAAAAAAGATTTACATGGACGTATGTTTTCAGTTCTCCTGGGTCCATACCTAGGAGTGGAATTGCTACTGCATCATATGCTGTATATGCATCATATGGTAAATCTGTAGTTAGCCTTTTGAGGAACTGCTAGCCTCTTGTATGAAGAGGCAGCACCACTTCACATTCTCACCTAATACATTAGGGTCCCAGTTTCTCCACATTCTCACCAATAGTTGTTGATATTAGTAACATTATTATTGTAACAGCCATTCTAATTAGTGTGAAGTGGTATCTCATTATGCTTTTGATTTACTTTTCCTTTCTATTAATTAATTTTGTTTGTATTGAAAGAAGACTTTATATTGCTATGCTAAATGGAAAAACCGTATTATTACCTCCAGTAGAAGGTAACCCATTAATACTATAACTGTTAAAATGACACTTGTCCGTGTATCACATGCTGTAATTGATGTCTACCATAATTGGGAAAACACCAATATGATCTAGGCTAGGGTCTATTGATACCTCTCTCACAGAGTTCATGTTTCTGAAGTGATAAGCTATCATTTTTGTCATTTCTCATTTTTACTATTGTTTATGAGGGATAAACAAAGGCATAAGAAGGAGTTTTATTGTGTTTCTGTGTGTTTGTTTTTCAGAAAGAGTAGGGTAAGATTCAGAGGTCAGAAAAAAAGTCCTTATTAAAGAGTCCAGCCAGTGGGGGAGAGCAGCATTAGAAACTGAAAACAATCAGTAAGTAGATGTGAGAATTTATAGTGTAGGGTTAAGTATAACATTTGAGAGCCACATGCTGGTTGGCAGCCTTGAGAATTCAGGGGTTCTTTTCTACAATATATGTTGATCTTAATTCTTCCTCACATTCTTGTAGGATATGCTAACATATAAGTTCTTAGAGTTTACCCAGGAAATGCTGTGTCTGATTCAGCTTTAGACAGCCCTCTTCTAGCACCCACCAAACCCCTGCCCTCACGACTGCAGCTCAGACACCATGCATGAGGAAGGCAGGGCAGGTTGGGGAGTCCTGACCTGACAAGTGGAACTGAGGTTCACAGGGTGCAGAAACTTGCCAAGTTTACCAGCACATAGCGGGAGACCTGAGGCTAGAATCCAGGTCTCCAGATCCTCCTACTGTTTTTCTTTGTGGAAAGCCCTTCTTGGCTCTTTATTTCACTTCTTTATATTGTGAGATATTCACAGATTACTTCTCAGTAGACAGAGATTTGCTTCTCAAAGTGTTGCTCATACCAGCAGCAGTAGCACCTGGGAACTTGTTAGAGATGGAGATTCTCTGGCTCCATCCAGACCTACTGAATCAGAATCTGCATTTTAATAAGATTCCCTGGTAATTTATCCCAAAAACATTGATTAAGATATTATAACTGTGTTTATTCATCCAAAACCCTATTTGAACACTTTTACTATGTGCCAGGCTCTGATAAGTGCTCAGCAAGCAGAGATGATTAAGTCCTCATTTCTGTCTTCAAGAAGGTCCCAGGCTAATAAGAGATATAGATGATAAACCAAAGATCATAGCCTTCCTAATGACTTTTTTTTTTAAATCTAATTGAAAAAGTAGTTGCTTTATCACTTTTTCTAAAAATGAATTGCTAAGAATTCTGCAGTGGCTATTGTGTTGGTGTTGTATGACTGTCCAGCATGCTTTCCCTTTTGTCTTCTTCCAGATCCTTTGGGAAACTCCTTCCTCAACTCTTTTTTATTTTTATTCAAAAATATTTATCAAGCATTGCTATCTGTTAAGTTCTAGATACTGGGGATAGAGTGGTCAAAAAATTAGACAAAGTCCCTCTTTTCAAGGAGGTTCTTTATATTCTATATTCTATGGAGGAAAATGAAAAGGGCAGCAGGGTCAGGGAAGGGGTCTCCTTTGGGTAGAGTGGTTGAGGAAGGCCCTTCTTAACTTGTAGCAATGTAGCTCAAGACCTGAGAAGGAGCAATCCTGTGGCATCTCGAGGAAGAGTGTTTGGTTGGCTTTGGGGCTGTCATTCATGGTGTTAGGTCTGGCCTCATTGACTGGTACAAGGATGAGCATATGATCCAAAAGAGTCAATCAGAGTCTTCCCTGAGATTGATATATAGACATGGGAAGAAACTATTTAATGATTTCTTTGTGACCTGGAGCAAGTCCCTTCTATTCTCTGAGCCTTGTATTACTCATCTGTGAAACAAAGGGCTTAAACCACATGCTACCTCTAAATAACAGATCCAGCTTTTCGAAACAAAGCATCAGAGCACTAGCTTCTTGGAGGAGGCAGTCTGTCTCCACCCCCTTCTCAGACATACTTCAAGTAACAGTTTTACTAACTGCAACTGGCTCCTATTTTAAAAGTTTGAATGGTCAGTCTCTGCCTAACAGAGATTCTATCTTGTAGAAGTCTGATGATGGCTACCTACAGTCTTTATACTTGTTTCACAACTAGAGTATGATAAGAAGGACCTGGGCTCAAAACCTACTTATGCTTTTTACTAGTTGGGTGAACCTGAATAAGAATCCCAACTTCCCTGAATCTCAGTTTCTGCATCTAAAAAGCAAATATTATTCACCTCATAGGGTCCTTTTGAGAAGTAAATGAACTGTCACATGCCCCTCTCATTCCCAGAGCTTGTAGTTTGTAGATCAATGTCCACCTCCCCCCACTAGACTGTATACATCATGGAGGCATGAACTACTTTTACATGTAAGTTAGCCATTATTATTATTATTATTATTATTATTATTATTAAAGCCACTATTGCGGTTTTGTCTTTTTATTTTTTTTAAGATTTTACTTATTTATTTTAGAGAGAGTACGTGTGCATGCACACAAGCAGGGGGAAGGGACAGAGGGGGAACAGAGAGCATTTCATGCAGACTCTGTACTGAATGTGGAGCCTGATATGGGGCTCAGTCTCACAACCCTGAGATCATGATCTAAGCCAAAATCAAGAGGCAGATGCTTAACTCATTGAGCCACCCAGGGTACCCGAATTTTGTCTTTTTAAATAGCTATACCAATCTGTAACCAAGATTGTAAAAAGATGTGAGCTAAAATGGGACTTTTTAGAGGTCTCTGGTAAAAATGTTACCTTAGAATACACGAAAAAAGCAAAAACAAAAGAGTTCAGATATCACTTTAGCACCTCCAGTATACCAGTCAGTGTGCAAGGAGCCTTCACATCCAATGCCCATTGACCCCTCACCAAAATCCCATGAAGTGGGTATGATTGTTATTCCCAGGTGCAGGTAAGAAATTGGAAGCCCAGAAAGGTTAAGAAGCTTATCCAAGGTCACACAGCTAATAAGTGACTTAGATGAAATTCAGACCAGTCTGGCTTCAGAGGCCACCTTCTTCCCATCTCCTCAAGATGTAGCTCTTCAGAGGCGATAGGAGGAATCCAGTTTTGATCAGGAGTCAAGGAGGTGGGTGTTCTCTGGTAATTGAAGAGAAAAAGAGAGACCCTGCATGTAAACTGAGGCAGGACTTCTGTGCTGAAAGTTGGATGTTGGACTGAAAACAAGGGGTATCTAATGCATGATCAAGAGTTGGGGTCCCATAGTGACCAGAGCCCAAATACCGTTTGTTGAGTGTCACTGCATGCTATGTTCAATGCTTATCCCGTAAGCATTCCCTCACAACAATGCCAGGAGATAGGGGTGTTAAAAGCCAGACCTTACAGGTAGGTGGGAAAACTGAGGATCAGAGAGGTAAAGCTACTTAGTGGAGGTCACACAGTTAGTAAGGATCAGAATCTGTGTTTGAATGCTCATCAAACCCATGCTGACTTACAAAACCAAACGAAATGAAGTAAATGTTGCCTTTTCTAATGCAGTATCTTCAAGGGAAAATCAACAGACAAAAACTGGTGGACAGCAAAGGGGGATCCCCAAATCTCCAGGATGTGTTCCTGCACCCCTCCTCATGCTCAGACACACTCCAGCCCACCTTTCCCAGGCCCTGTGTTACCACAGGCATTCCCATTCTGTGTGCCTTGGTCCCTGGATATCTTTGAAGACAATGATGGGATTCCTTAGGCTATTTTTATCACTTCAAAAGGCTTACAATGATAGTTTCCTATACTGGGAAGTTACAAGAAAACTGACGCAGCATTCACTTTTCTTAAGGATAGGCTTTCTTCCATACAGGATCGGAAGAAGTCCTGTGCAGTGATTAAACAGACTTGGGTGTGACAGTTTGCTTTTGACAAGTCATTTCCTCTCTTCTAAGCTTCAGTTTCCCTGTTTGTAAATGATGATAGTAGTAGCACCCACTATAGGGGCTGCTATGGAGATTATCCCTCTTAAACATTTACCCCCATGCCTGACACACAGGAAGTGCACAATCATGCATGTCCCTATGTATGTGCAAGAGTGACTCTGAGTAGCTCAAGCTGGCTAAAACATCTGACAGCCCATTATTTTTGTCTTTGATTAATAAAATGTTGTAGTACACAGTAATTGCTTTGCAAGAGGTGGTGGGCTACAGTGGGAAAACGTGGGATTTTAAAGCCAGGGAGACTAAATTTGAATACCAGCCTACCTCTCCCAGCTGTGTGATCTTGGACACTTCAGTCCACATTGCAGAGCCTTGCTGTCCTCTTGCAGTGGGGAATTGCTGCCTAGCTGTGAGGAATGTGACCAGCAGGCAGCTTCAGCTGTCAACTCTTGCACAGCCTGCTTCAGCTGGACAAGTGCCCTCTTGCCAAAGTCATACCTTTTACATCTGCATCTACTGAGGAAGTGGGGTGGGGGTATAAAGGTCCAGCCATGTCTGCTGGTACAGGATACTCTGATGGTCAGGACAGAGGCAGAGCTCCCTCAGGTTGGCCAAGGTTTCTTCAAGCTTTCATCAGACTTCAACTTCTCCCTCTGTCCAGCCCTACTTTCTTCTTTTTCCCTTCTTGGATGTTAATCCCTAAGAAACATCTTTCACCTCAAATTCTGTCTGCGCATCTCCTTTTGAAGAACCCAGCCTCCAAAATTTGGTGCCAGGACTGGTCTGAGAAAGCAGGTAATAACATAGGCTTTGGAAGCTATATCACTCGCTGACTAGATGGCAAGAGAGTGCCATCACCAGTGGTTAGCTGAGCAGAGATAGCCTAGTTGTTAAAACTTTCACAGGTGGGGAATTGGAAGAGTTGCACCTGTGGGTGGAAATAAAGTAGCAGGCATGGTGCATCAGGTATTCGATAAGGATGGAGAAGACAGTAGGATAGACCTCCCTGACTGACCACTCCAACCAAATTCTTTCAAGTACCCTGTTGGTTTCCATCACAGAACTTGACCACATAGTAAGTCAACCCTTTTTTTTGAAGTGTGAGATACAAAAGAAATGTATATAAGCCATAATTATACAGCTGGGTGAATTTTCACAGGGTGAGCCCTTTATAAACGATCAAGTAATGGAAAAAGGCCAGCACCAGAAGCATCTCACGCTCCTTCTCAGTCACTACTTCTCCTGAGAAGAGCCACTGTCCTGACTTCCAACACTGTAGATTATTCTTCCTTGTTCATGAACCTTATAGAAATAAAATCCTACTGTATATATTCTTGGGTGGGGCTGGCTCTTCTACTCAGCGTTACTGGGAGGAGCAGGTAGGGAGAGCTTCATCCCTTTGGTTATAGTTTGTTCCTGTGATGTTAATATACTGCAACATATTTATTCTACAGTTGATGAACATTCTAGTTGTTTCCACTTTCAGCTATTAGGAATAGTGCTGCTGTGAACATTTTCGCATATGTCTTCTGATGAACTTCTGCACATATTCCTGTTGGTTATAGTCCCAAGAAGTAGAAATGCTGGATCTTAGGTAAGTGCATTTCAGTTTAGTAGATCCTGTTAAAGAGTTTTCAGAATGGTTGCACAATTAACCCTTTTACCAGCAATGTATGAGAGTTCTTTTTTCTCCACATTCTTGCTAATACTTACTATTTTCTGCCTTTTTAATTTTAGCCATGCTGAGGGCATGTAATAGTTTTGTACTGGGTATTTAATGTGCATTTTTTTTTATTTCTTTTTTATTTTTTTTCCTAAAGTAGGCTCCATGCCCATGGAGCCCAGTGTGGGGCTTGAACTCATGACTGAGATCAAGACAAGCTGAGATCAAGAATCAGACACTTATCCAACTAAACCACCCAGACACCCTATACATTTCTTTAATGAGTAATGATGGTTAGCACTTTGCACCTGACCATTCAGATCTCCTTCTTTGTGAAAAGCCTGTTCAGGTTGTTTGCCCATTTTTCTTTTTATTTCTTTTCTTTCTTTCTTTTTTTCATTTGCCCATTTTTCTCTTGGGCTTTTTGCCTATTTTGTTTACTTGTAGGGATTCCTATTAAATCCTGGATAGAGGGGCACCTGGGTGGCTCAGTGGGTTAAGGCCCCTGCCTTTGGCTCAGGTCATGATCCCAGGGTCCTGGGATCGAGTTCCGCATCGGGCTCTCTGCTCGGCAGGGAGCCTGCTTCCTCCTCTCTCTGCCTGCCTCTACCTGCTTGTGATTTCTGTCTGTCAAATAAATAAATAAAATCTTTTTAAAAAAAAATAATAAATAAATCCTGGATAGAGGTCTTGTCAGATATATGTACTGCAAATATATTCTTTCACTCTGTGGCTTTCCTTTTTAATAACTTTGATGTTGTATGCTTTTGTTTTCAATTTAAGAAATTTTTGCATATTTAATGACATACAGAAATTTTCTTAGGCTTCCTTCCACAAGTTGTATCATCTTACCTTTCACATTTAAATCTATAATCCATCTGGAATTTGTTTTTGTGTATGGTATGAGCTAGGAGGCAAGATTTTTTTCCCTTATGGTTATCTAACTGCTCTGGCAACATTTATTGAAAAGATTATCTTTTCTCCACTGAATTGCAGTTGACACTGTTATGTTACCATATATGTGTGGATCTTCTCTGGACCTTCTGTTTTGTTCCATGCACCTATTTGTCCTTGTGCCAGTATCACACTGTTTTAATTACTATAGTTTTTCCTAAGGCTTGAAATCTTTAACTGTGTCTGATTATCTAAGATTGTTCTACCTATCCTAGATATATATATATATATGTCTAGGAGATATATATTTAAAGCTCTCAATTTTCATTAAAAAATTTTCATAAAAAAACCAAAACCAAAAAAACTAATAGTGTTTGTTTTTTTTTTTTAAAGATTTTATTTATTTATTTGACAGACAGAGATCACAAGCAGGCAGAGAGGCAGACAGAGAGAGAGGGAAATGCAGGCTCCCTGACGAGCAGAGAGCCCGATGTGGGGCTCGATCCCAGGACCCTGAGACCATGACCTGAGCCGAAGGCAGAGGCTTAACCCACTGAGCCACCCAGGCGCCCCCACTAATAGTGTTTTGATTGGGATGTATTAATCCGTAGATCACATAGAGGAGAATCAACATCTTATTATTATTGAAACTTCCTATCATGAACATGAAATATCTCTCCATTTATTTAGGTCTACTTTGATTGCTTTCAATCTTGTTCTGTAATTCTCAATGTAGAGGTCTTACACATCTTTTATTAGATTTATTCTTAGATGTTTTACATTTTTTATGCTCTTGTACATGGTATTTTAAAAATTTCATTTTCCCATTGCTTGTTGCTAGTATATGAAAATACAATTGAATACAATTGATTTTTTTATAGATTTATTGAGGTTTTATTGAAGTACAGTAAGCTGTACATGTTTAAAGTGTACAACTGATACATTTTAACATACATGTGTACTATGACACTATCACCACAATCAGCATAATGAAGATATTGCTCCCCAAACTTTCCTCATAACACTTTATAAAGCATTTCTTTCTACTCCAGCCTGTCACTATATGACAACAAATCTGCTTTCTGTCACTGCATATCAGTTTGCATTTTCTATATTTTTGTACAAATGGAAATTCATTCAATATTTACTTTGGAGGGGGTCTGAGCTCTTTCACTAAGATAATTATCTTGAGATTTAGTCATGTTGCTGCATGTATCAATAGTTGATTCCTTTTTGTTACTGAATATTCATTATATGGATATAACACAGCTTATCCGTTCACCAGTTGATGGATATTTGAGCTATTACCAGTTTTGTGCTATCATAAATAAAGCAGCTGTGAGCATTTGTGAATCATTATTTCTATGGACATTTACTTTCATTTTTCATGTCTTGAGTAAGTACCCAGGAACAAAATGGCTGAATCATGTGGTAGGGGTGTATTTAATTTTTAAGCAACTACAATCTGGTTTCCAGAGTGACTATACTATTTTATGTTCACAACAGCAGATGATGAAAATTCCAACTGCTTCATATCCTCACTAACACTTGGAGTGATCAGTCTTTTTAATTTTAGCCATTCAGAGTGGTTGTGAAGTGGTATATCATTGTGGTTTTGATTTGCATTTCCCTAATGACTAATATTGTTGAGCATGTTTTCATGCACTTATTTACTATCTTCTTTGGTTCAATACTGGTTAAAATCACTTGACATTTTCTTTATTGTACTCTGTCTTATTATTGAGTTGTAAAATTTTAAAGATTTTTTTCCACACACATCCTTTGTTCAATATTTATTTTGCAATTATTTTCTACCAATCTGTGGCATGCCTTTTTATTTTTCCAACACTATCTGTTGAAGAGCAAAAATTTAATTTTGATGGAAAACAATTTTTTCTTTATTGCTTATGCTTTTTGTGTCCTATTTAATAATTTTTTAGTCAAATCTAAGATCACTAAGTTTTCCTCTCATAATTTCTTCTTCTTTTATAGTTTAAGCTATTATGTTTAAATCTATGGTCCATTTTGAGTTAGTTTTGTATATGGTATGATTTGGAAATGACCTGGTTTATTTTTTACTTTCAAATATTCAACTATTCCAGAACAATTTGTGAGAATTTGTTGAGATTATCCTTTCTCCATTGAACTCTCTTGGTATCTTTATTGAAAATCAGATGACCTTGTATATGTGGGTCTATTTCTGGACTTTTCCTTCTCTTTCACTGGCATTGTATCTTTATGCCGATACCACATGGCCTTGATTAGAATTGCTTTTCAATAAATCTTGAATCCAAGATTTTCCAAGTCCTTTAACTTTATTCTTCTTTTTCAAATTATTTTGAGTATTCTAAGTCCTTTGCATGTCTACACAAACTTTAAAATCAGTTTTTCAATTTCTATTAAAAAAAAAAAAAAAAAACCACCTGAGATTGATTGACTCTAAAGATCAATTTGGTGAGCATTGCCATCTTAACAATACTGATTTTGGCAATTGACAAATGTGATATATTTCTACATCTATTTAAGCTTTCTTTCATTTCTGTTAGCAATGTTTATTAGTTTTTGATGTATACATCTTGTGTATCTTTTATTCAAAGCTATATTTCATATTTTTGATGACATTTTAATAGTATTTTTTAAATGTCAATTCTCAGGGTGCCTGGGTGGCTCAGTCAGTTGAGTTTCTGACTCTTGGTTAAGGCTCAGGTCATGACTTCATGGGTTTTGAGATCCAGCCCCATATCTAGGCTCTGTGCTCAGTGGGAGTCTGCTTGAAGATTCTCTTCCTCTGCCCCTCCCCCAAACTCTCTCTCAAATAAATAAATAAAATATCAGTTCTCCATTGTTTCTTGCTGGTATATAGAAATACTAATAATAGTTATATATTAGTTTTGTATGTAAGTTTACTTATTACAGTATTTTTGAGGATTTTCTACAGACTATATTACTTCAAATATGTTTTGTATTTTATTTCTTTCCAGACTGCATGCCTCTTTTTTATTTTTCTTGCCTATTGCACTGGAGAGAACCTTCAACAGAATGTCACACAGAAGTGGTAAGAACAGACACATCTTTGCCTCTCTTTTGATCTTTGTGGGGAATGATTTCAATCTTTCACCATTAAATATGATGATATTAGTTGTAGGTTTCTATGGGTCACCTTTACCAGGTTGAGGAAATTCCTCTTCATTCCTAGTTCATTCCACCATTCATAAGTGGTTGTTGGATTCTGTCATGTGTTTCTCTTCCTCTTCCTCCTTCTCTTCCTCCTTTATTTTTGGCATCTATTAAGAAGATCATATTTTTTTTCACTTCTTTTTTGGCCCTGGTCTATAAGTATGGTGAATTATACTGATGTTAAATGTAAAACTAACCTTATATTCTTGGAATGAACTCCACATGGTCATGATCCTTTTTCTATTGTAGTGATAATTTGCTAAAGTTTTGTATTTTGTATCTATGTTCATGAAACAGATTGGTCTGCAATTTTGTTTTTTATTTCCTTGTAATGTATTTATCTGGTTTTGCTATCAGGTTAATGCTGGCCTAATAGAATTTGTTGGGAAATAAACTCTCCTCTTCACTTTCCAGTAGACTTTGTGTAGAATTGATATTCTCCATTTTAAATGTTTCATGGAATGAATCAATGAAGTTCTCTGTGCCTGGAGTTTGCTTTGTGAGAAGCATTTAAGTGACAAAATAATTTCTTACTAGATACAGGGATATTTAGGATACATATTTATTCTTCAGTGACCTCTAGTAATTTGTATCTTTCAAGGCCTTTGTCAATTTCATTTAGATTTATTGATATAGATTTAAACATAATGTTCCCTATTAACCTTTACTGTCCGTAGGATCTGTGGTCATGTCCCCCATCTCATTTCTGAATTTGGTAATTTTTGTCCTCTCTTTTTCCCCAATTAGTCTGGGTAGTGGCTTACCGGTCTTAATAATTTTCTTAAGTAAGTAGCTTTTGATTTTCTTTGTAATTTTTTGTTTCTATTTCATTGATTTAAAATTTTTTCTTTATTTTTTCTGTTTATTTGAGGTTAAAATTGCTCTTTTTATTCTAGTTTCTTAGAATAAGTTTAGATAATATGTTGGAAACTTAGGTCATTGATCTGAAATTCTTTTTTTCGAATGTAAACATATATTACTATAAAATTCCCTCTAAATATAGTCATAGCAACATCTCATAATTTGTGATACATTGTGTTTTTATTTTCATTCAATTTGAATATTTTGTAAATTCCCTTGTGATTTCTTCTTTGAGCCATAGGTTAATTAGTAGTGTGTTATTTATTAATTTAAATTTTAATAAATTTAATACATTTAATTTATTAAATTTTCATATCATAAATTTAAAAGGATTTAAATAATATGAATTATGTTCTTGAACTACAAAGGAGTTAAATTACAAATCAGTATTAGAAAGATCTGGGAAGGGACGCCTGGGTGGCTCAGTTGGTTGGACGACTGCCTTCGGCTCAGGTCATGATCCTGGAGTCCCGGAATCGAGTCCCGCATCGGGCTCCCAGCTCCACGGGGAGTCTGCTTCTCTCTCTGACCTTCTCCTCACTCATGCTCTCTCTCACTGTCTGTCTCTCAAATAAATAAATAAAGTCTTTAAAAAAAAAAAAAAGAAAAATCTGGGAAGTCCTCAAATATAGGAAACTAAATAACACACTATTTACAATAGTGAGTACACATTCTGTCTTGTTCCTGACTATAGAGGAAAACCTCTCAGTTTTTCCCCAACAAGAATGATATTAACTGTGGGTTTTTCATATATGGGCCTTATTATGCTGAAATACGTTTCCTCTAAACCAACTTTATTGAGGGTTTTTATCATGAACAGACGTTGTACTTTGTCAAATGCATCTTCTGCATCAATTGAAATTATCAATGGTTTTTTTGCTTTCTTTTATTAATGGAGTGTATCCCATTTACTGATTTGTGAATACTGAACCACCCTTGCAACCCAGGAATAAATCCCACTTGATCATGGTGGAAAAAAAAAAATTATTGATTTCTTACTTGGTTTTATATCTGGTGACCTGGACAACTTCATTTATTAATTCCAATCTTTTGCCTCGCCCCTAATATTGTGAACAAGATAATGGACATTCTTACCTTGTTCCCAATCCCAGGGTGAAAGAATGCAGTAATTTGTCATTAAAATCTGTGCATATATTGTACATACTCATTATCTATTTAGAAGAAAAAAAGTTCACTTTTATTTCTAACACTGAGAGATTTTTGTCATGCATAAGTGTTGATTTTATTGAGTGTTTCTTAAAAATCTTTAGAGATAGGATTTTTCTATTACTGTGGTGAAATACATTGATTGATATTTGAATGTTAAATGATGCTGGCATTTTTCATATAAACTTTACTCAGTCATGCTCTATTATCCATTTTAGAAAATATATCACTGTATTCAGTTTGCTAATATTTTAAATAGGATTTTCACATCTCTGTTCATGAACAATATTGACCTGTAATCTTCTTTTCTTACAGTATCCTTCTTTGGTTTTTGTATCAGGGCTGTGTTAGTCTCAAAATAAAAAGTTGGGAAATGTTTCCTCTTTATTTTGGGGACAAGATGATGTAATATTGGTCTTTTCAACATGTAGAAAGAGCTGTCTTTTTTTTTCTTTTTTTAAAGATTTATTTATTTATTTTGAGAGCAAGAGAGCACAAGCTAGAGAAGGGCAAGGAGAAGGAGAAAAGCTCAAGCCGACTTCCCACCAGCCTGGAGTCTGACACAGGGCTTGACCTCACCATCCTGACATCATGACCTGAGCTGAAACCAAGATTCTAATGCTTAGCCAACTACACCACCCAGGCACCCTTCTTTTCTTTAAAGAATATCAGTCTATTCAGACTTACTCTTTCTTCTTGTTTTAATTTTGGCAGGTTGTGTTTTTCAAGGAATGACAGCATAAAAATTCCCTGTTCAGCAGCATAAATATCAGCTTCATGTAAATTTTCCTGAATTACAGAAATTTGTTTTAGCTAATTAGCATACCCATTGTGGTCAAGGTCAGGAAAGTCATCCCAATACTTTTAAAGAAAAAAAATTACGATAGTATGTGATTATACTTTATATGTGGTTAAATGCATGTTTAAAGATTGTTGTTGGTTTTTAGCAAGATGGCAACATTTTTTTTTAGAATACCAGAGACTCTCTTTGCTAATCCTATCTGCTGTGCTAAGATGGGGTGGAAAATAAAGATTGTTAGGAGTCCTCCAAGGTCTGGAGAAAACTATTGTACATATTTGCACTACCGTGTCCAGAGTAGCCAAGAATTGAGCTTCTTTTGGGTGGTGAACATTTCTCTGGAAATCATTTCCTTCATTCACTCAAAATACTTAGGCCAACAGCTTTCTGGAAGCTGAGACCAGGAAAAATAGTGCATAAGTTAGAAACGAAAAGAATTCTCCAGAATCTGGGCTTGAGGCTAGAGGTAGCAACAAAGTCAGGGTCAGAAACTAAGTGAAGGCTAGGAGGAGCCATGAGACCCTGACCCAAAGTCACTTCCTAATTGAAGGTATTTTGGCCCCTTGCCTTCCCATCTTAGGGAACAGAGGCTGTCCTGGGTTCCCAGGGTCACCAGAGAGCCACTATCTCTGGCTGGAGTAGGGTAGATCTTAGGTATTAATTTACTCAGTTGCTTGACTTAGGTCACTACTGAGTATCAGGGCCCTGGTGACTTCTTGCCTGGTGGCAGACTCTTCCTTCCCTCTCCTTTACCCATCCATCCCCTTTCTTCCTACTTTCATGTTTTTTTCACCTTCTCATCATTCCTGCTTTTTCTCTCCTTTCCTCTCTTTCTCCCCTCTCTCCACCACCTTACCCTCCTTCACGTCCACCCTTCTCTCTCCACCTTTAAGAGAGAGCACCCCCACTCCTCCTTCTGGCCACCATTCTTGTCAGACAGTAAGAAACTTGGAAGTGGTTGCCAGGATACTAGACTAAAACAGCAACAGAAATGCAAACCAGAGTTTGAGCAGAAATGAGGATGAAGCAAAAATTCAGTAGATCAATAGATATCAAGTTATAGATCTTTCAAGTACAGCAAGTCCTTCTGATCTGGGAAGGAAGGACCAGTGGCTCTCTAGCCCTTTAAGGAGACTTAACCTTAATGAACATAATTCTCCTATTGGGATGCAGAAGGAGCATGTAGATATACTTCTGGTGCTGGACATCAAGAAATTGAGACAAAAGAAGGAAATAAAGAAGAAAGAAATTGGGAGAGTCATTACCCACAATTGGGGGGAGGGGTGGAAAAGGACAACTGGCAAATAATATGTCTCAGCTTCCAGAAAGCTGTTGGCCTAAGTATTTTGAGTGAATGAAGGAAATGATTTCCAGAGAGTGTTCACCACCCGAAAGAAGCTCAACTTCTGGTCCTCCAGAGCCAGAAGTTCCACTTTAAAATGGAAGCCCCAGGCATGTGGTAAGGATATCACAGACCTATTAATTTAGAGCATTGGGTAATCATGTACCCATGCCAGTGGCACCATGAGACAAACAGTGGATAAGAAATCATGGTAAGGCCAAACTCATTGCCCTTGCCCAGGGGGCATACAGTGACACAGGCCTGCAATTATGGATATGGCCAATAGGGGAAATAGTGATTAGTGCAGATTCTGAGCAAGGGACCCAGTCAGTGTGTGTAACTGAGATCTTTTGGGCATCTGCACACACACACAGGAAGTTTAGCTCTTTATCAGAACAATAGAAAATATTATTCAATTACTGTAAAATGTAGTATCTTGATATCATATTTAGAAAAAGATAGGGAAAGGTACAGACATCTAGATCCAAGTTGCACATTTTCTAATGTTAAATTTCAGTTGGTTTCTAACATTCCATATGTTGAGGTCGGTCCTTAGTGTGATATTATGAAGACACAGTGGCTTTTTGGGCCATCTGGGTCCCCAGCGCAACTTCTTTTCTGTGTGGGGACTTCAGATTGATTATCTTAAAAGCCCTTAACTAGTCATTTGCTGTTATCAGATAGAATGAGGTAATTGCCTCTTACAAACTTGAGAACTTCCTATGCTAACTACCTTTCCTGCTTCATTTCCTCCTGGATTCAAATACAAGGACTTATCTTTCCACTCCAGGATAAAGCTCAATTCTTAAATGCCATAATCCAAGAAAGGTTTCTTAAAAACCTGAATCATATTCCCAACTTCCTCATACCACATTCTTCATGACCTTTTCCCTTTTAATTCAGGAGAGAGATCCCAAGCATCTAAAGCCCCATCTTCTGCCTTCCTCCTACTTTGTAAGTTCCGGCTCACCATGGCGGAATGCAAAAACAAATTGCTGGTTAAGACTCCGGTAGCAAGCCACTGCCCCTTAGGCCTACTGTTTTTGCATTTTTTTGTCCTCTGAATATTTAAAAACCTATTTTAAAAACATTTGAATAAATGAGTTTTTAACCCAAGTTTGAACAATGAATCTTCTTACATGATTACAGATTCTTTGGGAACAGAATTGCTCAGAAGCCAGTGGGCAGTGCAAAACAGCTCCTCTTCTGAGCCAGCTCATTTATTTGCTTGGGACAGCGAATGCTCTAATCACAACATATTTGGTTTCCTTTGTAATACTGGAATTCCTTAAGTGTCCTTGGACATGTTCCAACCCCCCAAATCTGAGTCATGCTGCTTGATGCTCAAACAAATCCCAAAGTCGACACTCTAGAACACATCCCTTCCTATTTGCATGGAAATTAGATTTTAAAAACATCAAAATGAAAACAAGGTTCATAGACCGTTTCCACAAAATGCCTCTCTATCAGTAAGTGGACTGTAAACTTTGCTTCCAAACGGTGGCTTTCAATCCCATTACTTTAGGATGTTTGAGAAGCTAAGCGGGGAATTGCAATCTGGCGCACTTCACTGTCGATGGGGAACTTGTCCCTTGGTGGCAGCTTCTCTTTCTTTGGCTTTGCTTAGATCTGAATTGAAGCACTTCAGTTTTCTCACTTGGTGTTTTTGTTATACAGTAAACAGATTAAATCCACTTTTGATCTCCCATCCACACAACCTCACATTGATTCCCAAAAATCAAAAGGTAAAAAAAACCCTCTAACCATCTTAGGCAATAGACGAATTTGTTGTTTCCAGTGTGGGATTTAGGATCATCTCCCATAATTCTACCTTGCCATTTTTATTAACTATTTCACACTTTATCAAACACCTCACATGTAGTGTGTGCTGGAGATACAGAGTATCTCCATGATAGTACTCCTGCCAGTGGGGAGAGAGACACTTGTTAAGAGATTTGAATAGAAAACAATGTGTGATGTCGTAAAAGCAAAGAATGACTTTAAGGTCTATGGGAAAGTAGATAACTTTCTGGAGAGGTGAGGGAAGGCTTCCCGGAAGAGGTGGTATTGGAAAAGTGCCTTGGATAAAGGGCAGTGTCCTAGCTGGAAGTCAATAGAGAGCAAATGGAAAGAGAATGCAGGTCACATTTATGAAGGTCTCAAAATACCTGGCCAGAAAAGACTAGTCTCCATCCTCCTCATGTGTTTGGAAACATTTATTGATTCATTGGTTTATTCAGCTATCTGAGTGGTTGGAGGTAGGGAATTAGAGGCATTAGCAAGAGACCAGAGAGCAAAAGGAGAGATCAGGGTACTTACTTATTGCCTCCTAGCTCCCTTCCTGTGGGATTATCAGTGCCTGAATCTTCCAGGCCACAGCTGCCATCAGCATCCCCTCTCCTGATAACTCTGTCAGTCAAGTTAACTGCTCCCTCTTCTATATTCTCAGGCCTCAGCTGGCAATAGCTCCCCACCATTACTTGTCCTGGGCACAGCACTATCTTTGTTGCTCTACTTAAACATTGCCTACACCTTTCTTTCTTTCCTTCTTTCTTTTAAGATTTTATTTATTTATTTGAGAGAAAGAGCAAGAGAGCACAAGCAGGGGGAATGGCAGAGGGAGAGGAAGAAGCAGTCTCCCCACTGAGCAGGCAGCCCCCTAGGACTTGGGATCGTGACCTGATCCAAAGGCGGATGCTTAACCGACTGAGCCACCCAGGTGCCCCTGCCCACACCTTTCTAAGCGGTCCCTATATTAAGCTGTCCTCAGTAACCCAGACTGGTGTGCAGGCCAACTGTCTCCTCCCCGGACCATGACTCAAAAATGGCAAAAGAGGTCCCAGCTCACTTGGAGCTTATCATCTAGTCCTCTTAAACTGTGTAAGCAGTTCAAGAGAATGGCCAGATTGTGTATTTACATTTTGGAAAAATCACCTGGATGGCAGTGAGGAAGAAGGTTTCAATGGTAGAAAGGGTATGAAGGAAGGGGCTGTTGCTGTTGTCCTGGCAACAGATGCAGGTGGCCCTTATCTGGGAAAGATGGGGAGGTAGAAGGGTAAGACAATGAAAGAGCCACATGGAGAACCTTCTATGATTGGCAGTTCCTGATGAGTGAAAGGAATAGTCAAGAGTGGTGCTCATATCCTGGTTGGGGTAACTGAGCAGATGTTCTGCTCCTGAGCTGGGGAATCCAAGAGAAGCTGTTGATTGGCAAGGAGAGAAAAATTTGAGGACTTTGGTGTTGAGCATGTTAGCTGTGTATTGCTGTTGGGATATCCAGGTGGATTGCCTAGCAGCTCTGATATGTTTGAGTTTGTGAGGAGGTCAGAGTGGTAAATATGAGTGTGAACATCCCTGGAGCTTAGGTGGGCATGAAGTCAAGGAAGCAGATAAGACAGCCAAGAGTGCTCATGTTGAGTGAGCACCTATAAGAGACCTCATGGAATTATAATTCATAAACACCTACTCAGCACGGAGGCAAGGGCCTGACACTCCCCACACTCAGTGATAGGTCCTCTCCTCTCAGCCCCAGGATAACAGCAGGGGCCTTATACTACCCACGTGTCCAGGGAAAAACCCAGAATCTGTCTTTGATGATTCAGATTTGCCAATATTTCAGGCTCTGTTCTGCTGACCATGGAGATGTGTAAGGAGGAGGGAGGTAGAACATTTAATATGGGTCTGAATACCCCATATTCTGAAATATCCCATATTTTGACATATTCTGAAAGTGAGATTAAAAGAAATGAAACTCTGGTATATTTTGGTAATGTGGCCAAGGTCACTCATCTGATACACAGACTCCTTTCCATGCCCTCTGTTGCTGGTGCTTGTAGTGCCACCACAGCCGGGCCCCTCCTGCCTGGATCTGATTCTAGCTGGTGATGAGACAGAAGTCACTCTGGGAAGATATTGATCAAGTGTAAGGGGAAGAACCATCCGCAGGAAATAGAAGGCCAGAGGTGTTGAACAAGGCCCTTTAGATGTGAAGTGGAAGAGACTTGCCACTTTGAATGGTCTCAGTAATGGCTTTGGCATTTTGAAGTGCACAATTCTTTCCTTCTCTCTGAAGACCCATGTATATGTTCATTCTGACTCATTGCCTGGTGTGTAAGAAGAGCTCAACAAACACAAAACAAAGAACACAGAAGAATTTAAGTTATAGTTGCACAACCCTGAGCTAAGAAAGCTCAGAAGAGTGGAAGCAAAGAAATACAAAAGACACATGTGGGAAACAGAGGTGAGGGAGAAGAGGAGGGGAGGACAGTGGCCTGGTTGCAGCAGAACAGAAAACAGAAGAATGTCAATCATGGCAGAGCAGAAGTTTCTAGTTCTTTCTACACTGCACAAAAGGTGGCATGGAGGAGTTGGCTCCTACTGTCTGTTGAGTGATGGAGTCGGGAAAACATAAAGCAAACAATTCATATTCAGAGGAGACTGGAGTACATAGGCAGCTTGGAGAAATGCCACAAAATGCGTGATGCAGCACGGCTTCTGTCATGGCTCTGCACCCTTGAGTCCTCCCAGGGGAAAAAGCTCCTGTGGCCAGACTTGTTTGACCTCTTTGCTGCAGACATCTTCTCTGGAGACATTGATGTAGTGTGGTTGGCCAGCTTGGTTTTAGGAAAATAGAGGCTACTGGGGGCTTTATCCCAATTGCTGCACTTTCCAGATGGGGAAACTGATTGAAACAGAGGCTGTCTGTGGCCTCTGCCACCTCCAGCCTTTGCTCAGCCTTTGTCCTGGTACTCTTGAATTTGGAGATTCATCCCCTACTGCTTTCCTGTGTCAAGGCTGGCCCACAGGGATATCTATGTTATGGGGGAAGAAGGCAATAGGCGTTCTCTCCCCACCAGCACTTGGAAGTTACACTTCATCTAAGGCTGAGGCCTGAGAGCAGCAACCCCAATTTCATGAAGGACTCCCATTTCTTAGGCCCACCCCTTGCCCCTTGGGTTCATCTGTGAGTACAAAGGCAGGAGTTGATATAACTTCATTTGTCAGCTCTCACTGAGAAGGACTTGGAGACTTCCAGGGGACCATTCTGTGATGGATTAGTTATGTCTGCCAGAGACATAGGCTACGGAGTGGTGGTGTGCAGGCCACCTCTTAAGCCATGTCCATTGCTTGCTAGACTTCAGGTTTGACTATTTCCTGGTTTCTCCTGCCCCACTCACAAAGTTGGGCCCCCTCTGACTTAGGCACCTATTGCAACCAACCCCAAGGGTGATATGCCCACTGTCCCCTGCTGACCATCTACTTGGATCCTCCCTTATGTCTGGGTTAGTGTGTCCAGTCTCCACTTCTACCTGATCCCAGCTCCCTGCTTGAGAGAATTAAGTGAGCAAGTGCATGTAGAGTATTTGGCAGTGTCCACACATTGTAGGTATTCTGTAAGTTGCTAATAATTTTATTATATTACAACTGCCTTCCTTAAGAAATGATAACTAAGTGCCTACTGCATATCAGGTGTTTTTTGTAACTTTTCCCATTTAATCCTCCTGACTGCACTGGAAAATAGGTATTACTATCACAGTTCCTCTTTTACATATAAGGAAATGGAGGCTAAACCGGTGAAATCACCTGGTCAAGGTCAGATAACCTATGAATGATGCGCCAGGGATTCAGCCCCAGTCCTATCCAGCCCCCTCTACACAGGCTAAGGATTTTCTCTGCAAATTCTGATAGATATCAGTCTGCATTTCTTGCCCATAGAACATTGAGGCATCTTCTGCGCATCCTTGTGCATTTCCGATAGGGCAAAAGTATGGGCTCATGACCAGCATCCCTTCCCACTCTGCAAAACTCTCTGAACCTCTGCCCACAAATCTGGGACCCCAAGAGCTGGCTGGAAGATGCTGCTGCTGCACCAGAACTCAGTTGCTTTTGCATATCTGGCAGGGAAATTACACTTAATTACCTTTCAATGAATTTAAGTAAGCATTCATTCTGGCTGATGTCAGTTTTCCATGGAATCTTTTGAAGTAGGGGAGAAAAGACTACAGAGGTGTGCTTTCAAGGGCTAATTCCCCCAAGCTGGGCTGTTGACCTAGAGGCACTGCTCCCCTCAGAAGGGGCTACCACGACCACCTGGCACCTGGGCTACATGGATGCTGGCTTGGCTGCCCTCCTCTGCCTTACAGTGAGTTGCTGTGTTCCCTTGACTTCCTGCTCCACTTCCCCCTAGTTGATAGATATGAGTGAAGCAGTCTGGGCTTGGACTTGGAAAGAACAGAGGAGGGGAGGGAAAGTGAACATGGGCACATCCCATGGGTGATGAGCCTTGGGGCAGCGGCTAGGGTACTTCTGGCATTCTCCATGCCTTTGTCCCCCATCTTGGAGGATGTGATTACTTCCCTCCCCTCCCACATCATAGAGTCATCCCTGGCCCATTGCTGCCTGCACACACAGCCACAGAATCACCCCAATTTCTAAGCTAATAGAAGCCAAGGCAGAAAATACAACAGCAATCCTGGCACCGACAGCCAGTTCCTCCCTGCAATTCTGGGCTCCAGGATAATAACCAGGGAGCAGGCACTGTTGATTCCTCACTCAAATCCCATCTGCATGCTGACAGTACCTACTATGGGGAAGCAGTGGTTACAAAACCCTGTTAGACTAGCTCTGGGGCATGTTTTACACTGTCCCTCAGGGTCCCCAGCAAGACCAGACTCCAGGTGCCCACAGGGGTCATGTGCTTCCTAACAGCTATTCCTCCCTTACTGGTATTTCCTCAGATCACCTTCCAAATAAACAGTTTATCCTTGAACACTTGCCTTCAGTCTGCTTCTGGGAGAACCACACCAAGACATTCTCATATACATTCCCAGAATCTCCTGGCTGATTGCAGCTTAGAGATGGGCTCCCCAGAAGACACATGCTGGTTCAGCCCATCAAGGTTGACCTTCCTCTTTCTCTACAGTCTCTTTCTAACTTGTTGTACCCCCATCAGTTTCAGGACTGGGATCTGGTTCCCAACTGGGCTATAAATATGGACTGTTACCTGGGTTTCCTTCATTCTGCTCGATCTGTCCCAATGATGGCAATTTCCCTCACAGCCCTTCCCTGCAGCCAGCAGTCCCTCAGGGGACCCTTGGTCCCCTTGCAGAGGCCTCCCCACGGCCTCCTGGGACAGCTTCTTGGCCCTTGGCTTCAGCCCAGCCTCCAACAGGGCTGTTTCTGGCCAGGCGGGTAATAGATTTCTGTCTCCTTTTTGAGGGCCTTTTGTGTGCCCTCAAACCCAGAGCCAAATGTCCCCCTCCAAAAAAAAAAAGAGCTGTGTTTCTAGCCCCTGCGTGAGGAGACTTTTATTGCTAGAAGACCCTGGGGGAGAGCTGGCCCAAGGTTTTATTTATGTTAATTGCCCACCCCTTTTCCCCAGCCCCTCTCTTCACAAAGCTCCCTTGTGGGACACCAGTGAAGCATTTAATGTGTAGTATATATTGAGGCAAGGGCAACTGCCCTGCATTTCCTGGCTCGTGATTTATGAGGTAGGGCTGGGCTTGCCTCCCTCCTTCCTATCCTGCCTTGTCCAGGAGATACAGCCTAGAATTCTCTCTGAAGGGGTCGTGATCAGGCACCCTGCCATGCCCCAGGAGCCTACTATGCCTCTTCTGCTTGCCCATCAGAGGCTCAAGGAAGCCATTATTCCCACTTTATGTGTAGGGAAACTGAGGCATGGTTAGGTAGCTAGACATGGGTCCCAATTTGGGGAGTTTGGGCCAGAAGAAATTGCCTTAATTATTTTCTCATACCTCTACTAATGAGAATCCTCTGGGAGGTGTTTAAAAATACTGATTCCAGGGCACCAGATGGCATAGTTGGTTAAGTGTCCTACTCTTAGTTCTGGCTACCGTCATGATCTCTGGGTCATGAGAATGAGCCCTGCGTAGGGCTCTGACCTCAGCACAGTCTGCTCCAGATTCTGTCTCCCACTCCCACTGCCACTCCTGCCCATGCTCTCTCTCTCTCTCTCTCTCTCTCTCTCTCTCTTTCAAATGAATAAATAAATCTTTTAAAAAATACAGATTCAACCACGTTTGGGACCCATGGTCATAGAAGGCCAACTTTAATAAAGCACTGGAGAGTTGCTCAGGGATCATGTAGAAACGTACAGAAGCCCCAGCCCCAACATGAACACAGACGCCCATCTTGAAATTCCAAGGATGGGGACTAGGGGTTTTGCTTTCAGTGAAGTCTGAGAAACTCCCACATGTGAAAACTGAAAGGGATAGTGAAATCCACACAGCCCTGATTTCCTATTTTTCACCCAAGGAGATTGAGACTCTGAGGGAGGTGGGCTCTTGACCCAAGGAGATTGAGACTGAGGGAGGTAACTCTTCAGAGTGGTTGGGTCTTTCTCTGAGGATGGGAAGAGGGCAGGGGTGTGGGGGTCCTGGGTGCCTGTAAGAGATGAAAGAGAACAGAGGAACCGTATCACCAGCTTGGGTATGGATGGATGTGAATACTCAGGCCTCTGGGAAATTGGAACTGGCCTTTGAGCCCAGGCACTCTCTCCCCTACCACTCAGCCTCAGAAAACCCTCCCCACTTTCTCCAGATGGGACAGAAGCCTACTTCCAGCCTTGTCAGGACTTGGCATCTGTAGAGTTATTTCCAAGGCAGTGTCGGGCCCCTGGGCAGGCTTTAAGGCTATCCTAGAGGGAAAAGCTGTGGCTGCCCTTAGGCTGTGTGGACATGCCACAGTGTGCCTGTCCCTGTGACCTGCCCCATTCTGTGAACCTGTTTGTGGACTGCTTTGATGATGCCTACACATGTGTTTGTGTGAATTAAACAGACATAGATAGATGGAAGAAGAACAGTGTACAATTAATGAAAGATGGTGCTTGATTTAGAATTTCCTTTCCTTTCAAGTTTCAGAGCTTTTGGTCCAATATGAACAGGCAGCTGTGACCCAACAGAGAAGTGCTGGACTTGGAGCCAGTCTATGGGCTCACATCCCAGTTCTGGCACATGACCATGAGGCCTTGTGCATGCCGTCTGCCCCCTCTCCACCTTGACTTCCCTCATCTGTAAAATAGGACTCCTCATCTCCTTCACAGCCTGTTAGGAGCAGGATATGAGATGCTGGAGTGAAAATCCCTTTGCACATTTTAGGTGGTGGGTAAATACTTGTTAAATATGAGCCTAAATCTGATCCTAACAGGGGACACAGACAGTTTGCAGAGCAGACCCTCTTGAGAAACCTGTCACACACACAGATTCTGCACACTGAGCACATTTTTTGGAGAGACCTCTGGTAGCAGATATGGCTATTTCTTTCAGTGTTTCCAAAAGGGGTAGAAATGGAATTGGGTAAATGTTTTCCAGGAAAGATATCTCTTGATACCTTTTCTGCCCTGAGACATTTGTGTATATGGAGGGAATGAACACAGTAATACCTTCCTTAAAGGTTTTCTCTTCATTTTTACTTAACTGTAACAAGTAGACAGAAAAATGCACATATCATATGTGTTTAACTCCATGGGTTTCACAAGCTGACAAGGTCCACGAAACTAGCATCCAGATCAAGAAATTTCCTTTACCAGCATCTCAGAAGCCCCCTTCAGCCCTTCGTAGTCACTTCCCACTTGCAAGCATAACCACTACCCTTAGTCCTACCAGTATGCTTTGGAACAGTATACAGTATGCAGTGTCTGATGTTTGCCTTCTTTTCTTCCGTGCTATGTTGGTGGGATCTATCCATACGCTTCCAATATATGTGAGCTTCAGGTGCTCCTTCATCCTTGCAAACACCTGTATTGTCTGTCTTGCATTTTAGCCATTCTGGTGGGGGTGGGAAGCATTTCATTGTAGTGTGAATTTGCCTTTGCCTGTG
Source organism: Enhydra lutris kenyoni (assembly GCF_002288905.1). Taxonomy (NCBI): domain Eukaryota; kingdom Metazoa; phylum Chordata; class Mammalia; order Carnivora; family Mustelidae; genus Enhydra; species Enhydra lutris. The sequence goes on along the minus strand of NW_019154094.1, from coordinate 41,527,953 downwards.
GTATTAACTTGCCTTTCCCTGGTCAGTAATGAGGTTGAGCCTCCTTGCACGTACATACTGACCATTTGGACATTTTCTTTGTAAAGGGCCTATTCGAGTCTTTTACTCACCTGTCTAGTGGGCAAGCTGTCATCTTTTTGATTTGCAGGAGCTCTTTATGTATTCTCAGTACTCTTTAGTTTTTAGCCCTTTTTAGAAGGCTTCTTACCTTTCTCCCAGACATTTCATCCTGAGTACTTTGGTTGCTGTGGTCTTGATGGAAACCCACGGAGTGTGACAATTTGAGAATCGTACCTCTGCCAGCTGTCAGTGGCAGCTGAATGCTGCTGTGTTCCTCTTCAGAGTGAAGGGTGGTTCCTCTGCACAGAGAGAAGCTGGAGAACTCTGTCTCCAGCTTCCTCCCACCTCCACCCTTCTCTGTGCTTCTCCTTCATGTTTTGGTAGCTCACCTCCTAGTTTTCATTCTCAGAGCTCTTTCTCTTAGTGGACAAGAAAATAAATTACTTCTAAGATGCCCATCAACCAGGAGGCCCCATTCCCTTTGGTTTCTGGACAGAGAGGAGGGCTGGCAGTTGGGAGTTAGGAGTGTCCAGGGCCTTCTCACACCTGTCATTATGCCTGGAATACCACCATTAATGCTTTAATCCAAAATGACAGCAGCTTGTTACAACATGAGGGAGCTATTTCAGTATTTTAACAATGGATTAAGGTGCCTCCATCTATTCCCATTGAGTACCAGTCATACTCATTGCTGAATCCTGACTAGGTCTGCGGTGCCAGGCTGATTCTTGTCTTAGCCTCATCCTTGCCTGGCTCCAGAAGGAATGCCTCCCAGTGACTCTTCTGTCCTACTTCCATCCCATAACAGTACCTTCTAGATCCTCAAAGTTAGTGCCAATCACACTTTCCTGTTCACAAGTCAGCAGGCTCACAGATTCCACTTTGCTAAGCTGTGTCCTGGAGCACTGTGGGAGGCCAGATGGAATAAAGCTATAATGGTGGAATTACAGGTACCATGTTAGGTGTCTGAGGGGGAGTGTTTTCACAAGGGTCCAAACCTAGGGAATCCAACTGGCTTACGTGAACCAGTAAAAGGGTGAGTTCCATGCTGTTCTTGGACATCTTTTCAGAGGGTGGATATACATTGCTCTCTGCTATCTAATTGTCCCCAGAGCAGGAAACCAAAAGGTCTTGTGGAAATTATTGCCTTGACATTTTGACTGAGCCATTTCCCCTCGAGGTGGGTGACCCAGAGCCTATGTTTTGGGCAGAGACCAAAAATAACATCCACTAGTTTTAAAGTCATGTCCCCCAAAGCATTTCCTTCTGCACATCCAAATTCTGAAAATATTTTTAAAAGGTTAGGCATCTCCTCCGGGAAAGACATTTTGTTGTATTGCTTGAACTAAGAATGTGCTTAAAGCTTCCAATTGACCCTGCCAGTCTGAGCAGAAGGAAGATTTTGTCTGCAAGGGTCAATATGAGAGTAAAACTTGGAATACTTTTAAAGAAGTTTTCTTTCTTAATGAAATACATGTTCAAGAGGAAAAATGCAAATAATATAGGATATCTGAATACTCAGCCTAAATTTTCAAAACTTTATGGCATGAACAAGTATATTACCAGCACCATTTTCATGGGTGCATTAGTCAGCATAAGCTAAGTTATGCCATGGTAACAAGTAACCCTAAGCTCTCAATGGCTTATGAACATAAATATGTATTTCTTGCTCAAGCTCCTTATCCACTAGGAATGGCCTGTGATTCCGTTTCATGTCTCTTTCACTGTAGGAACCAAGCTGACAGAGCAGCCCCTCTCTGAGCTGCTGCTGTCTCATAGTAAAAGGAAAAGAGAGTACTTAATGTCATCAGGCAATGGCTCTTACAGCTTCTGCCCAGAAGGGACATGTGTCACTTCCTCTCACATTTCATTGACCAGAGCAAGTCACTGGGCCAAACCAGAGGTCAGTGTAGAGAGACCAAATATTTTGATCAATTACACAACCTTTCACGATGGGTAAAGGTCAGGGTGATCTGCCTCCACAGACCCTTTTTCCCACTACTCTATGGACCGTTTCACCCTATAGGGTGCTCTGTTCCACAGCATTTCCTAGAGTGTGTGCTACAGAATGCTATTTCCCCCCCTATGTCAGTAAGTGTTAGGAGACAAAAGAATTCCATGATTAAGCACATTTGGGAGACTTTGGGTTGAATAGGAGTCTTCACTGCAGGGGCTCTCAGAACCTTTAAGAGAACACACATTGTTGGTTTTAAAGGATATAGTCAGTTGTACCTACTGCCTGGTCCCTCTAGGTTAGCATTCCTAACTTCCGGCAGCACATCAGAATCACCTATTGAGCTTTTAAAGAAATCCTGATGCCCAGGCCACACCCTAGACCAATGGCTAAAGCAACTCTGGGGTGAGACTCAGTGCAGGTATTTCTTAAAGCTCCCTTGGTGATTTCAATGGCAGCCAAGTTGGGGACATTTTCTAGGGGGATGTTAAATCTAGGGAATTGGGGGAAAAAAAAAACAACCCTAGGGAATTGGCCTTCCACAGGCTCAATCGAGCAGCCACACTTAGAAGGAGTAGGGTTGATTTGTAGCAGTTTCTTGAACCTGTTTAATGGACTAGCTTCAGCCAGAATGTTCAGAACAATCCAGATGGACCAGAGGTATTTAATGCCCCTAAAGAACCTGATGATTCAAGGTTCTGATACTGACAGAAGCCTCCTAATCGATAAGTGATAGCAGAATGACTTGATATTTATGTAGGGGGCATAGTGGTGTTGAGGGCTGAGTCCCTACCAAGGCACGTGGTAGAATATCACCAGATTTGTCTCTGAACTATACCAAACAGGTCCATTTCTATAGCCTTTGCTTTTAAGGAAACAAACTCTTTAACAATGCCAGGACCCACATAACAATGTGTATGTTTCCAGACTTACCAAATCATAAAGGCTATTTGGGCACTGGTGTTCCATGGACCCCTACACCCTATAGAATAAGTTTGCCCTAAGGTGTGTAAGGAGAACTTAAGATCCTGGTTAAGGAGATCCTCTTTTTACCGCTTGAATCATGTGTCTTTGACATTCTCCCCTGCAGGGATGAGATGTCCCCCTCCAAAAGGCTGCCATTAACCAAATGCCTCCCTGGTTGAATGATTTTTTCCACCAAGCTCCGTTATTGCTAGGATCTTCTTGTTGAACAGAAAAGTATTTGATATTAAAAACACCCTAGGTTTTTATGCCAACTTGGGTGCTCTCCCCGGTATAGGCAGAAACCCTGAAAGGTAAGTTGAAAAACAAAAGATGAATCTCTGAAGCATTTTATGCTCAGATTCCTCTCATCAGTGGTCTTTAGAAAGGAGTCTGGAAGGAGTAAGAAAGGAGTTTGTGTAGAAACTGCTACAACTGTATTCTGTCTCAGGTTTCACCTGGACTCATCCTGGGTGGGAGACTTGAGTTTGTAACCACTGCACCCCTTGGTAACTCATGGGACCAGGGCCACACCTTTGCACATCCCCCTCCTCCAGTAGGTTATTGCCCAAACTGTAGGAAAGGAAGTAATCTACTCATCTGTTTCCCTGGGAACCCTGAGGTTCCTCAAATTGGGGCTGGTACTCACCCACCTATTCATCCTCATGATTCAGCACAATGCCTGGGCATAGTAAACGGTCAATAAGTGTGTTACAAGGGAGTGCAAAAATGTCTTTCATCTTAAAGGACCCCTAATGATCTCAAGGCTTAAGTTGTCTATGTCTGTTTTACAGTTAAATTCAGATAAACCTCAGGGAAGCTGGACAAGCTTCTAGACTCCCTTGACATCCATGATGGGGACCGTCAATGCAGGTTTAAAGATTAACAGCTTTACTGTGGCTGCAGAGGAAATAGAACATTAAGGCCTAAGTTTTGGGTTACAAAATGGAATTGGTTCCCTTTATGTCTCTCAGTAGAAGAGAGAAATATTTCCATCGTCTCAATTTATAAAAAGCAATCTTAAGGCCAATAAGAGATAAGTGGAGTAATTTCAGAAACCCTCAGTTTGGGCAGTTACTTAAATCCCACAAGTCTGAAATCGCTGCACATGAACTTTTCTGCAAGTATTGCAGTTCCCTGGGCCGGCTGTTCCTAAAAGAAATAATGGGGCAGATTGAGGGAGCTATAGCCTAGGGGACTGGAACAGGGACAGGAAGGGATGGGCAGGAGCTAACAGTGATGGAAACCTTGAATGGCAAGCTAAGAGTCTAGGATTTGTCTCCTAAGCCAAGATTTTAGTGTATGCGAGGAATATGCTTGACCCCATTGAAAACACATCTGCCTGTACCTTCCCCCTCCTCATAAGACTCTTATTCAGTAGCTGTGGGGTAGGGAGCTGCTCAGGCAAATGAATTTGATCAGGCAAGTGACTTCATAGTGTAGGACACCAGCCACCTGCATTTCCTAGTCACAGTAGCAGGCACTGTCATGAGTGTCCTGTTCTGGCCTCTGGCCCTGACCCCTGTGGTGCATACCTACCTGACTTCCACCTGCCAATCCTGTAGCTCTTTCCTGAGGGCTCTCTCTGGCCCCAGAGCTACTCTGCCCTCACCAACAGCAGCCCAAAATGAGCAGGGGAATTAATGCCTCCCAGAGCAGCTCTGAATTAATGCTGAAGGAAAGGGGGTATAAACATCCCAGCCCCCTTGACCATCAGGCAGGATGGCTTGGAGGTGTGTGTTCTGTGCTGTCTCCCAGAGAGTCCTAGCAGGACTCAGCTCCAGCTGCCCAAGGGAGTCACTTGCTTGATGACACATTCTCAGTTGGCTTCCTTCTTTTCCAGTGTCCCTTCCCCCTCTCCAGCTGTGCTTCCAAGGATCACCTCCCAATAAACCCTTTTTCCTAGAACCCTAGTCTCAGGATCTGCTTCTGGTAGAATCCAAACTACATCAGTTACTGAGAGCTGTAGGATCTTGGTCACATGGCTTAAACCCCAAGAGTCAGTTTTCCTCATCTGTGAAATGGGAAGAATATTACTTAAGCCATGGGCAGGTGTCACATACAGGGACTAGATGTGGCCTGCAAGTTGGTTTTTAATCTGGACTCCTGGTAATTTTTAAATAAGTTATTATGGAGTCCATGTCATACATTCCCAAGAAAATATGTACCATACATATAAGGCATAGAATCACAAAAAACATCTGTGTACCCAGCTCCCAGCTTAAGAAATAGCTGAGACTGTTGAGCCATTGGGTCCCCCTCCCCAGCCTGTCTCTCCCACCCCTGCTGAGGTCACTGTTATGCTGAATTTTGTGTTTATCCTCCTCATGCTTTATATGCAGTTTTACTTTAAATGTAAATGATATATTGTTTAGTTTTGCATTTTTACAAATTGAGAAGATTCACATCAAAATCCAGATTTCCAACTTCCTCTGACAGCAATCAGAAGATCTGGCCAGGCTGGACGTACATTCCCACATGGGAACAATTTCTGGCACTGAGTCCTTGGGGAACTACTAGGCAAGGCAGGGATCCCTGGGTGCCCTCAATGCCCACCATCCCCTGCTCTCCCACCTCTGGGCTATGGCATTTCTTCATGTTACCTGCCTCTGTTTCCCTGGAGACATCAGAGCTGGTGAATTCTCATTGTGAGAACCTTTGCAATGAAAGAGCCCATGGGAGGCCATTTGCAGAGAGCCTGACACAAAACTAGTGCTAAATGAAGTTACTCCTTATCACTGTCAGTATTGATGACATCAGAGAAGGCAGCCGGGCTTTGCATCCTTATCTGGAGGCTGATGAAGTGGCATGAAGAGGCCAAGGCCCCCTGTGTGGACAGAGGTGGGAGCAGGGCACCAGCCAGCAGTAAGAGTGGAGTGTAGTAGGAATGTCTGCAGATCCACTGGGCCTCACCTCCGGGGAGTGGGGGCACCAGGCTGACTTCCTCCAGGCCACATGTACATGTCAGCTGAGTTCTGCCCCTGCAGCCCCTGTCCAGGCCCACCTGCCTCTCCCACTTTGAAACCAAAGGCTGGGGCAGGCGGAGGAGCCCTTTGGCAGGGGTTTGCATTTTGGCCTCCCAGAGGAGTGGCACAGGGATGCACCAGAGTTCTGCCTTCAGGAGCAGACCCGTCCATCTTGCTGGGCATGGAGGTGGACATTGGGGCCTGTGAATTGTCGCCAACGGATGGAGCTTTGTTTGCCTCGCTGAGTCCCCAGACCAGGGGCCGGCCGGAGTGAGGGCTCTTTCCTGAGGGGCTGGACTTTCCCACAGGAACAAAGTAGGGCTTGTTAGCTGGGCATGAATCTTGGCGTGGGGCGGCCCGGGCCAGGCTCGGCGCTGCCAGGCGGCGGCTCAGCGATATCAGGCAAATTCCGCCTTCCCCACAGCTGGGTCTGACAGCAGGAAGCCCCAGGGAGGCTCCAAACAAAGGCAGAAAAATGGGCCACGTTTATTCATTCACTGACCAGCCTGGGCCTGGCTGGCCCACGAGCCCTGTCTCCATGGTGACGGACGGCCTTCAGAGCTCCCAGTTGGCTCCTCCATGACCACTGCCCCTCTGTTCCTGCACACAGGGACACAGCATCCTGTGGTTGCCTCAGGGCGACTTTGCTCCGTGACGTCTGGAGGAACATGAGCTAGGCCGAACAAGAATCAAGGACTTGTAAAGTCAGGAGGAAGCCTGTGTAGAGTTCCAAAAGCCAGACATGTGGCCAGTCTGGGGTGAGTGGGTGAAGGTGATGGGTACAAGTCCACACACTAGCTAAGCACCTATTGTGTTCTGGGTTGAGATGCATGCATCAAGCCAACTACTCAGCCTGCCCTCTCCAGTCTCATTCTAACACAGCATGCAAAAATAGAAGTCTGTTGGGGCCCAGTGAGCAGGATACTATTTCTGCCTCAGGGAAGGGGTATCAGACAGGGAGGCTCCCCAGGGGAACTGTCATGGACATTGGGTCTTGAAGGATGCATAGGAGTTTGCCAGACCAGGAAGGAAAGGGCATTCCAGGCAGAAGAATCAGCTTGGCAAGGCCTGGGTGGCTCAGTCATTTAAGCATCTGTCTTCGGCTCAGGTCATGATCCCAGGGTCCTGGGATTGAGTCCCTCATTGGGCTCCTTGCTCAGCAGGAAGCCTGCTTCTCCCTCTGTCTCCTGTTCCCCCTGCTTGTGCTCCTGTTTGTGCATGCACTCTCTCTTTCTCTCTCTTTCTCTGACAAAAAAATAAATAAACCTTAAAAAATAAAAAGAAGGGGCGCCTGGGTGGCTCATTGGGTTAAGCCGCTGCCTTCGGCTCAGGTCATGATCCTAGGGTCCTGGGATTAAGTCCCGCATCGGGCTCTCTGCTCAGCAGGGAGCCTGCTTTCCTCTCTCTCTCTCTCTCTCTGCCTGCCTCTCCATCTACTTGTGATCTCTCTCTGTCAAATAAATAAATAAAATCTTTTTAAAAAAATGAAAAGAAGAATCAGCATGAGCACAGGTGCTGAGGCCTGAAAGTATGTGGTGTGATTGTAAAGTAATGGAAAGTCTCTTTTAACTAAAGAAGGGACATAGCTGGAAATGAGGCAGCAATGGGGGTAGGATGACCATGTGATGTGACTTAGAGAAGCAGGGTGGTCTCCCTAGTCACTGCTCAGAACAGGTCCCCAGGACTTACTCTGAGTTTAAATTCCTAGGGGGGTGGAGGAATATGAGTTAATGTATATCCAGTACTTTGAAGTTTACAGAACCGTTTCTTACACATACATTGTCTTACGTAATCCTATAGCCACTGGGCTGGAAAGAACCTGCAGATGAGGAAACTGAGGCCCAGAAAGGCACCAGAGGTCTCTGAGCCATGAAGTGGCCTGGCTGTGATTCAGGGGCCTGAGGCTGACACCCACACTCTGCCCACTCTTCCTCTGAAGGGAGGTTGAGGAGGCACCTGCTTCTCAGTAATATCAGTGCCCCCTCAGTGGGCACTGAGATCATGACAAAAGTCTGGGACACTGAGAGACAAGTAAATAATCATGTTTGCTCCCTGCTCAGTGCTCTGGACTTCTAGATTAAATGCAAAGAAAAGAATCACAAGTTTCCTTCCCAGCACCATCTTGGGCCAGTCCCGGGAAGAGCTAGAAACCACTGGGCAGGGGTGGGTCTAAATCCCAGGACAACTTGGCATCTGGAAGACTGTAGACATTCCAGGGCCTGCAAACAGGGACAAGAGAGGGCATCCATAATCAATGACACAGGCAACACTTTGTCTTTCACAGGCTTACTCTGTGTCTTTGGCCCTGGATCTCCCAGATTGAGATGGGGGTGGGGTGGAGTGGGGGCAGGCCTTTAGGGGTTGACCTGATGCCTGATGCAGGAGAGGGGGTGGAGGAGAGGAGGCAGGACACACTGGGACACTGTCAGGTTGCTGTGGGCATGGTGTCACTTAATCTTCATAGCAACCCCCTGAGTGGAGAGGTAGAAGGATTGTGATCTCCGTGTCCCAGGTAAAGACCCTGAGCCTCAGAGTGGCAGTGACTCATCTGAGTCATGCAGGTATGGCACAGCAGAGCTCATACCAGCTCCTCTGCTCCTCCCATACTCCCAGGCAGCTGCTGGGAGAGAATGGTTTGTTCACCGTGACTGGCTTTCTGGTGCTCTTCATCCCTGCCTGGCCAGGTCTCCGTGTCCCTGAACTTCTCAGAGAAAGGGCCTCTTGTCCACCTCTGTGGGTCCTGATGTTTATGCCTACTCGCTGTCTTTGTGTGACTCTGTACGTTGCCCTCCATGCATCTGACTTTTGCCAACCTGACCTTGGCTTCCTGTCTTTTCTGCTCTTTGGAGTTTGATGTTGGTGATCCTGAAATCTGGCCGGAGTCCACTGTACCTGGTCCTACTGCTCAGAGAAGGAGGAGAAACAGAAGAAAAGGAACAGGAAAGAAAAGGATAAGGAAGGGGGGAGTGAGGAAGGAAAAGGAAGGAAGGAAGAGACGGAGGGAGAGGTGGAGAGGGACGTGTGAGATGAGTACGAAAACCCTCCTGAGCAGAGGCCGCATATTGGCTCCTTCTCAGAGTGGCTTTGGCTTTGGGCTGAACAAGAAGAAATGATAGTGACGGCACCTCACAGCCATTTAGCACACATATGGCAAACATAGAGCGTGGGTACCCCTCCCTCTTGCACCCATGGCAGACATAGCTAAGTGACCACACTGCTCTTCTGGCATGGCCTCAGCTTCAGAATCCTTCTCAACACAGCAATCAGGCAACCACTAGCAAACGAGTCAGTGCCCAAAAGAACATGCATTTGTTATCCCTGGTCTATTACTTTGTGCTTTCTGATGAGCTTGCTCACCTCTGACCCTCAGTTTTGCCCCACAAATCAGAGCAGGTGTACCTGTCTTAATTTTACAATGAGGAGGAGGCCCCAAGTGACTTCCTCCACAGCATGCCACAACTTGATAACAGAACTGAGGGTGAGAACAGAGGGAATTTGGACTCTTACTCTACTCAGGACCTGTTTAGAAGTCCCCCGGCAATCAAGATGGTGGCATTTGAGTAGATTTCTCTTTTCTTCCTTTTTCTTTTTCCTGGAAACCCACCCAGTCCTATCGTCCACTGCTTTGGCCATGGAATGAGTCTCCTGATGTCATCCAAAGATATTGGTCATCGCTAAATCTGGCCATTCCCCTGAAGCACCCAACCCCTTGGACTTCCTAAAACGTGCATGGATGCTGCTGCCACAAATTTGCTCTGACAGCCACTGACAAGGAGAGACAAGCAATGTTTGTACCATTCTGCTGGGCCAGAGGGAATGCTCAGGGAAGCCTCCCAGGCTGGGGGACTGGGGCACCTTGAGAGCAATGAAAGCAGTCTAGGGGGTGGGTTTAGAGCCCCTCAGCTGATTGCCAATTCTGGGATGTGGGCATGGATGATCCAAGCTCCCTGACCTTGCATGTCCATTGGCTCCTGGACGGAAGGAAACCTCATTCTCAGAGCCAAGCCTCTTACTGTGTATCTTGCTCTTGTTTCTTTGACCCTCCTCTGTGTGTCCACACTCAGTGAGTTCCAACTATCTACCACCCTATCCTGGGTGCCTCCTCTTTGCTGCCTTCCTTGCACCTGGGTGGGAATGTCTCACCTGTTTCTACCCCACTTACCAGGCTTCTCTTCTTCTCCATCACCTGCAGATAGGTACTTTCCCAGACACACTTGCCTTGCTCTGGCTAGCTGGCCTGGGGAAGCCCTCAGCTTCCCTTCTCTCCTGGGTACCATGAGACAAAATTTCACCTAAGCCGTTTTTGCTCTAGCTCTGTTCCAGAAATTGCTACCTTTGCAGTCACAAATACCTGTATTAGCTGTCAGGTGAAGTGATAAGTACTTATCATGCCCTCACCTGTTTCAGGCTCTGGAGGATGTCTTTTCTATTCTGTGTCAGGCTCCAGTGAGCACATCTGGCTTGTAATTTTATAGACTTGGCTCACCTTCTCCTTCCTCTAGTTCAACAATCAAGCTAATGACACAGTCATTCTTTACTGCGCATCTGCTCTGTGCCCGGCACTGTGCTAGGGGCTTTACCTGCATGGGTTCACGGGATTTCTGCAGTATTCTTGCAAGAGAGCCCGTGTGCTCCCTTGTTTTGCAGGTGGGAAATGGTGCTCCAGGAATGGAGGCCACTATGCCCCCAGGTCACCCAGCCAGCAAGTGGCAGAGCTATATCCAGAAGTCAGGATTGTCTTGCTCCAGAGACCATGCCTCCCTTGGTTCACTGCCTTTCCAACCAAAGAGGGGTAGGTTAAGGGCACCTAACATCCACAATGCTTAATACTTTGTTGGAATACTGCATACATGGTCCTGTCCTCAAAGAATTGATACTCTGCTTAGAGGAACAAACCCACTTATATTGCCAGTCAATATTTATTGAACTTTCATTATCAGGAAAAATGGCAGAGAGGTGTCATTTCACCTGTAGGCACTGATCATTTGGTGAGGTTGGGTTGAGTACTGCTAGGGATAGGCCTCTAGGGCAGATGTGGTCTCTGTGGGGAAAAGGTCAGTAATTAATTGTTAACATCTGGGGCTCTGGAGTGGGCAGTGGACGTATGTGTGCCACAAATTCCATTTCTCCATTTCCACGCAGTGGAAAACATGGGAGTTTCTAACAAGGTCCTAATTGTGTAAAGCAGACAATAGAAGAAAGAGAAAGAAACGTGTGATTAGAAAAGGTCGCCTGAAGGAGGTGAGAGGAGAGTAGTTTAGGATCACTACATACCCTGGGTGCCTGAGCTAACCTCTGGGCCAGGCTGTATTTCCTTGGGGTGATAAAAAGGTTGATTCTTCCCCATTCTTTGGTTTCCTCCTTTGAAAGAGTTAATTCTGTTAAATTAAGATCTGGAAGGTTCTTTCTGATCCAGTGTTCCTAAATATCAATCTCCTAGGATAGAACACTCTACCCTTTGCAGGCTTCTTGCATATTTGTGAGCTCATTTTTATTTCATGACAAGCCCATGATGCAGCCATTGTAAAGATAGAAAAAGTGAGGCCAGAGAGTTTGAGTGTCTTCCTCAACCAAGGTCCGCCTTTGTCTGCCTAGATCTGCTGATGGGTTACCCGAAGCTCGTTCTCCTAATGCCAGTCATTCTCCATTCTGAAAGCGTATTTATACATTTCCAAATCATTAGGGAATGTTGATTATGTTTAAACGTTCCTTAGGTGATTCTAGTGTTCAGTCTGGATGCTAAAAATATATGTTTTTATGACTGACTTCAGAGGAGGAAATAGAAACCCGGAGAAGTTAAACAACTTGCCCAAAGTCACACAGCCAGAAAATAGGAGAGAATTCCACACTGGGCAGGCTGACTCTATAACCCATGTGTTTTTCATGGTTGTGCTTTCTTTTTTCTTTTTTCCTTTTTAAAAAAATGTTATCTGTTTACTTGAGAGAGAGTGCACGGGCGAGGGAAAGAACGTGAGCAGGAGAGAGCGCGGGGGGGGGGGGACTCTTCTAGGTGCTTTCACATACTACTTCATTTAATGCTTTCAGCAACTTTATTATTCCTTTAAAAACTAGTGAAACTAGTCCAGAAAAGTTAGATAACCAGCCCAAAATTGCAGAACTCATAAAAAACAGCTAATAGTGGCTCTATCTTGATTAGATTTAGGTGTACAAGTGTGTGCATTTGTCAAAACCCACACAACGGTTCACTTAGGATTTGTGCATTTCACTAAATATTGATTGTACCTTTAAAAGAGCATGAATAAACACTGAACCTCTAGAGCAGAAATATAGGGATGTTTACAACTTCACAAAATGCAAGAAAAAGTAGGATTGGAGAATAGAGGGATAAATAAGTGGATGGATATGTGATAAAGGTGGTGGGTCTGTGGGTGTTCACTATAAAATTCAGCTTTTCTGGATGTTTGAAATTTTTCTTAAAAAAAAATGTATGCAGGAAGGCAGTAACTTCCATTAAACTGTGAGCTCAATAAGGACAGGAATCTTTGCCTGTTCTGTGACGGCTGAGTGTCCATCCCTTAGAATCCTGCCTGGTGTGAAGCAGGTTTTCAATAAATAGTGGCTGAATGAGAAGTGATAGTAGTGTCTAGCCTAAAGAGAGGATTTGATGGTATCTGTGAACGAGTGAATGGTGAGGAGGAACGTTGGAGTAGGGTGGGTGGGCATGGTGGGGAGAGGTCTCCCAGTTTTCTGTTTATGAGCTCTTCTGGGAGCAGCAGCAGGAGCACCATACCCAGGAATCACTGTGACCAGAGTGTTGTATGGGTATGTGCTGTCCTCATGTGGCCAAGGTGAATATTGCACTTGGGTTGGAAGGGCTGCTGGTCCTTGAGCCTACTGGGTGGTACTCAGCGGGGCTCAGATGTTGGAAGGGCAATGCTGGGTCCAGAAGGGCTGCATCTGTGGACCTGGGGCCACTTCCTGGCATTCTCCCTATCAACTAATGATTCTCCAAGTTAGGGTTGTGGATCTCCCATGACCTCACTGCCATACTGAAATTTGAGAGAAGTAACTGACTTGTATTAGGCATGCCTCTGCTGATGCTCTTCCGTGGTTTCTAATTTGACCATTGCATTGACCCTGCCAGGTCGGTGGCATGTTGGCTTAGAGAGGGTTAAACTACACAGTAAATTGGGGACAGGGAGCCTGCCTTGAGGAATTCCACAATATGACAAAGAGGACACTACCCTTGGTAGGGTTTAGAGAACCCTACCTCTGGAAGACCAGCAAGGGTTTGGGGAAGATTGAAAAAGTCCGAATACTCTGTAGCTGTCACTGAGCACCATGGATGGTATTCTCCAGCCCCTTCCACACCCTGCCTGACGCTATGGTCTAATGCTGGGGAAAATGACTTAACCTCTCTGAGCCCTGCCTCAGTATGTCAAATGGGGTTAATAGTGTCTTTACCTTGTAGGGTTGTCATATAAATAATTGAATACAAGCAAATCACAGGGTCAGGTAGATAGTGCATGCTCAGAAATGACTCCCCCAGGATTACTCTATCCACACAGGCAGGGATTGTATCTGTTCTGTTTATTCCTGTGACCCCAGCATGTTCGGAATGGTCAGTTCTCAAAGAAGAGCAAGGTCAGAGTTAGGAGTATGGTCTTTGCAGTTGGATACCTGAGTCCAAGTCCTGGCGCTGCTAGACTTCAGTCTGAGTGACCTTGGCAAGATACTTAGACTAATGTTCAGTTTCCTTATCTGTAAAATGGGGATAACATCTCCAGGGTGGTGCAGACAAGTGGGCTAATGTGAATGAAGCACCTGGCACAGTGCCTGGTACGTAGTCAATGCCCAAATAAATGCTAGCGAGTAGTCAGATTGTTCTAAGATGAATATTCAATGTTAGCTGCTGTTGCTCTGAAGAATAGTAATAATAATCCACTGGTTGTACTAATTTCCCCTTTAAGGCTGCACTGAATGCAGCTCTATCTAACCTAATCTGAGTTCATGTATTGGGTGGAAGAAGAAGGACAGTGATAGGATGCCCTCCTGCTCCCCTGGGCCCAAATGACCCTATAAGGTCACTCAGCTCTCAGGGCAATGATTAATTTTATATGTCAACTTCAACTTGACTGGATCACCACATGTCCAGATTAAACATATTTTGGATATTACTGGGCATGCTGTGAAGGTGCTTCTGGAAGAGATTAGCACTTGAACCAGGGGACTCAGTAAAGCAGATAGCCTTCCCAATGTGGTGAGCTTTGTCTAATCTGTTGAGAGTCTGCATAGAACAGGAAGGAGAAATATGTCCCTTTTTTCTTCCTCACAGTGTAAGCTGAGACATCTCATCTGATCTTACTTGGCCCTCAGGTTGGGATTTATACCATTGACTCCCCAGACTCTCAGGCCTTTGGATTCAGGCTGAACTATACCACTGGCTTTGCTGGGCCTCCATCTTGCAGATGGCAGATTGTGGGACTTCTCAGCCTCAATGATCACATGAGCCAATTTTTTTTAAGATTTTATTTATTTGACAGAGAGAGATCACAAGTAGGCAGAGAGGCAAGCAGAGAGAGAGAGAGGGAGGAGGAAGCAGGCTCCCTGCCTAGCAGAGAGCCCAATGCGGGACTCGATCCCAGGGCCCTGAGATCATGACCTAAGCTGAAGGCAGAGGCTCAACCCACTGAACCACCCAGGCAGCCCTCACATGAGCCAATTTTGAAGCACCTATTGCATTCTGAATGAGGGCACCAAGGTAAGGGTAGTTATTACTCAACCCAAAAGAAAGATTGTCATCTGCAAGGCTGGGATTTCTAACCCCATGGTACATAGATGTGGGACATCTGGAGACAGGAGACCACATTTTTATGCCTCTCATAATATATACTGGGATTAAAACCCAGTGCCAGTCACACATAAGAGTGTCCTGCGGGCCCCAGGAGATGAATAATGATGGCTTTACTTTGAGACCCAGTTCTCTCTTTCAGAGTCTGAAGCAGTTCAGCTCTGTCCTTGTCCCTAGCTCTGGGTTACAGAAGTTCTGTATTTGCTATTGACCTTGAGCAAGGCCTTTTCTCTCTCCATGCTATATAGTAATTTTTGCTTCATAGACTTGGCATTGGGATCCAGCTATCTTGTATTGCTGTATTTACCAGAGCCTCTCAACTTTTCCTGCATTTATAGCTGATTAGCTGCCCAGGGATGAGCCCCAGGAAGGACTAAGCTTTAGCCAGACCAGAACAATTTGGGACAGAGTGGGGGCTCATAAGTTGTCCAACCAGCAAGGAGTCAATCACTGTCCAGTGAACGAGGACAAGCACAATGATTGTTACTCACAGAAAGTAAGCCATTTTTTAGTTTTTAAGTAGCTCCTAGATTGTAAGCATTCAGATGGGGGAAGAGGAAAAGCAAGATAAAGAACAAAGAACTTCATAGCCTAGAGCCTTTGTGGACAACCGTTCTGGGACCTTAGATAGGGATACTTGCAGGAACTTCAAAGGATCCAGTGGGGCCCCTGAGAAAGAGTTATGGTCCAATGGGCTTCAAACCTGCTGCACACCTGCTTCCCCTTCAGAATATGAGGCATCATCTCAGGGTGACTTAGGGTAGTTCATTACATTTCTCAAGTGGGGCTTGGTTTTCTCACCTATAATGTGGGTAGAGTAGAGGACTAATGGTCTCTAGAATCAGATACACGCATGACTCAGAAGTCAGCAGTCGGGTAGGTGATTGGGGAATGTGGCGGGGTCTGAGTTTGGAATCTCCAAGGGAGGTCAGGGACAGCCATTTTCAGCTCCAAGTTTCCATTTCTCAGAGTCTGCATGCCCAGGTAGCATAAGGTCTCAGTCAGGAGTGCAAGACTTCAGTCCCTTAGTACTCAGAAGGGTATTGGGAGAAGGAGACATCATCAGCCCTGCCTGGCGGAGTTTGCTGGGCATGCTGAGTGAGCACCTTGCTTATCCATGGGGTTGGCGCTCTCCAGGGTCCTGACTTGGTCCTGGCTTTCTCTATCCCAGATGCTGGCTCCAAAGTCCAGGTTCCCAGTAGCAGGATCCAGGGCTCAGGGGCAGCTTTGCCACATCACTCTGGAACACATTCAAAACCTATCAGGTTTTTTTTTATTTCTTTTCAGCGTAACAGAATTCATTGTTTATGCACCACACCCAGTGCTCCATGCAATATGTGCCACCACTTGGCTCCCCCAACCTCCCAGCCCCCACCCCTTCAAGCCCCTCAGATTGTTTTTCAGAGTCCATAGTCTCTCATGGTTCACCTCCCTTCCAATTTCCCTTAACTCCCTTCTCCTCTCCATCTCCCTATGTCCTCCATGTTATTTGTTATGCTCCACAAATAAGTGAAACCATATAACTGACTCTCTCTGCTTGACTTATTTCACTCAGCATAGTCTCTTCCAGTCCCTTCCATGTTGCTACAAAAGTTGGGTATTCATCCTTTCTGATGGAGGCATAATACTCCATAGTGTATATGGACCACATCTTCCTTATCCATTCATCCGTTGAAGGGCATCTTGGTTCTTTCTACAGTTTGGCGACCATGGCCATTGTTGCTATAAACATTGGGATACAGACGGCCCTTCTTTTCACTATGTCTGTATCTTTGGGGTAAATACCCAGTAGTGCAATTGCAGGGTCATAGGGAAGCTCTATTTTTAATTTCTTAAGGAATCTCCACACTGTTCTCCAAAGTGGCTGCACCAACTTGCATTCCCACCAACAGTGTAAGAGGGTTCCCCTTTCTCCACATCCTCTCCAACACACATTGTTTCCTGTCTTGCTAATTTTGGCCATTCTAACTGGTGTAAGGTGGTATCTCAATGTGAAAACCTATCAGTTTTAAAACTGATTTTTAAAAACAGGTTTTACCTCCCCTGCCGCCCACAATGTTTTAAAATGGCTTATTGAAAAACATAGGTCTAGAACTTTTTGCTTTTTATTCTTTGATCAATTCGGCTGTGAAATCACATAGTCTCTCTTATTTCTCTCAGCTTTCTGTTTTTTCTTAAAAGACTTTATTTTGAGGGCACCTGGGTGGCTCAGTTGGTTAAGAGTCTGCCTTTGTGATCCCAGGGTCCTGGGATGGAGCCCCGTACCAGGCTCCCAGCTCTGTAGGGTGTCTGCTTCTCCCTCTCTCTCTGCCTCTCCCTCCATTGTGCGCTCGTGCTCGCTCTCTCTCTCTCTCTCTCTCTCTCTCAAATAAATAAAAAAAAGTCTTTTAAAAATACATTTTATTTTTAAGCAATCTCTATGCCCAACATGGAGCTCAAACTCTTGACCCTGAGATCAGGAGTCCCACGCTCTACCAACTAAACCAGCTGGCGGGGGGGCGGGGGGGCCTCTCTCACCTTTCTTTTTTCCCCCTTTCTTCCTCTTTCATTTTCCCTACCTTTTCCTCTTCTCTCAAAGTGAATATCCCCTTCCTCCAGGGGAAGAAGGAGTCTATCCATCTTCTTAAGAAATGATGTTCATTGACTTCACTTTATTCACAGTGTGGATTTGAATTTGAGTAATCCTGAAGTTCTCCAGAATACAAAAATCCTTATTTCTCCATAAGCTGCCATGTTTTGAGACTATGTTCTCATACTTTGGGCCCAGAAGCTTTGACGTGGAATGGCCTGGCCCCGTTTCCTACCCCATGCCCACATCGAAGCAGAGGAGCTTGGTTGCATTATCCATTCTTGCAGTAAATATGTATAACACTCCTGCTATGTGTTCAGCACTGCTGTAGGTGCAAAAAAAAAAAAAAATGTGGCCATGAACAAGACTGATGCAAATCCTTGCCCTCAGGGAGCTGCCACACTCATGGGAGAGAGGATATTACTGCACTGGAAAGAGTGTAGATTTCCTATTGCTGGATGAAGGTGAGCAATCATATAGAAAAATCACATACCCTTCAGAACCAAGAATAAGATATTGCCAAACACCCAAACTGGTCTCAAATGTGCTGGTCTTCATGCAGTTTCAGACACCCACCCAGGTGGGTATAAGAGGCACCAGGGCCATGAGCCTCCTTGTTAGAGGAAACCGTGGTGAAGTGACAGGTCCACAGAAGAGAAAGCAAGAGGGAAAAGTTAATTTCCCTGAACTCCCTTACTTGTTCCAGGTGTCAGAGCTTGGGAAGAAGGAGGGGCTGTGATCTGGGTAGGAAGGGAGAAGGTTTGAGGTCACTGGGGCTTTCAAGGTGTGAGCTCGGAAACAAAGCTCCATTTGAAGGTGGATCTGCTTTTTCCCTTAAAATCACATCTTCCTAAAGCCCCAGGCTTTAAAAGGTTCTGGATATCCCTACTGCTAATGCTCATGGCCTGTTCCCAGAGCACACTCCCAGTACTGTGTATGTGGTGGTGAAAGCCTTTGGGAAGACCACTGTCCACTGAAGATTAGACACACATGGTTTGATCTAAGAATAGCAGCTCTGGAAATTTATCCCATGAAAGAATTAAAAAATAGGGAAATGGTGTTTTAAGGGGAATACGTAATTGTAGCAGTGGCAATTAATACTGTGAAAGACCAAAAACAATATAAATGTCCTATAGTTGGGTTAAATGAATCATGGTTTGTTAATTTGGTGGGATGTTAGATTTATCACTAACATGATAAACATAGGACCCCAATAGATTACAAATGTCAGAAATCCTCCAGATCAGCTGTTTCTCTTAGAGGTGAAAAGTCTGACTTCCAGAGAACAGAAGTGACTTCTCTGAGATTGCACACAAGTCCAGAACCAAACAACGAGTTGCATCAGGGCTGCCTTGCAGTGTAGCTGCCTTTCTGCCTTTCCAGAATCTTCCAAAGGGAGACTTAGGCTTCACTTGGAAAATGAATTTGAGTTTTGGGGGAACACAGGCAGGACATTAAGTGCCATGAAATCAGGGACATTCTGTGCCTTTGAGTGACACTGAGAATATCAGTGCATCCCCATAACCTTCCAGTCTCGAGGATTCCATGAGAAGACCTTGGTATGGAGCTTTTAAGTCCTCTTTTAGCTCTAAGCTTTTTTGAGGCATAATTGACAAATGAAATTATATATTTGAAGTATACAGTGTTTTTTATTAAAGTATATAATATTTTGATTTGATTTCCATATACATTGTGAAATCATCACAAGTTAACTAACCTATCCATTGTCTCGTATCGTACCTGTGCTTGCAAATGCTAAGATCTCCTCTCTAAGCAAATGTCAAGTGTACAGTACAGCATTATTAACTCTAGTCACCATGCTACATTGCTCCTGGGTCTCTAATATCTCTCTGATGCTTGCTGATGTCTCTTTTCACAAAGAGCAGAGGTGGCACGGGACTTTCTGGCCCAGAGGCCCCAGCAGGTGACAGTCTCTGTCTAGAATTTAATCACTTTGTTTTTGTTTTCATTTTTACAGCTGCATTCTAATTATGGTGAGTCACACTGGTTTCCTATTTCTGGTAACATTTATAAGATTTTTTTTAAATAAAGAGGTGTTTGTTTTAAAGGAAGATACTGAATCAAAGAGTGTAAAGGAGATTATGGATATGGCAGAAGTTGGACAGTGGGATCAGAGTGGAGGAAACAGGAAGCACAGCCCTGAGGTGCTTTGCAGCAGAAACATTTGTCAGAGTGTGCAAGGCATGATTAGGGGAGAAAAAGGAACTCAAAATTGTATGCACATATTGATAGCAGTTATGTTAAAAAGAGTTGTGCCCTTGGGAGTGCCTTGGTGGCTCAGTTGATTAGACAGATCAGACTTTTGTGGACTCTTGGTTTCTGCTAGGGTCAAGATCTCTGGGTCTTGGGAGCAATCCCTGCAGTTGGTCAGGTTCTGTGCTTGGCAGGAAGCCTGCTGGAGATTCTCTCTCCCTTTCAGTCTTCCTCCTTCCCTCCCCTTGGCTTGCATGCTCTCTCTCTCCCTAACATAAACAAATCTTTTAAAAAAAATTTTAATTACAAACTTGGAGAAAAAGGAGTTGTGTACATGGATGGTGGTGAAAGAGAAAACAGGGGAAAGCTAAATTTGAAGCAAGGAAATATTTTTGTTTTCCTTCATTTGTTTTAAAAATAGAGGCTGGGGGGCACCTGGGTGGCTCAGTTGGTTGAGCATCTGACTCTTGATTTTAGCTCAGGCCTTGATCTCAGGGTTGTGAGATCGAGCCTCATGTCCTGTGCTGGATATGGAGCCTGCTTGTGATTCTCTATCTCCCTTTACCTCTGCACCTATCCCCCTCCAAAAAAATAGAGGCAGGGTTCCTGGGTGGTTCAGTTGGTTAAGCATCTGCCTTTGGCTCAGGTCATGGTCTCAGGGTCCATCTCAGGGTCCTGGGATCAAACCCCACATCAGGCTCCTGGCTCAGCAGGGAGTCTGCTTCTCCTTCTTCTTCTGTGCTTTCTCGCTCAAATAAACAAATAAATTTTTTAAAAAATAAAATAAAAACAAAAAATGAAAAATATAGAGGCCTGGACATTTTTTCAGGCTTAGGGGAAAGATTTGGTAAAGAAGTAGACATTTAATTCATGCTGCATTCACTTATTCCATAGTATGTATTAAGCACCTCCTTTTTCCAGGAACCATACTAGGTACAGGAGATACAGCAGTGAACAAAGCCGGAAAAATCCCCCACATTCAGGGGTTTGCATCCTAAGGGGGGAAGACGACAACAAATAAATAAGTATATCATATGTCCAGGGATAGAAAATGTCATGAGAGAGCGTAAGACAGGGAAATGGAGATCAAGAATAATGGGGAGGAGTGGGATGTTATTTTTTCATGTTCGTTCAAAGAAAGCTTTGCTGAGGAGGAGTATTCAAATAAGTCCCACTTGAAGTGAGAGGGGAAACTGAAAGATCTAGAAGAAGAGCTCTCTCAGTAGAGGAAGTAGCAAGTACAAAGGCCCTGAGGTGGGTGTGTGTTTGAGAAGGTGAAGTGTGGTAGGGGTGGAATGAGTGGGAGGAGAGCATCAGAAGACTTGGAGATCATGTAGGGCAGGCAGTAGGACAGTGTAAGACCTTAGGTTTTTACACTGGATGAAAGAGGATCCACCAGAGGGCTTGGAGCAAAGAAATATTGATACCTGACATGCATTTTTTGTGCACAACCTTTCATACTGAATTGAGTAAAGACTGCAGGGTAGGACATGAATGATGGGGAAAGGAGGCTATTGTAGTAATCCAGGCTAGAAATCTCAGTGGCTCAGCCATGGAGTGGTGGCGTTGAATATAAACACCAAATAAATGTAACATGAGTGGTAATTACTGGAGTAATTAATGATAAGGCAAGAGGCTACAGAAGGCAGAAGGGAATGAGTTCAAGAGGAGTGGGTTGAGGAAAGTGAGGAATGAGCCTGAAAAGGGAGGGAGGGTTGTCCTTCCCCTGGAGAGGAAGGAGAGGCAGACTGTTGAGGAGCAGAGACATATAGGGGAGTTGCTGAGGGAAAGGCAGGACTGAGGAAGAGCAGGGGCAGGACTTTGGATACTCCAAGGAAACAGGACCCAGGGCTTCCTGCAAATAATGGCAGAGAAGGGGAGTGCTCAGGCAGAGAGCTGTCCCTCCTGTCATGAGCCCCTCAAGGTGAAGTCCTTTCCTGCTAGGTTCATCTCTTGTCTACTGAAGCCCCAGTAAAGGGTCTGGTTTACCATGGGCACTCAGCTAACGTTTGAGTGAATGAATGGATGAAATGAATGGAAGTGTGGATGGAAGGAAGGATAGTTGGATAGGAGGCTGGAAGAATAACATGCTAGAACAGGAGTCTAAACTCCTTGTTCAAAGATACTTTAAAATAAAGGAGTGGGTGAAAGAGTAAAAAAGTTGTGAACAGTGAGTTGGGGAATAACAGATTTCAATCAGATTTGAGTGGATGAAACCAATTTATAGGTCAACGTTTCCTTGGAGGATCAGAATTAGAGCAGAGGAGTTGGTATTCTGAAGGGATGCTTTAATCAAGCTGCCTAGTCTGACAAATGCAGTTCTTTATCCAGTGTGTGGCTGGGGAGATCTCACTATTCTTGGAGTTAGGGAGTCTGGGTTCAAGTGAAGCAGCTGTTCCCCTTAAGTAGGGGGACAGAGGAAAGAAGGAGCTCAGTCTGACAGAACTCAGTCCCCTGTGGGAATATGAGCTGGAGAGACAGGTTGTCAGGCCCCCAACCAAGCAGAGCTGCACCCCAACCTTGGATAGAATCAGTTTTCAACATAAACTGAGTCCTATGACATACAACCTTTCTCTCCCTTACATCCAAATTTACTTCTGTTTCTTGCTCCTCCAAGGTGCTCCTAGGAAACCAAGTTAATTTTATAGGCTAATTCATACTACAGCGTTAGTGGTTATTGGGAAAATCAGGCATTCCACTACCCTCCACCAATTAATAGGCATTCAAACTAGAGGGAAAGTGAATTGATCAACCTGGAATAGACAATAGACTCATGAATGGCTGTTTAGAGATAATGGTTTTACTGAGTCTGGAAGGTGCAATAGATGTTAGTGAATGAAGGAGGAGAAGAGAATCCCAGGCAGTGAGAATAGCATGAATGAAGGCATGGAAATAGAGGGCTCTTCAAGTAGTTCTGGATGTGTCGGGCAGGGATGAGGCCTGGAGAAAGATGAGGTTGGAGAGATGAGATGTACCAAGTCACCTATGATGTGTGCTGAGCTAAGGATTTTGGATTCGATGGTGTAAGCAGTGGGAAGTTCCTGATGAATTTGGAGTCAATTATGTTAGAGGTAGTAAAATATAGTGGTTAATGTAAGGACCTATCGAGAAACTGTCCCTGCTCCCCTTCCCCCAGGGGATTTACTTGGAGACAAGTCCCGGAAACCAGCTTTAGGTAACAAAGCCCAGATACAAAGGTGGGTCAGGCCAGGTGGAGACATCCGATCAGTGGGGGGATGCATACTGTCTCCCTGGTTACCAAGGAGTGTGAGCACCGCCCTGTGGGCGCCAAACCCAATCAAGGTGTAATAGGCGGGTTCAAATGTCTACTAGGGTCAATTGCAACTGAATTGGTCACCTAGCATCACTAAGGAGTTCCCTGTGTGTGTTACAATCTCATTGGCCACCTGTGCGTGGCCAGGCCCGACCGCATGGCCTTTGCCCTTAAAAGCTAGTCTGTGAAACAGAGAAGGGTTGCCCTCTCTTGTAAGAGGTGTGTCCCGGAACGTTCGGTGAGATTCTTGATGCTTGGCGCGAAATAAAGCTTTGCTTGACCTTCACTTTGTATCAGTCTCGCTCCTTTAATCACGGACCCATTATTGGGGCATAACAGTTAAGAGCACGGACTCTGGAGCTGGATTGTGTGGGTTCAAATCTTGCCTCCGAAACTCTGGTCAATATGTGACCTTGGGAAATTACTTCACCTCCCTGGGCCTCAGTTCCCCATCTATAAAATTATACCTTCCTCATAAAGATTGTTCTGAAGATTGTAGATGTTATATAAATGCTAAGAACCATACCTAGCAATACTAAGTACTGTGTGTTTCTATGCCAGTAGTCTTTTCCTCCTCTTTCTTATCATAATCATCATAATCATCATCATCATCATCTTAGGTTTTAGAAAGATTCTTCTAATAGCTAATATTTTGGGGTAGATAGGAGCAGGGTCAGACCTCAAATAGGAAGACCAGGTGCTATAATTCAGGTAGGATGGAGTAGACTATAGCTTGAAGGACAAATACAGCCTGCAGCCTATTTTTGTAAATAAGGTTTTACTGGAACATTGCTCTGCCCACTTATTGACATACTGGCTACTATTGCTTTCACACTGTAGCAGCAAAATTGAATGGTTGCAACAGAGATGATCTCGTCCTCAAAGCCGGAAATATTCACTATCTGGCTGTTGATAGAAGAAGGTTGCTGACCCCTCAGGCCAGGAAGCAGTTCAGCTTTGGGGCAGGGCACATGCTTTTGTGCCCCTCCACCCATCTTTGGAAGGGACTGCCTACCCCTTCTAGGTTCAAGAGACACCTGGCTCTGTGTTTCCCCACAGAGTCATCATGAACAGATGGGCGAGATATTTAAATTCTCTCAGCTCAATTTCCTTTCCGATTAGTTGTATGGCTTTATTGTTCTTTTGCAAATTAATTCTTGCATCTTCAAATCTGTAAAGGAAAAAAAATATTGAGAGCAGCCCATGACCTTTCTTGTGGTTTTCAATTTCTTCCCTCTTCATTTTTAGCTTTCATTACCCCCAGGATAGCATCTAATTATTTCTTGAATAATCACGTCTCCTGGGCTCCGAGGAAATTTAAGAAGTTTGCTCCCTATTATGTCTTCCAAATTAGTTTCTCTTCAATTTTGATGCACTTTCTTTTGTCTTTTCATCTTGGTTCAGCCAAAAATAGTTTCTCAAAATGAGTGCTAAATTCTTCGGGATTTCGTTCACTTCAATTAACTTTCCTCAGGACTCTCTGGTTTATAAATGAGGTCTTTGCTCATCAGGATCTTGGTCCTAGGCCACTGGGCTGCCTTTTCATGCCAACCTCACTTCTCTTCTTCATTCTTTGTGAATGCTGGGGGCTTGGAGGGGTATGGGGAAGGATGGGGAGAGGTGTACAAAGAGACAGAGAATCTAGTGTGTCTGGACTCTGCTGTTTGCAAGTTGAGGGATATTGGGCAAGTTGACCTCAGTTTTCCTCTGTGTAAAATGGGGGGATAAGTCTACTGCATAGAAGAGCATATTGATGAGAGGTATTAGCATTTTAATGATGGGTACTGGAGAACAGGCATGGCTGGTGGGGGATGACACTCCTTTCTTGCTGTGTCTGGGTCTTTAGTAGAGTTACCCATGGTCAAGTCCCTTCTGAAATTCTCACAATCCAATGACTAAGCTCTTAGTACCAGCTTCACTTATAGGAGAAATTCAGAAAGCAATTGACCGTCCTTTATTAAAATAATTGTAACATTATCTATATAGTGAAATGCTTTTCAGCGTACAGATTGAATGCACACCCATCATGTTATTTCATAACTCTCTGGAACCCTGTGGGGTAAGCCTGAGTCTAAGCATCAACCTATTTTACAGTCGAGGAATCTTAGCCCAGAGAAATCAAATGGCTTGCCCAAGGTCACACAGCTAACCAGAGGCAGAGTCACTTACAGCTCTGCATCTCACCTGTTTTCTTGACATGGGCTCTCTCCTTCCTTTGCTAGATTTTTTTCGTGTCCAAGTAGAAAGCATTGTCTTATTCTTTTTTTTTTTTTTAAGATTTTATTTATTTGTATAGGAGAGAGAGACAGAGACAGCAAGAGAGAGCACAAACTAGGAGGAGAGGGAAAAGCAGGCTTCCCACTGATCGGGGAGCCTGATTGGGACTCAATTCCAGGACCCTGGGATTATGACCTAAGCTGAAGGCAGATGCTTAACCATTGTCTCCTTAAGGATCCTTTTTATGTTACTCTATTCCAATGTTCCAAACAGTCCAAAAGCTGGAGTGGCCCAGCCTTGAACTACAGCACATGAACCCCACTGGACCTGAGGGCCCAATCCAGCCTGAGCTGCTGGAGTCCAGGAGTTGCACCAGGCTGTGTCGTGCTCCTCTGGGCACCCCCAGCTCCCACCACATGCCGGGCTCTCTCCAGGGATTCAGAGAACACACCGTGAGCTCCACATATGACATTAAGAACATTGGGTGTGAGTCTTGGTTCCTCCACTTTCTAGCTGGGTGGCCTTGGACAAGTCCCCAAACCCCTGGGAGCCTCAGTGTCCCCATCTTGTAACTGGGAGTAATGCCCATCCCATCCCA
Organism: Enhydra lutris kenyoni; assembly: GCF_002288905.1. NCBI lineage: Eukaryota > Metazoa > Chordata > Mammalia > Carnivora > Mustelidae > Enhydra > Enhydra lutris. Next base: position 41,502,326 of record NW_019154094.1, on the reverse strand, counting down.
TCCCATGCTGGCTACAGGGTTCAAAGAAGAGAATGTTGGACACACCTGCAAGTGTGTTTGTGGTTTACCAGGTGCTCCTAAACACCAAGTCTCCCCTCTCCCTTTGTTCCCTCTCTTTCTCCTTGCCCCTCCTCTGGCCCACCATTAAAGCCTTATTTCCTATCATTCTTTTTGGATCCATTTATCAGGACTTTTCATGAGATTAAGTTTTTAAAAACTAAGAGAGTGAGTGGCTGAGGATGAAGACAGGACCCCATGAAGGGAGAGAAAGGAGAAAATAGAAGATAAGATTTCCTCCACAAATTCATGGTAGATGAGCCCTCTTCCCCCTCCCTCTTTAAAATAGAGAACCAGGGGCACCTGGGTGGCTCAGTGGGTTAAAGCCTCTGCCTTCGGCTCAGGTCATGATCCCAGGTTCCTGGGATTGAGCCCCGCATCGGGCTCTCTGCTCAGTGGGGAGCCTGCTTCCACCTCTCTCTCTCTGCCTGCCTCTCTGCCTACTTGTGATCTGCCTGTCAAATAAATAAATAAATAAAATCTTTAAAATAAAATAAAATAGAGAACCATTTATAAAGTACAACTGAAGAGGATAAGTATGTATAAAACTATTTGTTGGTAGAACTTTAAAAAATGTTTTTCTCAGGGAAGTGTCTGTAGGATTTGAACTGATGACCCAAAGGAACTTGTAAGGCCAGGAACCCACTATAGAATCAAGGCTCAGAAGCACAGGATGGGCCAGGAGACCTGAGTTCAAATCCTGGCTTTGCTTCATCCTGTCTTTATGACTCTGGATTAATTGCTTTGCCTCTCTGTGCCTCAGTTTCCCCATCTATAGGAATGATGGCTCCTAGACATAGGGCAGTGTGAGGATTAATGAGATATTGTGTGTTAAACTCTTTTGTAGTGCTGGGCTCAGAGTCATAAGCACTATAGCAAAATAAGAATAAAAATATAATGAAACATTTAAGGCTTGACTATTTATAACATGGAAATATAATAATGAAATATATGCTGTATAAACAAGAAGCTGTATCCAATTTTTCCACCTAATCCAAATGCCATTGCGTGGACCAGGCAGAAGATTGTTGTATGGCTGGCTGTTTTCACTCTCCCTGTGCCATCCTCTTTTCACAATGATCACTTTAAATGGGGGCCTGATATTCTACGGAGCCCCTGCCCAATGGCCACTTTGGGTGCTCAGTCATTTTGCTGCTATCATGGACTCCAGCTATACTCAGACTTCGTGGCACCTGCAGGGCATCCCTCCTGGGGTCTCAGGTCCCTCTCTTGACCTGCAAGTTGATGACTGAAGAATTGGGCAGAAGGAGGAATTCTCGGGTCAGAGGAAAGAGTAGCAGCCTTGAGTTATCACAGAATTCTAAAAGCATTGAGGTTCCCAGGAGCCAGGCCCAGGTTGGGGGATACCGCGGTGGAGCCAGGAGAGACAGTTGCTCTGCCTGGCTGCTGTGGTGACACCTAGCAGCACTGGGTGGCAGGCTTGTCCTGCTTTTAAGGACAGTGTCCCTAATGAGCATCCCAAAGCAAGTGCAGAGGAGCACTATCCTTCCTCTGCTCTTGTCCTTCTCTGACCCCTAAGCCCTCCCCCCGTGCCTCTATGCTCATCTGGGTTGCTTACACCTTCTCAATTCCTAAAAAAGGCTTGGAATTTTAATAGCCTTCATCACGGAGCAGGGATGGGGCTCACTCCACATTTCCTGTGTTTAATCTTGTGTCATCTTTGCCACTAACCCCAGGTCCCCGTGGTATCCTACTTCACAGGAGAGCAGACTGAGGCCCAGAAAAGTCAGAGCATTTGACCACCCAGGGTGAGGAGAACCCAGGTCTGGTTCTAGAGCTTGCACCCATGTCTATCAAAATTTCCCAACTGGGTCATTCACCTTGTTCACTAACCTTGGTTCCAAGCCTCAAGGCTTAAATCCACTACCAAAGGGCCATGGTTTGCATTTCTTGAATATGCTCAAAAGGACAACAATTTGATGTCATCATTTATTTGTTTGAATGTCCCTTTCCACCAGTCTGTGTGAAGCGGGAGTCACATCCAATTCACCTTTGGATCTCAAGCATCTGATTCACATCTGATTCACCCTTTGGGGCCACACAGGGATCTGGTGCTCTGTAAACGCTCCTAGGAGCTGACACTTGAGTCCCTGTCTGCAGGTGCTTTGGGGAAGGAAATTCTCTAAAGGGAGTCACAGCACTTTCTGGAGGCAACGGGATGCTCTCCTCCTAGAGGTCAATTCTAAGTCTTGGGTTAGAGACTGAAGGGACCAGTAGTATGTCCGAGTTGCCTCATGGACACCACACCCTTCAAGGCTGGGATCATGGTCCCATCTCACAGATGGGGAAATCGGGGCAGGTGTGTGCATGCACTAGGAGGTGCAGGAGAGAACACACAGCCTCCCACCCTTGGCCATGCTGTCGATATGGGTCTTGTTACTGCTGCGCTTGGCTTCCTAGCTTTGCGTCCGGTCCAAATCCCAAGCCCTGGTCAAGTCATTCTGACCCATTTCATCTCGGTTTTATCTCCTCTGCTTCTCAGGAAGATGCATGTGTCTGTCATCCTGGCAGGCCCTGCACTGTTTCCTCTTGGTTCTAATTTTTGTTGTCTTCATCGGGATACTCTGGAACCTCCTTCCAGGCTCCAGCTGAGTGCTGTTGCCCCTCAAAGCTCCTGACTCCACACGTGGCTTGAAGTGCTGAAATCCCAACCACTCTGTCCTGCCTACTTCTTGGGAGCAGTGTTGGGTCCTGAGCTGTCCCAACAGTCAAGATCCCTGTGATTTCCCTCTGCACGCCTGTCACTCCAGCATGCTTCTGAGCAGTGAGCATCCTTCTCCCCCAAGAGTTCTGCCACCTGCTGTGCTGGTTTGTGACCCCCAACCCTGGCTTCTGCAGACCCCCCATATCTTGACACCCCATCTCCATGTCTGGCATTTTCTCCACAGACATCTTTGCTGCAAGCATTTTTTCCACAGAAAGAATTGGCCGTAAGGCAATCTTGCTGTAAGGATAAAATAGTGAAAAGTAAAAGAGGGACATCAGAAAGGATAATGAATGAAATGACATGAAAACAATTGATACAATTATTTATTTCTTCCTCTGTTAGGAGAGGTATCAGTTTTCCAGATACTAGGATACATATTCCTAACTAACATACCATTATTTTCTAGTATAATACAGTACACAATCTGGCTTCATGCTCTCATATTTCCCACTCCCCAGTCAGTTTTACCCCTGTATTTTCTATGTATAGTTGCTATCATCTACTATCTTAAGCATCTCATCTACTCATCACTGTATAGATTATGAGGATTAAGATTTATGTAATATTAAAATGGAAACTTTGTCAGTGGAGAAATAAAACCAAACTGTCACAGTTATTTTATCTTTTATGGCAAAACTGCCTTATGGCCAATTCATTATGTGGCAAAATTGTTTGCAGGAGAAACATCTGTGGCAAAGATGTGTCCAGCGAAACTACCTAGAACCATCCCCATCTCTTGCATCAGCCTTGCCCAAGCTTATCCCAGCAGGGCAGGACCACGTCAGCAGCCCAGCTCCATAAATCATGTGTGTGGGGCTTGGAAAGGTCTGGGGCTGGCCCACCCTGACCAACCCCTGCCCCCAGTGTCTAAGAGCCCCCTCCCCACTCTGGGGAACTAGGGTTTGCTCTGGGTCTACTCTGAGGTCTGCCTAGGGTCCTGCCTTAGCCCTCATTCTCCTTCTAGGGGCACCCCCAGATCCCATGCAATAGTCACCCCATGCTGCCTGAGCCCTGATTTCTGAGTTTCCACCTGCACTCCATCAGCACGAGCCTGGGCCTTGGTCGCAGTCATCACACCTGCATCAAGGCCAGCCAGAGCTGCCAGCGGGTAACCTCCCATCCTCAGGCCTGGAGTCATACAGACTTAGGTTCCTGGCCAGGTTCCCCTATCATAGTGTGACCTTGAGTGAGAAATCTCCTCTCTTAGCTGAGTCATTATCACATAAAAAAGAGGCCCCCCCCAAAAAAAAAAGAGGCCCAGTAACAATAATCCTCTTATATCATTTTCCTATACACTTCTTTCCCCCTGAAAAAAATTATATAGTTTAAAATAAAAAATGGAAATTATGTTTCTTTAAAAAGAAATAAAGGAAAATTGACACATGCACATTAACACAAAATTTTGCCTCTAATTTCAGGGAATTCGTGATCTCCCTGAAGCTGACAGACAGACCTCGACAGACAGACCCAGGTAGGAGCCTGGGAGATTTTCCCCAAGGCAAAGATGTCCAGGATAAATTGTTAAGCAGGACATATGGATGGTGTTTGTGATGTGTAACCTTTGGTGTAAAAACAGGGGCAATAAATAAATGTATATATTTGCATTTTTATATCTGCCTAAAGATATCCTGGAAGCATACATAAGAAAGTTAAGAGTTTACTTAGGACGGGACTAGAGAAGGGGAAAGTGGAACAAGTTGGAGACAGAGCTAGACATTTCACTATATAGATTTTGTGCTATTTCATTTGGGAACCATTAAATATAATACCTACTTGGGGTGCCTGAGTGGCTTAGTAGGTTAAGTATCCAACTCTTGATCTCAGCCCAGGCCTTGATTTTGCAGTCGTTGGTGTGAAGCCTACTTAAAAATATAAATAAATAAATAAATAAATAAATAAATAAATAAATAAATAAATAAATAGTGAATATTTTACCTATTTAAAAAATGTAACAAAAAAATGTAACAAAAACAGAGAAGTAAATAAACAACTCTGGCCTTAAAATTTTTTAAAAATTTTTTAAGAAAAAAAAAAGAGGTCTAGCAATCTACTTTGCAGGATGGGTGAGAGGATAAATGTGGAACCATCTGGCTAGTACACATGGTCTATTCCATCAACAGTAGCATGCATGCATGCATTCATTCATTCATTCATTCATTCATATTTATTGAGTGTCTCCTCTTACCTTAGAACTGGAAATACAACTGTAGGTAAAGGCCAAACCTGGTCCTTGTCTTTGTGGTCCTTACACTCTAGTGAGCGACACACATAGTAGCTAGCACACAAATACCAAGTATGGATTGTAAGGATAATGGCCAGTGCTATAAAAAGAATACAGCAGGGTATGGGGAGAGGGATAGGGGTGTCTGGGGAGGTGATGTTTGAGCAGAGATCTGAGTCATGTGAAGAACCAGCTCTCTGGAAAGGAGGAAACTCCTTCCTTCCATCAAAGACCAGGAGACAGGACCATGCCTGGGAATAGCGCAGAGGCCAGTGTGTCTCAGACAGACCAAAGGGGGAACCATGGGGGAGGTGGAGTCAGTGAGGTTGGGGGTGCTGGACAGAGAAGAAATGCTCACTTTCCAGGGGCGGTGGGGACCAGGGGAAGGTGGGGAGCAAGTTGCAACATGTTGTGATTGACAGTACCCAAGACTGGCATTGAGGACCCAGTGCCTGTTGCTGGCCTTGCTGGAGTCAGGGACAGCTCCCCCCAGCCATGGAAGTCACCTCGGAAGATGCAGACCATGGCCAGGTGCATGCCTGGAAGAGGAAATCATCAGGTAGGGAGGGCATGCCAGACAAGCTCCCAGGGGTTCCTGTATGCTTTGACTGTCCTGGGAGGCCTGATCTACCACTGGCCCCAAAACTCCACTGGTCCAGGTCTCCCCTGAAGCCAGCCAAGCAGTGTGGATTCCCCAGAGCAAGGAAGAAGGCTAATGGTCCCAGTGCCCAATCAACAACAGGCAGGCTCCAACCTCCAGATGGATATCCTAGCATAAATTGGTTTCAGAGAGCAGGCTGGCGAAAGGAGGGGTGGGGTGAAGATGGGGGAGGAGGGAGCATCTCTTCACCAGGAGAGGGAAGAGGAGAGGTAGAAGGAGTGGAGGAGGAGAGTATCAGTGCAACTGCTTTACTGGAACAAAATTTCAAATTCTATGCATCACTCACCCTTGGGGGAAATTATGTCAGAACCCTTCTGGACTCGTCCACAAGTTTTAGGAGGTGGAAATCAAGTAGTTTTAGGGGGAAAAAAAAACAACAAAAAACCAAAAAACTGTCCTAGTTCTGTAATTGGCTCCCAAGGCTCTGCTCAACAGTTATTAAAAACTGACACAAAATCTCAGAGAAATTGCTCCGGGCCCTATATTTATCATTTGCGTCGGTAAGACAAGCAGAGGCTTTTCCATAGAGTGTCAGCTATGGTATCTTTCAAGGTCAGATAATTAACTTTATTAAGAAAGAGTCAGATGTGCAAAGGGAATAGGGAGTGAGACTTAGGTGTCCCTCAGTTAACAGAAACTTGCTAAACAGAATTCCCAGGCTAGGGGTGTCATGGGTCTGATTTACACCCTTTCTGTGAAGAGTGGTTCTTAAGATGAGGTCCATGGGCCCTCATCCCCTTCCAGTATGCATGTAGAGGCTGCAGGAGATCCATGAACCTCCTGAAACTGTAGATAAAATTCTGTTTTGCGGGCTGCTATGCATTCTTTTAGGTCTGTGGTCCTCCCAGTGTGACACTACTCACTCGCCAGGTGAATGGCAGCCTCACCTGGAACATATGAGCAATGCAGATTCTCAGATGCACCCCAGAACCGCTGAATCACACCTTTAGGGACTGGAGCCCGGTCACCTGTGTTGTCATGAGCCCTCCTGGGGATTCTGATGCACACTCCAGTCTGATGCTCACTAAAGCTGTGCTCTGTAGTGGAACACAGCAGCCAAGTCAGGCCTTGGGAGCCACACTGACCTCAGTTCAAATCCCAGTTCTGCCATTTAGTGTCTCTGTCAGCTTGGGCAAGGCACTCAGCCTCCCTAAGCATCGATTACCCCATCTGTCAAGTGAATAATAACCTTGGGACAGTGGGGGAATTTTAATGCAGCAATGATGACAGATTCACGGGCTTCATCAAACAAGAGTCATGATGACAATTATGATAACGCCTTTGAGGAGGGGAGTGGTGTGAATAGAAGTGCAGGTTAAAAAGACAACTCTATAGGATGGCTTGAGCACCTATAGGATGGCTAGAGGTGGTGTCTCCAGGGATTGCTGTCATAACCACAGTGGCAGCAGTGAGAGGGATAGGGGGGTGGGTGAAATGGTTATCAGACGCCAAGTGGAGAGGTCTTGCAAAGGAGCTGATTCACTCAGCAAATACTTATTGAGCACCTGCAGTGTGCCAGGCCCTGTGTTAGATACCAGGGATGCAGATGGCTGAGTCCCTGCCCTCGTGGAGTGCATGGGCTTGTAGGAAACGAAGTCAGTGAGGAAGCAAAGGAATGCATATAGATCTCAGAGTGTGGTCAATGCCACGAAGAAGCAGATCAAACAGAGTGACATGGCTAGGTAGCATGGTCAGAGCAGATGACACTGAGCAGAGACCTGAATGATGAGCCGGAGCTGGCCAGGAGAAGCTTCCAGAGAACAAGCATGCAGGCAGAGGGAAGAGCCCGTACAAAGGCCTGGAGACAGGGCTGAGAGTCGTGGGAGGAACTGGAGAATTCACTTGAGGGCACTCAAGGCACCATGTTTCTTACATCTCTGAGACTCCACTCCTTCAGGAATGAGTAGGGAGTCAATGATCGAGGATATAATGAATATAACAAAGTGTGACGTATATAGCAGGCCCTAGGAAAATGTTTACCATTGCCTCAGAATAGTTGGCTCAATATCCCCTATGGTATTACAGGAGGGTTCTAGACATATCTCAAAAACAAAATCACTTTGAGCTTTGGAAATAAAGGTTTTGATGGCTTCAGACCAATATCAGGTGTCAAAACAGGAGGGAGTTTCCTTCAAGCAAAAGATATGGATTAAGCCTACGGATTGAGGGATGATAAACTTGGGGGATACAGAGAAGTATAAATGTCCCCACTGCTGATATAGGTATAGGCACTGCTGTTCACCAGCTTTGTGGTTCACTCCAGTCTCTTGTGAAGGAAGGTGATGCCCACTCAGCATAATAATCCTGAGTCAAGCCCCTGAAACGTGTTAGGTGATGGGATCTAGAGCTGACCTGTGATCAAAGTGGGGACCTTCAGTGGATGGTGCAGCCAGGAAAGTGGGGAATATGGGTATAGACTGTCGAAAGCTCTAGACTCAGTGACTGGAAGGAGATTGGCAAGATTCCCTCTGTGACTTCGCTGAGCCTCCTCCGTGAAATGGGAATAATCTTACTACCTGTGGGGTAGTTGTGAGGATTACGTGATGTGGTGTTACACAGTTCTGAGCACAGTGGAACAAACTACGATTCACTAAATGGTAGCTACTATTACTAATGTTGATATCAGTATCAGTATCATTGTCATCAATGCCAGCAGGGGAAGATGTGTCTCAGGGCTTCCCAGAGAGGCTCACTGAGCCCGGATGCCTCTGTGGCTAGGTGTAGGACCTGGAAAGTGTAGTACACCATCAGCTAGCCCTAGAGCTGGAAGCCCTAGAGGAGAGAGTAGCAAGTTTTGGAGAACTCCAGGATGGTGGCAGCAAGGAGCAGAAAGGAGCTTAACTGTGGTCACCTCCCCCTGGAAGCCCTCCCAGATTGTTTTGGATGCTCCCAGAGCCCCTTGTGGTTACATCTGAAGGGCACAGATCCTGCTGTGTTATAGCAATCTGTCCCTCCATCCGACTGAGGGTTCTTTGATGTTAAGGCTGGGGATGATCCATTTTTGTACTTCTAGGGTCAAGCTCCAGGTACCTGAAGAGCAGCTGCTACTTGAATGAAAAAGGGGAGCAGGGGAAACAAATAAAATATAGAATGAATGCCTGAATGAATGGGAGCAAAGGTGCTGGCTGGTCCAAGGAGGAGTAAAATTTGGGGTGGGGGTGGTGAGGATAAATGTATCTGGAAGGATCTTGGCTTGAGGTGGCTGCACGTCTTTTCTCGGACACAAGGGGGCGCCATTACTACAAAGCCTGGCCGGGAAGGCTGAAGGAATACTTCCCAGTAAAACTGATTTGATGCTTAAGTCAGAAGGGATCTGGTCCTCCTAGGGTGCAGATCAGCCTCGCTCAGACCTGAGTCGCGGGTTGCCAACAGTGACAGCTTACATTAGAGGTGCTGAGCTCTACATTGCTGCAAGTGTTCTATCAGGAGGCTGGCCTCAAGCCTGGGTCTCTGGAATCAGCCCCAGGTCTTTGCCCCAGATGTCAGGAGCTCATCAACGACCTGTGTGACAGGAGAAAAGAAAACCTTGGCTCTTCTTAAAAATCCTCCCCCTACCCCCCGCCCCCCCGAAAAAAAGAAAGAAAGAAAGTTCTCTCCCCTCTTCCTTTCCACAGGTAAACACCTTCCTTAGATAATAACAGAGAAAAGTTTCCCAAAAAGCAACTCCATTTTTAAAATTATTTCAGATTTACAGAAAGTCACAGCAATAGGACCAAGAGCATTGCTCCCCTGAACCTTCTGAAAGTTAAGCTGCTAAAAGATGCCATATCACCCCCAAATACTTTTTGTGTATTTCTTACAAATAAGGATATTCTCTACTTCACCACAGGCACCCACATTGGGAAATCACATCCATGCATTATAAGCATCTAATCCTCAGACTGCATTCAAGTTTCCCAGTTATCCTATGATGTCTGATAGCAGAGGATCCAGTCCTAAATCGTGTCTCTTTCATCTTTGGTCTCTTTCATTCTAGAACAGCTCCTTAATCTTCCTGAGATTTGCATGACCTCAAAGATTACAGGCCAGATATGTTATAAAATGTCCCTCAATATCACTTGTGCTGCCACTTCTCATTACTGGTTCAGGTTGCCCACTTTAGGACTATCACAGAAGGGATGTTTCCTTCTTGTGGCATCCTGTCAGGTAGCACACAATTTCTGTTTGTCCCATCACTGGTCAGGTTAGCTTTAATCACTTGATTAAGGTGGTGTCTGCCAGATTTCCCTGAAGTAAAGTCCCTTTGTTCCCCCTTTGTCACCAAGAAGTGTTTTGTGGAGGAAGTACCTTGGAATTAGGTGAATATTCCATTTTCCATCAAACTTTCAGCCCACTAGTTTTAACATTTGTTCATGATTCCTGCCTTAATCAAGTATTACAAAAACGGTTGCCAAATGCAATTTTCTGATTCCATCGTTCCTTCTAAATTCATCAGTTGGCAATCCAACCATAATGAAAAGCTTTCTCCTCTTTCATTTATTTACTCATTTATGCACAGACTCAGTATAGACTCATGGATTCCCATTTTATTTAATGGGTTATAGTGCATTACTGTGATTATTTATTTTGATCTTCAAATTGTCTCAGATTGGGCCCGTGGGAGCTGGCTCATATGTCTTTTTGGGATGCCCGCCGCATTCTTTGAACACTTCTGGCTCAAGGTATTGTAGGCTCATCTGTATTATGAGTTTATTGTCCTGCAGAGGGACATCTTGCAAACTCTGTTGCCCTAACCCCACGGCTGTGAAAAGACTCACCATGCAAGAGTTAAGGAACTGGAATCTGTAGTCAAGGTGGTCTGGGTTCAGATCCGTTTAGTAGCAGTGTTTCCCCTGGCAAGACACTCAACCCGTGTAAGCCTTTCCTCATCTATAAAATGATCATAATAGTTCTATGGCCTCACAGTGGAAAATATGAGGGAAATCTCTCCTATGGGGGGGAGAGAGTAGCCATCTCCTGGAGCTCACTCTGCTGCTGCTGTTGCAACACTCCCCCAGCACCAGCACGTGGCCAGTGGCCTGGAAACTGACAAGGGGATTCCCAGTGGCCACACAGGGTAGGGGGCCAGGATGGAGACCCTAACTCAGCTGCACTTACCTGTAGGATAGCTTTATCTATCCAAGTTGCCACTTCATTCCTTCCAACAGGACTTGAAATTGTATTCCATCTTCCAATACCATATCAGGGGGGAAAGATGGTTATTTGTGGGAATGAGACACACATGCAACTGGGGTTTTGTGAGGGGGAGCTCTCACATCTTAGAGATGCGCTGCAAAGTGAATGTGTTCCCTAAAAGCCCAGCTACAGATAAAGCACCTGGCGTGCAGTAGGTGCTCAATAATTGATAACCACTGCTGTGCTTCTGCTCTTCAGATGGTCAAGTGAGTTTGGGAAATGCCGCATTCCAGAGCACTCTCAGATTCATAATGCAGGCCAGAGTAATACAGATCCCAGTAATGCAGACTTGTATTTTGCTTCTGGAAGGAGGGAGCTGAGCTTCCCTTGTCTCTGACCTCTCCATAGGCCATCAATCAGCTCAGGGTGTCTTGTCACATACTAGTTGTATAGTAAATGCTAAATGGATCAGCATTTTTCCTCCAACCTGGATCTCCCTACCCACTAACCATTCTTCCTCCTCATTTCCCCATCTTTATGCTATGGACCTATCTCTCAGTCCCTCTGGCTCAGATTCTTCCTATCTGTCCCTGTTTCTTCCACCTTCTACCTTTTCCATTCTGCCTCTATGGTCTGTCAAACACACACCATGCGTCTCTGCCTCTGCAGTGGCCCAGGCCCCCATCACCCCTTGCCTCCCTGGGTCTCTGTCTCCAGCCTGCAAGGCCACCCCCACACATTCCACACATGCATTCCAAACCCTGCAGTGAATCTGTTGCCTGCCCAAATGCATACCAGCTCTGAGCTGGGCTTTCAAGGCTTATAGCCTTCCAGCCCCTTGGGAAAGTCCTGTCCCCAGGTAGAACCCAGGAATTTACATTTTCGCCATCTTGCCCAAGGACATCTTGCCTCACTGTGTAATATTGATATAGCCACCCCAACTTTTCTATAGATTTAGTATTTGCAGAGTAGATCCTTTCCTTTTTAATTTTTTTAAAATTTTTAGTTTTTTTAAAATTTCTTTTCAGTTTTCCAGAATTCATTGTTTATGCACCACACCCAGTGCTCCATGCAATATGTGCCCTCCACAATACCCACCACCTGGTTCCCCCAACCTCCCACCCCACTCCCCTCCAAAACCCTCAGTTAGTTCCTCAGAATCCACAGTCTCTTAGGGTTTGTCTCCCCCTCCAATATCCCCCAACTCACTTCTCCTCTCCATCTCCCCATGTCCTCTGTGTTACTCCTTAAGCTCCACAAATAAGCGAAACCATATAATTGACTTTCTATCCTTTCCGTTCAACCCGATTTGGATATTTGGATCTGGATATTCTACGTGGTTTCTTGCAGACAGCATATAATCAGGTCTTGTTTTTTATCCAGTGTGACAACATCTGCCTTTTAATTGGGGTGTTTTTGCTGTTTAAATATCATGTGATGATTGATATAATTGGGTTTAAAGCTACCATATTGCTATTTCCTTTCTACTTGTCCTATTTTTTCTTTATTCATTTTGTCCCCCTGCACCGGACCAATCAAGCATCTTTTATGATTCTATTTTATCCTCCTTGTTGGACTATTAATATCCCTAATTTTGTAGTAGTTGCTGTAGGGTTTATGGATTATATCTTTAACTTACCATAGTTGGCATTCAAGTACACCACTTCTCAAGAAACGTAAGGACCCTGATACGGAATACTTCACCTTCCCTCTCTTGGCTTTTGTCCTAGTGTTGTCTTGTGTTTTACTTCTACTTATATTATAATCTCCCCCAATAAATTACTATTTTTGCTTTAAACAGTTAATTATCTCTTAAAGAGGTTTTTAAAAATGCTTCTTTTTTTTTAGGGGTGTTGGTGGCAGAGGGAGAGAATCTTAAGCAAGCACCCATTGCAGAGCCCAACACAGGGCTCAGTCTCACAACCCTGAGATCATGACCTGAGTGGAAAGCAAAAGTCAGATGATTAATCAGTGGGGCTACCCAGGTGCCCCTAAAAAATATTTCTTATTATCCCATCTGTTTCTCATTTCTAGCATTTCTCATTCCATTGTATCAATTCTTATTTTCCATCTGATTATAATTTCCTTTTTTTTTTTAAGATTTTATTTATTTATTTGACAGAGATCACAAGCAGGCAGAGAGGCAGAGAGAGAGAGGAGGAAGCAGGCTTCCTACTGAGCGGAGAGCCCGATGTGGGGCTCAGTCCCAGGACCCTGAGATCATGATTTGAGCCGAAGGCAGAGGCTTTAACCCATTGAGCTGCCAAGGTGCCCCTATAATTTCCCTTCTGTTTCGAGGAGTTCCTTTAACATTTCTGAAGGTGCTTGTGATGAAGTCTTTCAGCTTGTGTATCTGGAAAAGTCTTTATTTTACCTTTGTTTTTTAAAAAATCACAACTTCATTGAGATATAATTTACATGTAAAGTTCTTTGTTTTAAAATGTGCAGTGGAACCATCAATACTAATTTTAGAACACTTTATGACCCCAAAAAAGAAACCCTATACCCATTTGCACAACTCTGTCTTCATTTTCCTCCTCTCCTAGCCTTATACACCACTAATTTATTTTCTGTTTCTATAGATTGGCGTATTGTGGACATTTCATATAATTAGAAACATATAATATGTGGCATTTTTGTCGGAGTTTTTTCACTTACCATGTTTTCAAGGTTCATCCATGTTATAACACGTATCAGTAGTTCATTCCTTTTTATGGCGAAATAATGTTCTATTGTATGGATATTCCACATTACGTTAATCTGTTCATCAGTTGATGAAGATCTAGGTTATTTTCATTCTTGACTAGTATAGTTAATTCTGCTATGAAATTTACGTACAAGCTTTTGTGTAGAAATTTTTTCCCAGGGGCGCCTGGGTGGCTCAGTGGGTTAAGCCTCTGCCTTCGGCTCAGGTCATGATCCCGGGGTCCTGGGATCGAGCCCTGCATCAGGCTCTCTGCTCGGCAGGGAGCCTGCTTCCCTTCCTCTCTCTGCCTGCCTCTCTGCCTACCTGTGATCTCTGTCTGTCAAATAAATAAATAAAATCTTAAAAAAAAAAAAAAAAAGAAATTTTTTTCCCATCCTCTTGTGTATATACCTAGGAGTGGAATCATTGGGTCATATGGTGACTATGTTTACCCTTTTGAGGAACTGCCAGACTGTTTTCCACAGTAGATCTCACGAGTGCAATCTCATCAGCAGTAGTGTATTAGGGTTTCATTTTCTCCTTTTTTATTTGTTTTCCTTCATTTTTGAAAGATGTTTTCACTATATTTCTAGTGTAATCTAGGTTGACAATTTTTTGCCTGTACTTTAAAAATATTGTCCCACTTCCTCCTAGATTTCATTGTTTCCAGTGAAAAGTCTGCAGTGAAAAATGAAAAGTTGTTCTCTCCTTTGTTTCTCTATACTTACAATGTGCTTTCTCTCTGGGTGCCTATACGATTCTCTTTTTTACAAGTTTTAAGCAATTTGATTATGGTGTAGTTGTCTAATATTCCTGTGTTTGAGGTTCTGGAACATCCGGAATCTGTGGATTAGTAGATTTCATCAACATTTTTTAAATGTTTGGCCATTATTTCTTAGGACCTTTTTTTGTTCCCCCTCCCCCAAACAAAACTCTTTTTTCCTCTACTTTGGGGTGTCCAATTATATGAATATTAGGCCCCTTGTTTCATAGCTCATGAATACTTTGTTCATTTTCTTCTTCTGTTCTTTTCTACTCCCCATATTTCATTTTGGATAGTTTCTATTGCTATTTATAAAGTTTACTAATATTTTCTTCTGCTAAAGCTAACTTGCTATTAATTCCACTCATATCCAGACATTTTACTTTAATCTCTGTTTGATTTGGGACTTTTTTTTATCTCCCATATCTCTCCTATGCATGCCTCTCCTTGCTTTCCCCTTCTTTTACATATATATTTGAAAGAGCTATTTTAATGTCATTCTACTAATTTTATTTCTGCCTCACTTATGGATATGTTTTAATTGAATGAGTTTATTCCTCATTATGGGTCAGTTTTTACTGCTTCTTTGCATGCTTGGTAATTTTTTAAAAAATTATTGTGGATTTCATGTTGGGTGATGGATTTCTTCAATTTTCTCTAAATACATTTGAACTTTGTTCTGAGATTTGGTTAAATTACTAGGAAACATTTTGATACTTTTGAGGCTTGCTTTTAAGCTTTGTTATTCAGGAACAGAATATCCTTTAGTTCAGGCCCCAATTGGCCCCAATACCAAGGAAATAGCATTCTGAGAGCTGTACCAAAAGCCTTGTGTGTTAGAAGGTCTTCCAACTCTGGTTGGTATGATTATGAACCTTTACAGACCCTGTGTGAGTTTGGAAATTAAGAATTATTCTTTCTAAAAAAAAAAAAAAAAAATTATTCTTTCTACTCCTTTTCAGTGGTTCCTTCCCAAGCCTTGGGTGGTTTACTCACATATATATACTGATCAATACTTGGCCCAAGATTTAAGGGGAACTTTCTAAAGCTCTCCAGGCCTCACTCTCCAGCTCTCCAGGTCTCAGCAGCATTCTACTCTGCACCCCACCTTGTAAATTCTAGCCTCTTTGAGCTCTATGAACTCTCAATTCTGCCTACTCTACTTAAGGAGGACTACCAGTCTCTCTGTCAGTTCCTTTTTCTCTGTTCTGTGGCTTGGAAATGCTCATCAGTAAGTAAGTTGAGGCATCATGGGGCTCCCCTCATTTGTCTCCCTTCTCTCAGGAATTTCTATAGAGTGCTCTTATAGTCCAATAACTAAAAACCATTATTTCATATAATTTTGTTTGTTTTTATTTTTAGTTGTTTAAGGTGGTAGTAGTGTGAGAGTGTATGTGGAAATGTGTTCTCTGTTATTCCATTATGGCCAGAAGCAGAAGTCCCTACTATTTATTATTAAGTATTTGCCAATCTGTTTAGTTTAACTGATATCTCATTGTTTTAAATTCTTAACTTATTTCCTCACTACGAAGGTTAAAGATTTTTTCAAGCATATACATAGCCTTTGTAAGGCCTCTCTTATCAGTTGTTTATGTCCCCTTTACTGGTTTTCCTAACGGAGAAGTTTTAGTATTTTCTTACTGATTTTTATTCGTGCTTTATATTTAAAACTATTACCCTTTTTCAATTTGTTGCAGATAATTTTTCATTCCTCACTCTTTAAAATAAATAACTTTATTGTGATATTCATACAAAGAAGCAGACAAGTAATAAATGCATTGCTTGATGAATTGCCACAGTGAACACACCTCTGAGAATTCTGCTGAGGTCCATAAGTAGAGACTTACCAGCACCCAGAAACCTCCTCTTTTGTCCTTGCTAGTGATGACACCCAACTGCTTCCCAAAGACTATCAGTATTCTGACCTCCAATGATATCAATTAAATTTGTCTGTTCAAACTTTATATGAGTAGAATCATAGGGGATATGTCCTTTTATGTCTTTTTTCATTGAACATTATGATTGTAGAATTTGTTCATGTTGCTGCAATATTTAGTAGTAGCATATTCCTATTCAATATTGCATAAATATACCACTATTTATCATCTATCTTACTGTTGATGGAAATGACGTTTGGTTTTGTTGTTGTTTTAGTTTTTGGCTTTTTGACCAACACTGCTTTGTTTTATCTTTCACATTTATATCTAACATCCAGCTGGAATTGATCTCTTATATATGGAGTGAGGTAAGGATTGGGCTCATCCCCCTCTCCCAATAAGATTATTAAGCTCTATTCCATTCCACTGGTCTATTTGTCAACTTGTGTTTTAATATCATGCTGTCTCAATTACTGCAAGTTTATAATAAATCTTGACATCTAGTAGGGTACATGTTCTAACATTTCTTTTTCCATTTGTTAGCTTTTGTTATTGCCCATCATGAATTGATGTGAGCCCTGCTTAGACTGAATCCTTGCCATCGACACAGAGATTAGTTTCTCTTCTGGTAACCCAAATCATGCCTAGAGTCCTCTGCTACAGAATCTCTCCAAAGCTGACACATGGAATCCCTTAATTTACCCTCCCCACATACATGTGTTTCTGGGACTAAGACTGTGGAGTCTGACAAGACTGAGTTCAAATCCTGCCTCTGTCACTAACTGTGAGACCAGGGGCAAGTTGTTCCTCTTTCTGGGCCTTTGTTTCCTCATCTATAAAATGGGAGTAGTCATAGTACCTAACTTATAGGGTTATTCTGAGGATTAAATGAGCTCATGTAAATGTTTAACACATGCAAAAATCAGTAGATATCATCCTTATCATTATTGCCCCATAGTCCCAGTCCTAGCTTGTTACCAAGAGGGCCAGACTCCAAGGTGGCCATCTTGCTGATCATTTGGCCCCTTCTGAGAACTGGGCTTTAGCCTTCTTATTGGCCAAGACCTATGTTACCTGCAGTCCCCTTCTATACAACTCCCCAAACACCTCCGTTTCCCAGCTCTTGGCCCCAGAAAGTCAGTCCCTCTCTTCTCTCAAATACTGTTTTGGGCTTTAGCTCTAGACAAGGTTTAAAGAATGAAGGCAAATAGCACCTTCTTAGAGAAGCTTTCCCTGCCCATACCCATAGCCATGACTATTTGTCTCTCTTCTTACTTTATTGTTCTTTATAATGCTTGGTACCTGCCATAAGATCATATATTTCTTTATTTGTTTTCTGTCTTTGCCACTAGAATGTAACTTCAACTTGGGGGGGGGGGGGGGGGGGGGGACTTTTTTTTTGCCATCACTATGTCTCCAGCACCTAGAACAGTGGCTTTTACAAAGTAGGTACTCAGTAGATATTAGTGGATTGGATGGATGAATCCTGTTCATGGATGGATGGATGCCCATTCCAAGGTGAAATCAAATCTGCCACCTTTTTACCTACATTATTCATCCACTGATTTAGTATATATTTGCTGAGAGTCTACTGTGTATCTGACTCTTGACATCTGTTATAAATTGAATTGTGCCCCTCTAAAAGGTATATTAGAGTCCTAACCCCCACTATCTCAGGGCGTGAATAGGATTCACTGAGTTGGAAATAGGGTCATTGGAGATGTAATTAGGTTAAGATGAGGTCATACTAATCCATTGGACCTTAATCCAATATGACTGGTGTCCTTATAAGAAGAGGAGAAGAGACACAGTGACATACACACAAGGAGAAAATGTCATGTGACAGTGAAGGTGGATATTGAAGTGTTGTAGTTGCCAGCCCAGGAATGCCAAGGATTGCTAAAAAACTGTCAGAAGCTAGAAAGAGGCAAGGAAGGATTCTCCCCTGCAGGTTTCAGAGAAAGCATAGGCTCATCGACACCTTGATTTTGGACTTCTGTCCTCCAGAACTGAGAGATAATAAACTTCTTTGTTTTAAGCCTCCCAGTTTGTAGTACTCTATACTTAGGAAACTAATATAGCATCCCTCTGCTGATTTGCCTTGTAAGACATGAAATTATTATCCACGCCTGGAGGTCCCCCTTAATATTCTTGATTTCCAGTGACAGACACCAGGAAAGCATTAAGCAGAAAAGGTTATCAGGCAGTGTATGAAATCTCCTGGAAGACTGGAGAGCGAGCTGGGGTCCAGGAAGGAAGACATGAGATATAGCCCAAATCCAACCATAGGACCTATTGGTTATGTGGTAGGCAGATTCTGCAATGATTGCCAGGGGTCCCCACCTCGTGGTATTCAAGACCTTATGTAATCCCCTCTTGAGTGTGTGCTGGACTTAGTGTCTTACTTTTCATGAGTAGAACACCATAAAAAGTGATGGAGGGGGGCACCTGGGTGGCTCAGTGAGTTAAAGCCTCTGCCTTCAGCTCAGGTCATGATCCCGGAGTCCTGGGATCGAGCCCCACATCGGATTCTCTGCTCAGCGGAGAGACTGCTTCCTCTTCTCTCTCTGCCTGCCTCTCTTCCTACTTGTGATTTCTGTCTGTCAAATAAATTAAAAAAAAAAAAGTGATGGAGGCATATGAATTCTTATAGTGGATTACAGAAAGCCTCTGACTTCTATCTTATTCTCTCACTTGCTTGCTCTGTTGGAAAGGAGCTGCCATTTTAAGAGCTGCCCTGTGGAGAGGACCACATGGCAAAGGACTGAGGGAGGTCTCTGACCAACAGCCAGTGAGGAACCAAATCCTGCCAGCAAGCACATGAGTGATCTTGGAAGCTGACCTTTTCCTGGTT
This sequence comes from Enhydra lutris kenyoni, assembly GCF_002288905.1. Lineage (NCBI taxonomy): Eukaryota > Metazoa > Chordata > Mammalia > Carnivora > Mustelidae > Enhydra > Enhydra lutris. The sequence goes on along the minus strand of NW_019154094.1, from coordinate 41,483,364 downwards.
GATACCTTGACTGTAACCTCATCAGAGAGCCTGAGCTAAAGGGCTCAACTAAGCAGTGCCTGGATTCATGACCCACAGACACTGTGAGATCAGAAATGTTCTTTTAAGCTACACAATTTGGTGTGATTTGTTACACAGCAATAGGTAATAGCTAATATAGGGTGCAACTGCTGTGGGAAACCCTGGTCACTAGTCAGATGATTTATGCTTTCCTCTTACGCCTTCAGGATGAATCAGCCATTGTCCTTCCTTCTTTAAATTACTCACTCCAGATAGAAAAACTCCTAGGTAGAATCATTTGATTGGTAAAATTAGGTCATTGCTGAAAAAGAATGCAGATCCTGTATGGACAAAAAGAAAAAAAAAGTCAGTCTTGTTTAGGTTTTCTGGTTGTATGCTTATAGCAATCCTGACTTCTCAGCACTTACTAATTCATTATCTGTGTCACTAAGTCATTAATGCCTTATCCACTAGACTGTGGGCTCCTAGAAGACAAAAACTGTCTTGTTTGTTACTCATTCCTCTCCATCTGATACCTGGCCTGACACATACTAGGTGACCATTAAATGGTTAGTGAATGAATGAATGAAATCTTGGCACCACTCACTCATTCTAGTTTGTGACATGGAGCAATATTTCCCAAATTTTTCTTACAAGAATCAGCTGGGGATGCTTCTTAAAAATCGAGAATTATGGGTTCCATCACAGGTCTGAGATGAGGCCCACAAAGTTGTATTTTAATAAGTTCTGCATGTAATTTAGGTAACCTGGAGCTATAATATCATTTGTCTGTAAGACCGTATCCCTCTCAGCCCAGCCAACTATGAGCTAAACCCTATCTGGATATTTTGTTGTCTCCAACACAAATGACCCATCTTTCTTTGCTCTTGGAAGACGTGCTGGTCTGCTCCTCCTGTCATCTGCAGGGTCTTCTTTGCTTTCTTTCTGGTTTCTCCATGAGCATTAAACATCAGTCCTGTTGTGAATATGGAGGAACTCTTAATGAGATCAGTGGATGGGACACCTCAGCAGTTGCTATGTAGGCTCTACAGATAGAGACCAGGTACATAGTCCTGCTGAGCTATTTGCTACCTGTGTCACTTTGGTGAATCTCTTCATCCATCCATCCAACAACTATTTCTTGAGTCCTGTCTCTGTGGCGGAGTAAGTTCAGTACACAGGATTTTTCAATGGATGAGGCAATCCCAGCTCCTGCCCTTATGAAGTTCACTCTCTCAGGGAAGACAAACATTGGACACTTTAGAACTTGAAGGCTGTTGTGTTCATGATTGAAGAACACGATGTCAATGTGGTGGTTTTCAGACAGGGAAAATTTTGTTTCCCCCAGCAGACATTTGTTAATGTCTAGAAATCTTTGTGTTTGCACAACCTGGGGGAATGCTCCTGGCATCTAGTGGATACAGGCCAGCGATGCTGCTAACTGTCATATACTGCCCAGGCCAGTCTCCACAACAAAGAATTCGGCATCTCCAAATGTCCAAAACACCCAAGCTGAGAAACACTGTGCTATAGAAATGCATGGCAGGGGATCCTCTACTAGTCAGGGTGGTGGCATCAAGGAAAACTCCCTTGAAGAAGTAACATTGACAATCTCAAGGATAAATTAGCCAGGCATTGTGTATGTGTGTGTGATGGAGTGGAAGAGTGTTCTCAGCAGAGAGAACAGCACTGCAAAGGTCTGGAGGCTAGAAAGCATCGCGTCCCTGAGGAACTGAGATAAGTTCACTGTTTCTGGATACAGAGCGTAGTGGGGTTTTGTAGGACCGATGAGATTGCATGTGTGAATCATATGCTACAGAAAAGGTGAACGCTCCTAACATTCCGTGGGCCGGGTCACTAGCTAAGCACTTCCCATGCACTCTCTCATCAAATCCTCACTGCAACCCTCTAAAATACTTGTTGTTTTGCCCTCTTCCAGGTGAATTAGAGAAGTGTGACAAGTTGACGTTCACCATGCTTTTGTTGTCACAGAGCCTGGCACCAAACAAAATGTTAGTTCAGGCACCAAGGAGAGGATCAAGTTGTTTGCTTATTGAGTGAGTGAGTGAATGAGTGAGAAAACCAGGAACAAATCTGGGAGCCCTAGAGCAGAGCTGAGTTAGACAGAAATAGCCCATGGGGCCTGCAGAACGGAAACAGGACCACAGTGTCATTCAGACAAGGCAAGAAAATATCCTGACACCCAGGTGTGATTAACACTCACAGCTCTGAAAGTCCTGGTTTCTCCTGCTCCTTCTTACCCGCCCTTGATGGAGAACCCATTCCAGAGGGCACCTTAACCCTCAGCTGCCTGTCCTATCACCTCATCACAGAAGGACATGGAATTGACCTGGCACAATGCATTTTTCAAAGTCTGCATTGTTGCATTGAGGATTTATCTAGTGACCTATATTGTGCCTTCTCACAGCGTGGCTTTTGGGATCCATAGCAATCCAGGAGGAGTTCACCAAAGTGCGGGTTCCCAGACCTCATTCCAAACTCTGAGGGTGGGGTACAGAAAAATTTAAAAATCTGTAGGTTGTAGATTTTCACAGTCTCTTCAGATGACTTTTAGGCAGGCTAACGTGTGAGAGACAGCTCCAGGAACCAGCAGAACAGTCAGCATTTCAGTGGGCAGCCTGTATCTCCCATAGAGGTCCTGCCCGGCTAGAGATGGCTATGGTTGCTGAAGCCCAACTGTGTGCCAGACTCTAGGCTAAGCCGTTCCATTCATGGCTGGCTCAGGGATCCACACAATGGGCCAGGGCTCTTCTCATCATCTTACAGATGAGGAAACCAAGGCCCAGAACATTGAAATACCTAGCCAGAAAGCTGGCTTTCCTCCATCCAAGCAGACTAATCTGTGGTTTAGAAAATAGCACCTCATTTAATAGTGCAAAAATCTGTTTGTGACTTGGAGAAGGTCGTTTGGTTGAGTTCACCTTGCTGGGGTGTGAAATAATTTTTTTTCTCTTTCTTTTTTTTGTTTTGTTTTGTTTTGTTTTGTTTTGTTTTGTTTTGTTTTGTTTTGTTGCTGAGTCATTTACTCAAGAGAAAGACCCCTAGGGGCTTTTAGAACAAGCTGGGGAGACACAATGTGAATCTCAGCTCCAAGGGAGGAATGAAAAGAAATCAGACAGCAGGAAGGTAAGGAGCATAGCCTAGAACCTAGGGGATCTGGCATCTTGTACATGGGGGACTGATTCTCTGAGCCCTCTAGGCAAAGCCAAGCTATGGCACTTAACATGTTTATAGACACTGGATCTTTGCTTAGCGCAAAGAATGAGCCTGATGGATGGATTCATGACCTGAGAATGCCTCCAGAGAGCCATGTCTCTGTCCCACCAGCCCATGTGTTGAGAAGAGAGCCTAAGGCTGGTGTTGAGGGATTTGGGCTAAGGATCCAGAGATCTGAGTGTCACTTTGTTTTTGGTCTCTTTGCTAACCTTGAGTCAACCTCCATCCCTCACTGAGCCTCAGTGTTACCTGGATGATGCTGGGTTTAAACCAATTGCTTTCTAAGGATCTTCTGGTTCTAGACTGTAAATTCTTAACCTCAGGGCCTGGCACAGAGTAGGTGCTCTATAAGTATGCCTTGAATACATGAACTTGCTTTAATACAATATTCTGTTCCTGATGAAACTGAGGTCAGATCAGTGGTCAGCTCCTTCTCCCTACACATTGCCCATAGGTACAGACACCAACTCTGATCAAGTGCTATCTCTGGGTTCTGTCTCCAGCCTGTTTGACCCTCCATCGTCCGGTGCAGTGCCTCAGTTTCTCCCTCCTTCTCCTTCCCTCCTACTACCTATAGTCCTGCCCCTTCCTATCCAGCCATTGTAGTGCAGCCTGGGAATCTTCAACTGGAACTAGTACATCTCTCTTCCCAAACCCCAGTTGCCCATTGATTGCCCACTGGCATCTCTCCTGTGTACCCCAAACTACATTCCACCCCAGGCCCTGCCATTTTCTCCAAAGCCAGGACACAACAACTTTCACAGAACAGTTTTCATAGCTCACCTGGAGGAAGTTGGAAAGAGCAGGGTAGGATAAGGCCACCTTACTGAGGGCCCATGTGTCCTATAGGTCATGGCACCGCAGTGTGGAGAAGGGGGCGATACACTGGTCCCTCTATACATGTAATATGCCTCAGTAGCCCCACTCTAGATGTAGGAAACATCACAACTGACCTGTTGGTGGGGGCAGGTGCAGGGAGGGCCTTTTTGGACCTTTTTGTGGCCACAATAATACAGATTTGCAGGAAGAGTAGATAGTAGGGAGCTACTCCCCTGCTTGTTGTGCTCTTTCACTGACCAGCTGTGTGGCTATGTGTGTCACTCAGCCTCTGAACCTCAGCATCCTTCTCTGCAAAAGGGCTGTTGCAGCTCACCTTCCTCAGGGTTGCTAGGAGGATTGCACAAGAAAATGGGAGTGAAGGTACATCGTAAACTCAGAGTGCTTTGCACGTATACTAGGTATTATTATCGAACATTACCAGGAAGGGCTGGCCCCTGTCCAGAATTTGCAATCTCCGAATCCTTCCACTTTTAGCTGCTCCCAATAATGGCCTGCCCAATGAGGCTGGCTGCGTTTCCGATTTTGGCTCTGAGGAGAACATTGATCTGGAGTGTGCTTTGCGAGGATGGATGAGTGGACACCCAACCACTCTCCAAACTGGATCTCAGCCTCTAAATGATTAATGTATTCAGGCTGCAAATAGTACCCTACATCCTGGTGCCTCCAGGATGCTTGGGAAAAAAATACAGCCTCCTCAGCACTTTCGAACATGAGGGCATGGCCGAAATGAGGTCTGGTGTTTGCTAAATTTAGGATGGGTGCTCCTTCATGTAAACAGGATGTTGCAGTGTTGGGCAGCAGGGTTTGCCTTCTCTATTCAGATGGGTTGAGGCTTTGTTTCCTCCTTAGTAAACTGGAAAGAAGCCTGGGTTAGAAATTAAGAGATGTAGGCTTGGGTCTTGACATTCTCCCCAACTGGTTGTGTGTCTTCTACAAGTTTTGACTTCCTACTTGTAAAACGGAGACATCAATCTTAACATGGGAAAGCTCTTTGAGAACCAAGAAGGAAGCGCCAGGTAGGTACAAAGCTTCTGGGTTTGTTAGTAGACTGTGCATCACATAAAAACTTCATGGAGCCATCTATAAATTCTTGGGCTCAGAAATGGGGCATAAATGGGATGTCAGTTACTTCTGAGCCCATCCTTATCCCTGAGCCTATGGCAGTTGACTTTAGGCATCTGAGTCTCAGAGATGCTCTTTCCTCCCTTCATCCCTTAGTACCCAAGACAAGACCGGCACATAGTAGAGTTTCAGAAAAATGGTCATTGCGTGGATGAGGATGCATTTGCAATAACAGAGACCAGATTCTCCACCCAGTCCCACAAGGAAAATGCACCAGACAGAAATATCAAATAAACCACAACTCACCTATAGGTGACCACTATCCTGTGATCCCCACAACGGCAGGGACGATGGTTTGGAGTATCTGCCATTAATTCAATTTAGACATCAACTTTCAGGCTCCCTCACCCTAGCTTCCCTCACAGAAACATCCACGACAGTGAGCTCTACCTGGAACATCTTCATTTTAGAAGAGAATCAGCTGTGCAGACAAGTGTATGAGCCTTCACCACCAATAGGGCAGCAGCTGTCACCTTGAAATCTTGGAACAACATGAGCCCTGCATTCAGACTTCTGTTTTGTTTCTCCCTCTAGTCTCATTTATTGTTCTGCTAGAAATTACATGCATCCCCTTGGCTTGCAGTCCAACTGGCCAGAGCTAGCCATGCAGCCTGAAGTCAATGGCAGAGGAGAGGGGAGGCCAGTAATGCACGGGAGCATCTGTGCTATTTGAAGCATCCTAAGACCCAAGGCTTGACTGAGAGATGGCCCTTTATAATCCAGGTTGGGCCTACCAAGCAGCTGTGTGTTCCAGGCTGTCGCAGGGGTTTTCCAGTTTTTCCCTCATGCTCTCCTTCCAACACCCCAGAGTGGTAGAAATTGCTAACTCCAGTTCGCAGATGAGTGAACTGAATCTCAGTGTAGCCAACCACCTCCTCGGGTTCACAAGGCCACTGACGAGTAAAGCCAGAACTCAAACACAGGTTTATTTTTTAAAATTCCAAGCCCAGTGCTTTCCCCCACCATGACACCTTATGGGCACAAACAGTCCAGGTGCTTCAAGACAAAGAAGTAAGAATGAGAATATGTGAGAACACAGGAAAGGTCAGAAAGTCTGGCAGCAACCAGAGAAGTATGTGTACTGCCATCTTCAAATGGTATCATTCAGGAAGGAAGCCCTGGACTGGGAAAAGTGATGACAGGTGAAGAAAAGAGATGCCTTAGAAATGTGGCTTGATGTATTGGCTGCCTCCCGCAAAAGTCCCTGGGACACTGAACAGAGTCATGTAGATTGTGCCTCATCTTTGAGAAATGAGGACTGTCTCTTCATGCTCTCAGGTTATTTTTGAAATGAACATTTCCTCCATCCCACAGAGGATTCATTATTTGGAGTGTGTCATGGTTGTTTTGTTTTGTTTTTCTGGGTTTTGGGGCCTTTTTTTTTTTTTTTTTTTACCATCAACTTCTTTTGGATCTAGTTGAATCCCAGAGGGGATAATAAATATATGGGGTAGGAAGCAAAACAAAGAGAGAAAAACAACCTCAATTTTCAACAAACTACCTTTAACAAATGGATTCAGGTCTTCATCTGCTCTTTGCCAACCTATAAGAGGCTCCGTTGTGAATACAATAACCACAATTTGGAGAAGTACAGCAGTGGGGTTGGGGAAGGGATGGTCTGTTCTTGTTCAGAAGAGCCCTGGTTGTTCAAACTTTCTCATACAGGGCTACCATCCCAGGCCTGTCTGAGCAGCTCTGCTGACTGATTCATGGAAGACCACTTGATCACTCAGCAGCTCTGACAGTGAGAACGTTCACCAGTCCACTGGCTCCACAACTGCCTTCCTAGCCCTACCCCCTCCACGCCCTTGCTCTGCCCCATCTGTCTTTCCTGGGACAGTCTAAAGGGGTGCATGTTTTATTAGGTTGTTCAGGCATTAAAAAGTGGGTGTCTGATCTGTTCCACACAACCCAAAGCCTTGACCGTCAAGACTTTTCAGGTTATATCACATCAGGTCATAGATGGCAGCCACAGCCAGGGAGGTGTGAAAACCTGAAGGACAGAACGGTGTTCCCAGGGCCACCCATGAAGCCTCTGCATTCATGAGTATTGGTCGCAGGGAGGGGCACGGAGTTGAAGAAGCTCTTTCTCCCAGAAATGATTCACTGTCACTCTGATCCTGTTATAGGTGCTCATGCCCACTTGCAGTTCCCTGTCACCTTTAGGATGGAATCTGACCACCCTCAAGTGGCTTCTGAGGCCTAGGGTGTTCTGGCTGCTCCCTGTTCTATTACGCAAGCTTCCCTCTTCCCACCAGAACGCTGCATGGCTTCTTAGGCATCTCCATGCAGCCTGCTGCTTCCCACCGTGCAGGCTCTGCTCCCGCCATACCTGCCACCAGGCACGCCCCTTCTCCCAGTCTCCTTCAGGCCCACACACGCACTTATGCACCCACATACCCCTGGGTATCTCTCATGTGTCACCTAAGATGGGCTCCCAGGAGCATCTCCAGCTATTCTGAGACTAAAGTAAGGGTATTTGGTCAGTGCTCCTATTTCCCCTCTGTTGGGCCATTGAGCTCTGTATGGAGAGGAGAGGGTCTCATTTATCTGTGTCTCTTTCCACCCAGCACAGGGCCGGGTCCCACAAGAAGCACAGCAAACAGACGAATGATCCAGAGGCCCTTGGCAACTGTGGGAAGGGCTTCCAGTATTCCTCCCTGTTACTCCCATTTCAGCATCTGTCATGCAGGTCAGCAGGAATACAGGATTTGGTCCCCAGCAGTGCTCATGTTCCATTGTCAACAGAAAGATGCCCATGTTGGGCAGAAAGTACAAGAAGAGGGCCAAGAGGAGAGGACTTTGAGATTCATTCTCTTCTCTTCTCTTTTACTTTCCTTTTTAGAGGATATAGTGGCCTTCAAGGGAAAATAGTAAAACAAGACAAAACACCAAACAGTTTTCATTCTCTTTTCTTCTCGCTCTCCATATCTATACCTGACTTTATGCAGTCATAGTTCGGACTGTGCATTTCCCCTTCTAACGAGATTTTCCCTGGGGCCCACACTCAGGCTCAGTCCTGGATGGGCAGACTGGGGGTATTTCACCATGGGGGGGGGCAGCCAGTGGCAGCCCCTTTCCGAAGCCCCCCATGCTAGTTCTTGTGCTCAGGCCTCATTCCGGGTGCCTACCCCCCTTCTTCTCCTCCCTCCACCCTGCCCCTGAGCCCCTCGACACCACCACCACCACCACAACCTGCCTTGATGCCTAAGTGGGAGGGAGTTGATATGTATGACTCATGTTCAGTGCTTTACGCTCAAGCGCGCATTTCGTGCTTACAACAGCCCAGCAGGGTAAGTGCAATTTCCCCTTTCCTAAAGGCGTGGAAACCAAGGCTCAGAGTGAGGCAGCTTGCCCACCAGCCACTGAGGGCTCTGGGGTCTAGGATCTTGGCTGTTCCTGAATCAACAGATCCACGTACCCACTCCTGTCATCAGCCTGACACTCTGGTTCTTGCCCAGCAAACACCGTACAGCCCGATTAGGATCCAGTTCTCCAGCTATCAGATAGAGATGGGCTCTACATACCAAGCATGTATTTCCTGAGAGCAAGCAGAGAATCTTGGCTGAGAGCACAGATGGGACAGTGCTGCCACTTATAGACTATGACCCTGGGCAAACTTCTCAACCTCTCTGTGCCTCAGTTTCTGCATCTGTGAAATGGGATCTGCCTCATAGGGCTGTTGTGAGGATTAAAAATACTGATAGAAGCAAGCTACTTAAAACAGTGCTGGGCACAGAACACATGCTACATAATTACCCTTATTATTATGACTCATTATTATCGTCTCTTACTGAGACAAGTTCTTTCTAGGCAGAATATGCTCACACCCCACCCTTTTGGGCTCTCTACTATCTTATTTATTAGGGGGTTGAGGATATCCAGGTCATGGGATTTCCTGATAGATAACATTTATTGTAGCCCTATTTTGTGTCAAGCCTTTTCTATCCATTACCTCTACTCCTAACAAATACCCTGTAAAATAAGTATTCTTACCACCAGTTTTCAGATGAGAAAACTGAAGGTCAGGCTCCTGACTGGCCAGAGGCAGAGCCAGGAATCAAACCCAGGTGGGTCTGGAGCCAGAACCCCTGCTCTCTTTCACCCCTGTGTCTTCACTGGAAGATGCAGTGCTCGCACTGGTCTCTCCTTCTTCAGTAATCTTTTTGCTGGGGGTTTTATTTTCACTTTGAAGGTGTACCACCCTCTTGAGCAAGAAGCAGCGGCTTTGGGTAGATTGTGAAGACTTGATTTTCCAGCTCATCGATGATGTTGGCTGTGAGAGGCTGGGAAGACGGTCCCTGTCCCCTGGGTCTTTCCCAAATGGAGCCTGTGCCTAAAGCAGAAGTGCTGGTCACCAGGATGGCCCTAGCATTCCTCCCCAGGTCTCTGGAAAGTTCTCTTGGGGAAGTTGGAGGTGAGAAGCTTTCTCCATCCTTCCCTCCTTTTGCCTTCTTCATTCATCACCAAATATTCTTTGAGTTCTACTTATTTAGAGAGTCAGGCCCCTGAATAAGGGGACTAGCAATTACAAAGGTCCTGAGGTAGAAGGGAGTTGGTTGGGTTTGGGAACAGAGGGGAGGTTAGCATGAGTGGAGGTGGCTGAAGCTGGGGAAGTAGGAGAAGATGAGTATGGTTAAGTGGGTAGTGGCCAGACTTTTGTGGGCCTCCTCTGCCCTGGGAGGAATTGAGGTTCTATTCCAAATATAGATGCCCTTGGTTGTTCTGAGGCTAAGAGGCCATATGTGAGCTTATTAGTGGCTCTGCCTACACCTGCTCCATCCACCCCAGGATCACTCCATTCATGTTCTCCCCACCCCCGTAGTTGCTCAGCTATAACTGCAAGGTCATCTTCAACTCTTCCCTCACCCTTACCATCTGTCGTCTGATCCGTATTCCCTTCTAAAAGATTCCTTAAGTCAACCCTTCTGATCCAGCCCTGGGCCCGTCCCCTGGGTCAGGGTCCCCACTCTGCACAACCCATCTGTGTGACATGTAGCCATGTCCTCCAATGTCTCCAATCTCCATTGCTTCCTTGGAATCCATCCTTCACAGACTTCCTCAAACTCAAATCAGGCAGTGTCCCTCCTGACCTGCAAAACCTTCCATGTCTACCCATGACCTAAGCTGTGCTGTTCAACATGGTAACAACTCACCACGGGTGTTTATTTAGATGTAAGTTAATTAAAGTTAAATAAAACTTAAAATGCATATCCTCAGTCGTGTGAGCCACACCTCAAGTGTTCAGTAGCTCCCGATGCCTGCCATATTGGACAACACAGGTATAGAATATTTCCCTCACCCCTGAAAGTTTGGAAAGCACTGGACTTTATGAGATAGAATTCAAACTTGTTGGCCTGGTATTTGAGGATTCAAACAATGTGAGCTCTACTGGCCTGTCCCAGTTCATTTCCCATCAGCTCTTCCCATGCACACTTAGCTCCAGTCAAATCACACAGCTCTGTAATCCCCAAACTGTTGTGTTAGTGTCTTGTGCGCCCTTCTACGGTTTTATGCAGACACATGCAAATATGTGTGTATGGGGTGTGTGTGCTAATAGATATGTGTCTATGTGGAAGTCTATTTTCTTATTTCTTCTCTTTTTTTTTTTTTTTTAAGATTTTATTTATTTATTTGTCAGAGAGAGAGAGAGAGCGAGCACAGGCAGACAGAGTGGCAGGCAGAGGCAGAAGGAGAAGCAGGCTCCCCACAGAACAAGGAGCCCGATGTGGGACTCGATCCCAGGACGCTGGGATCATGACCTGAGCCGAAGGCAGCTGCTTAACCAACTGAGCCACCCAGGCGTCCCTTATTTCTTCTCTTTATACAAAAGGTAGAGTACTACGGTTTCTTTGGGGGAATTATGAAAATGTTACAAAGTTTAGATGGTGGTGATGGTTGCACAACTCTGTAAATATACTAAAAGCCATTGAACTGTCACTTGAAACAGATGAACATTACGGTAGGTAAATTACATATCAATAAATCAATTTTTTAAATTTATTGAGATAGATCCATTTTTTAGAAAAATATACAGGATGACTGTTTTGCATCTTGGGTTTTTTTTTCCCATGTTACAAAATACCTTGGCATTCTTTCTCAACCAAGGTACGTAGGGCTTCCTCATTCTCTAGACAACTGCAGAATGATCCATTGTGTAAATTTCCATTATTATTTACCAGGCTCCCAGCTGATAGACACTTGGGGTCACTCCAGCCTTTTGCTGTTCTGGACAGTACTGGAGGAATAACGTGTTCCATGTGTGGGCTGGTGTATCTGTAGAACAGACTTCTACAAATGGTATTGCTGGGTCAGAGAATGGCTGCATTTGTAATTTTGACAGATATTGCAAATCTCTCTCCATAGAGATGTTTTGGTTTACAACTCCCACTAGCAGTATCTGAAAGTACCTATTTCCCCAGCTTTCACCAACAGACTTCTGAATGGTTCGTCAGTGCAGTTTTAAATTACATTTCTCTAATGAGTAGGATTGAGCAGATTTTCATATATTTAAAAGTCTCTGGGGTTCATTTGGGGGGAAACTGCCTGTTCACACCATTTTAATTATGTCGCTGGCCTTTTCCATCTTGATTTACAGAAACTCTTAATACATTGCAACAATTATCCTTTGCCTGTGATGTAAGATATTCTTTTCTCCTAATTTGTCGTTTGCCTCTTATAACTTTGCTTATGTTTTTTTCTTCACACAGAAACTTAAAAGATTTTTTATTTAAAAAAAAAGATTTTTTATTTTATTAAGTTCACCAATCTTATCTTTCCTGGCTTTTGGATTTTGAGTGATAGAAAGACCTTACCTTCTCCAAGGTTTTAAAGTAATTTGCCCAAACTTTATTTTGATAATTTACAGGTTTATGTTTTTGCTATTAAATTATAATTTTGATCTGCTTGATCCATTTGGTGTATGGTATGGTGTATGGATTCAACCACATCTTTTTCTAAATGACTACCCTTTTATCTTAACACCATTTAGTAATAAATTCATTTATACCCCCACTGACTTGAGATGTTGCCCTTATCATATACCAATTTCCTGAATGCATTTGAGCCCATTTCTGAACTTTCTACTCTGTTCCATTGGTATGCCCATCTCTTTATGTGCCAGTACCACACTGGTTTAACGATTGAAGTTTTGTGGTATAAATCCAATTTGAATCCATCCACCTGCTCTGTGATGCCTTCCAAGATATCCTTAAACAAATTAGACATCCCTTCCCCTCTGATCTTAATGGACCTTATGCCTCTGACCCCTAGCAGACTGCAAGCTCCTTAAGATCAGAGCTTTACCCCCTATGACTGGGTTGGGGTCTGGCAAGGGACCTGGCAAGGAGCAAGCCACCAACACCCACACTCATCCCTCCTTCAGGTACGCAAGACTGTGATTTCTCACACATCACATTTTGCCTTATTTGAAAATCAAGACAACTTCCCTGCCTTGAGCCTTCTGGCATTTCTCTGAGAGTCTTCCCAGATGTCTCAGGACCTGGGCTGGAGGCTCTGCAGCGAACTTGGGTGTCTTTTCAGGACCAGCCACTCCTCTTCAGACTTGGGACACTCAAAAGGCCTCAGGGACTGGCCTCTCCTCTCCTCTTTTGGTCATGAAGCCCCATTGACCCAGCTCCTCTGTGTCCAGTGGGAGGTTCCCTCTCTTTATGGAGAGAAAGTAGAATTGGAGTCCAATTATTCTTTCGTCTGTCAACATGACAAGAAGGGCACTTTGCCCTGCTCTTGGTGTCCACTCTGCACTGGAAAAAAAAAAAGCCTTTTCCGCTGACCCCAGTGAGTTTTTGCAAGTCTGGGCCAGTCCATGGCTGTCAGCTCTTTTTAAGTATCAGGCCACTTTAAGGGCTGCCCAGCACTTGGCAAACATTTCTGGAACCAATCCTTGATACCAGACACTGTGCCATGTGCCAGGGGGGCACTGAGATGGCTTCCATCTGTCCTTAGAGAACTGCATGTCCAGGAGGGCACCTGGATGGACAGAGGGAAAAACACCAGCATGGCATTTAATGCAGTAAGGTGTGCACTGGGTGGTCTTTCTGGTCCCCAGGTCTCTCTTCTGCAATGGAGCTCAACATCATGTGGCATTTTCTCAAACCTGGGTTGGACTTTGAACCTGTCTGGACTCCCTCATCCCCACATTGTACCTGTGACAACACAGGAAGTGACAACACCATAGGTCCCGGGGAAGCCAGACTCAGGGCTGAGAATTGGGACCTGGAGCCCGGTTCTCTGACTTTCCACCAGCCTCACTGTCCTCTCTCTCTACCTCACTCCCAACCCAACTAGCTCCACGTCCAGTCACAATAAACCTCCCAGACATCTCTTGATTCCCTACCCTCCCACTGCCTCCACTGCTGCAGGTAGGACCCCAACCAGCATCCTCTCTCCTCTGGATTACTGCAGTGCCCCCGCACTGCTTCCCCCAGGGCACAGGGAAGCCAGTGGGATCTTATCAAAACTCCATTCTCATCAAGCATTTTGTTTAATAACTCTGTAAGTGTACTAAACCATTCCTTAAATATACCTATTGCTTTTCTAATTACTTAAACTTTTTATTTTGAAATAATGTCAATTTGCATGTGATTTTAAGAAATAGCAGAGAGGTCCTGTGTACCTTTCAAAACCCAGTTTCCCCAACTGGCAACATCTTGAATTATTGTTCCCTGTTGTTTTTTGTTTTTGTTTTTGTATGTTTTAAAGACTTTATTTATTTATTTGACAGACCGAGAACACAAGTAGGCAGAGAGGCAGGCAGAGGGAGAGGAGGAAGCAGGCTCCCTTCTGAGTAGAGAGCCTGGTGTAGGGCTCGATCCCAGGACCTTGGGATCATGACCTGAGCCAAAGGCAGAGGCTTTAACCCACTGAGCCACCCGGGTACCCTGTTCCCTATTGTTTTTAAGATAAAGATAGAGATTGTTTTGTCCTCCTTCCTCACCCCAGGCCCTTTGCACTTGTGTTTCATACTTTCCTGAGTATTTCTCACCCCTATACATATTGTTACTGTGTTTTAGTCTTCAGACCAAGCAGTCCTTCATCAGAGGAGTCTTTGTGACCATACAGACCTTCTCATGTCTCTTCTTTCATGGTGTTGTGTGTGTTTGATTTTCCCTTATGAGTACTTACTTCAGGATATAAATATACAACAATTTGTGTTTTACTGATTATTATTCTCCTCTACTAAACTATGAGTCTATGAAAGTCAAGATAATATTTGTTTTGTCCATTGAAACATTCCCATAACCTAGTAGAGGGTCTGGCATTGAGAAGGGACCAATAAATATTTCTCAAGTGAATCAGTGAGCAAACGGGGAGTGAGTAGGGAGAGCAGACATGATGGTGAGCATGATGGTGAAGATATTTTTTTAAAAGATTTTATTTATTTGACAGACAGAGATATCACAACTAGGCAGAGAGGCAGGCAGAGAGAGAGAGGGAAGCAGGCTCCCTGATGAGCAGGGAGCCCGATGCGGGGGCTTGATCCCAGGACCCTGGGATCATGACATGAGCTGAAGGCAGAGGCTTTAACCCACTGAGCCACGCAGGCGCCCCAGATGGTGAAGATTTTATTAGCAAACCTTTATTGAGTGCCATGCGATATACTCAATACTTATGTGAATTGTGTTGTTTAATTCACTAACATTTAAAATATTCTCAATTGTCATCTATCTAGCTTTTTTCCCTTGACTTTTTAATCAGTGCCTGATGTTATATATTTACTTAGTACCCTGATTCCTCATTAATGTAAATTTCACTAGCTCAGAAATTTAGTCTTATCCACTTCTGTGTCCATAGAGCCTAGTTCAGTGCCTGGTGCATTGTAGGTGCCCAATGAGTGTTTGTGGAATGACTGAATGATCTTAATAAATGTATGGGGTGGGTAGAGTTACTACCCCTACCTCATTTTAAACATGAAGAGATGGAGGCTTGAAGGAAATTAAGTACCTTATCCAGATAAAGGCCACACAACCATGCCTTGAACCTGAACCCTCTGACTGTGTAGCACATAAATTTAACTGTGAAGCTTTCCAAGTTTGGGTTCCCCCAAAACAGACCTTGAAACCAGGATTCAAGCCCAAGTAGTTGATGTGGAAGGTGCTTCCAGGAAAAGACAGTAGGAGAGATAGGAGTGAAGCAGAAAAGGGAAGGGAAGGAGTCCAACAAAGGTATGTCATCGAGCAGCTCACCCCTGTGGCCATTGGAGCTGACTTGCATTGGGTCATCTGGGAGCTGGTGTAGACTCACAGGCTCCAACTTATCCAGCCTGAGCAGTGAGGGGACTGGCAAACTCCCACCCCCACCCCCACCAGTTCCTTGTGGAGGGGTGCTCACAGGGGCTGTTCATGTCTGGTAGGCCTGGCTCGCCCCACATGTGGGCTGAAGCTCCCCGAGTCAGACAGAAGATCCCAGGCACAGAGCCACTCATGGTTGCTAAGGGAATAGAGTGGGGCGCTAGCAGCACCTCTTGGGGATGCCATTCAGAGTCTCACCATCAAAAGGTTGCTGTATTTTCTCCAAAGACGACATTTAAAGACCACATATTTCTGGGAGAAAAGCCTTTCCTCCTCCTTCCCCCAGGCTCAGCAGCTCTCCTCCCCCACACGTTCTTCTCACTTCTTGTGGGCCTAACACCCTCTGAGGTCTAGTTTAGATCCTGTCCTTCATCCAGGCTGGAGGAGGCCCCAAGGAATGCTTGGTGCACTTTCCCACCCAGCAAAGGGGCTCAGCACAGCTCTAGGGGGAAGTTCGTCTGCTTAGCGGCTGCAGTCTGATCCCTGGGTGGCCCTATTCTACCCTCCCAGCTCCCACAGAACTCCCTCTTCTTGAGCCTGAAAACTCTCCTCTCCCTCCTAGCGTTCTCTGCAGTTCTGGGGGAGAGAGGTCTTCTCGCTTCCAACTGCATCAGTTTTCCTGGCAGCCTCTTCTGGCATGTATTAAACCCATAGTACCTTTTAATCCCCCAGGGTTCCCCTTCAAAGCCATGACTTCCGAGTGAGACGGAGATCCCTCATCTGAATCTGAGGGGCCACATCTGCAGATCCACAGCGTTAGACAAGGCTCTTGATCTGTGTTCAATTTCATCTTGATAAACACAGTCTCACAGAGGAATCCATCTTGTCTCTCCTTGCCAGGCTGGTCTAATGTTCAGCTCAAGGGTCATTCACTTTCATTGAGAAGCGGAGTTCAACACATTTCCCTTATTTCTGCCATTCCTCCTTCTGTCTCCAAGAGGGGTTCTGCACCTACCTTCTCTTATTATAGAACCCAGCTAAAATTGCCCAGATTTGCTTTCCAGAGCATTTCGGTTTGGTGCAAACCTGAGCTTGTATGGGCCTGTCCCCTTTCCTGACCCCCTTCCCATCCTGCCAGCCCCTCTTGAGGAAAAGAATTTGTACACAGTCATCTTTGAATCCTGCACACCATGCAAGGGGCTGGGCCTGTAGGTGCACACATACCAAATCCATGTAACGGTGACTCCTCAGGATGGGACCCAAGACCTTCTAGGGCTGCATGGTCATCTTCCTTCCTGCCTCTGTTGTCCTTGCTCCTGCTCCCTCATCCTCTTAGAGAATTACTTCTGGGCATGGAGAGGCTTATCCTCTCTCCAGGTCAGTGTCTTAACCGATCTGTGCCTTCCCCTCTTCCACAGGAAAATGGGGATCAGAAAATGATCTGGGGTCTGCTTCCTCAGAAGCAGAGTCTGAGATGGGCATTGGTGTATGTGGAATTTATTAAGGGAATGTTCTCAGGGAAACCTGTAGGGGAAGGAGGGAGGCAGGAGAAGGAGGTGAAGGAGCTCAGGAGAAGTCCACCCTCAGCCTGATTGAGGCTGGGGGAGCCCTGAAGAGTGAATTGCACCATACGGGTTGTTGCCACCTAGTGGTTCCCATCTGCCTAGGATGGTGTCCTCCATAGAAGGGTGCAGGTGTGGGAAGATGATACCCACAGAGAGAGGGGCTGGGTGTACCTGCCCGGGGGAGGGAAGGGTGGAGCTTCAAGAGCATCTTTGAACAAACACCTGCATTATAGAACCGTGGGGAATGTGAAACTGGTGTACCCAAAATGCTAACAATAGGAAGCCATACTTACTAGAGTTTGGTTATTGTTTCTGCCATTTTTTTTTTTTTTTTTAAACTCTTGTTTCAGACACCAGCTCAAATCCCACCTCTGAATTCTTGCTCATTTACTTCCTGGAGAATTCATTGTCCCTCTCCCAGGCTGCCTTGGCACTTGGTGGTTTTCCCTTTTTATTTAAGTTTTTATTTAAACAGCTCAAGTAAGATATGGGAGCATTACTATTGTAAAAGATTCTCAGAGCCTGAAATACATAGGGTAGAATGTCTTCCTCTCTGCCCCACATCCCCCAGAGGAAATCCCTGTTAGATCTTCACTGGAGGCACTTTGTGCCCCAAGTGTGTCGTCCTGTCTTGTATTTAAGGAGTTGGGTTTTCCTGGCTACATTTGGAGTCCTTTAATGGGAGAGACCTGCTGTGAGTTCTTTCTTTCTTCTGCTCAGTAAATGTTTCCTTAGTTCAGTATCAGCCCAAATTTCTGGATCACAAAATGGGGTGGGACGTTAAATACATATTTCCAGCCTCCTCCCCTTGGAGATTCTGACTCTGGACACCTGAGTCAGCCCCAGGAATCTCTTTACAGATTCCATAACAAGTTCTCCAGGTACATGAGGTAAAAATCTAGCTCCAAGAATGTTATTGTAAAGGTGGCTTCCATCTACTGAATGTCTCCCTCATCGATTTACTTAGTTGTCTTCTGTTTGCTTAGTAGGATTATCATTATGCATTTAATAACTTTGTGAATAAAATAGTAAGACACAGACCCTGTGGAGAATTGGAAAATAAAGTCAGCTTTAATCCCATCCCATCAAACCATTTTGTGGGACTTTCACGTGGCCCTGGGATCACACGGCCATTCCCAGCTTTGCTCTTGGCCATTTCTGGCCCCTGTCTCCCTAAGAGACCAAAGAGGCCCCGTACTTCTTTCTGTTCTTATTTGGGACTCAGAGATGACATGCTCACTGGCTTGCCAGGTGCCAGTCACCTCCCCAGCTCTTCTTACTCGCGTCCAGCAGAGGGAAGCAGCCATTTCTCTCTTTGCTGCCAGTTTCATCTCTCAAGAAGTCTTCAAGTTCTAAGAGTCTGTCAGGGCCCTATTTTTAGTGGAGTGGGACTTCTCCTGGGTGTCCAGATTGTTGAAACTCTCTTACTAGCAGATGCTCCTCTGTGTTGTCAGTGGAACCTCCCGTGTCCTCACTTCTCACATGCTCATCACCTCACATAACCTTTACCACATCTGAGTAGTTCCCCACCCTGTCCTCTCCCGAGGAGACTGAGGCTCAGGGATGATAGACAGTCTATGTGAGCTCCTCCGTGCTGTAGGGGCAGACCCAGGCCCTCCCTTCTGCTTCTAATCCCGGGTGCTTCACTTGACCCTCCCCCCATCACGTTCACCACAGTGAGGTGCTCCCTCCACTCCACTCCTGTGGCCCTTTGTACCTCTGAGGCGGACATGACCACATTCTGCCAGAGAGCGGAGAGCAGGGAGTGTGTGTCTGTGTGTAAATAGATAACATTGATCTATTTCCTGTTAACCCAGAGGTCATAAACTGCTAGCCCTCTGGCCAAAAACCTATCACAACTATATTGTGTTCAGTCCTTTCAGAGCTTTAAATTTTTTTTAAATTAATTGCTGACATTTAAAGATCATGATTTTTCACCTAAGAATCCAAATGTCCAGCTTCTCTTGAAAAAATAGAAAACTGGCAGTCTGGGCTCATATCTTTGCTTGGTCAGAGTCAAATGGAGCTGAGTAGTGGCTATGTCCATGTACATAGGCAGATGCCACAGTCCCCACCACTCCTTAATGCCCCCCTCCCCCAACAGAGCCATTGTTAGCTCTTTGCCATTTCATATACACTGTTGCTTTTCCTTATGGGTGAATTCCAGGAGGGAGAGCCCTACTGTCAGAACCAGTGCACTTCACTCAGTATTGCCTGGTCCTTATAGGCATTTGCGTTTACAATCCTTGCCATACTTCCAATCCCTACCAAATCACCCTTGTAAATCCTGGAGGCTTAGCACACAATAAGTGCTCAAGAATAACTGTAGCTACCATTTGTTGAGTGCTTATACTGGAGGAGGCTATGGAATTCATTGCTTTTAGCAGATGAACCAACAGGCTCAGAGAGGTTGAGGGCATGCCCAAGGTCACACAGCTGGTGAGTTTTGTCACTTGGACTTTTGTGGTGACACTCACTTTTGCACTGAGTTGCCTCACGTTTTGTGACTTTTCACACCCTTTCCTTTTGACTTTTCAACTTACCTGCTGGTTTCTGAAAGTTTCATAAAAGAGATCATAACTAATGCCAAGCTTTGACACCATGACTGGGCAGAGGCTGACAGAGAGAGACAAAAGGCATTTTCATGGAAGGAACAGAAAAGAGACATAGACATGGTATAGAGTTAAGCGTGTGTCAGGGAGGGACACTGTGAACTAAGGTGGTAAAGTAGTGGAAAGGGTACTTGGGGACAGAGCATGAAAGGCCTTAAATGGCAGCCTGAGGCTATGGAACTTCTGAGGACATTGGGGAGCCATGAAAGGTTTTAGAGAAGGAGCAGACATGATCTACATCTGGTTCCATGAAGATTAGTGCAGCAGCAGGATGGAGGTAGGATGCCAGCTGTGAGAATCCAGAAGAGAGATGCTGGGGGCTTGAAGGAGGACCCTTCAACAGAGGTCAGTGAGCAGATTCCAGGGAGACTGCAGAGGACCCATCAGTGAGGTTTTGGTGAGGGGACCTGTAAAGTTGACCATCTGGAGGCATGGCAGTGTCATCAACTGGGACTGGGAACGTGGGAGGAGATATGGTTGGGTGAGGGGGTATCCATGGGGAGATACCCTCTTGGGCACTCTAGAAATAGGGCAGGGCTGTGGCAGGAGATACAGATGCTGCCTGCCAAGCCAAGTGAGAGCAGTGAGAATGGAGTGCTCTGAGCCAAGAGCCTGGAGTACCTCCTCTCACACCTGTCAGATTTCTTTCTGGTCACTGGCCTCCAAGGCCTTCTCTCTTCCTAAACCGCCAAGCCTGAATATCCTTTGCCCCATCCTAGGGTTGCAGAGCACAGCCCATGGTGAATTTTGGCTCTGTGAATGGTGACAATATCCCAGGCATTCCCTGAAAGCAGGTGCTGCAGACATCCAGAGCCCAGGGTCTCACCAACCCGACCTTCTTATTCACCAAGCAGAGGTCTGGGGAGGGGGAGTCCTCCTGGTCAGGCCCTCCCTGCCCCCCACCCCCATGGGAGCCCATCTTCTGTCTTCCTGTGAGCAGTGCATTTGGCTTTTTATAAAGCCAATAAATAAATAAGCAAGCAGGCATGATTAATTGATGGCATGGAGCAGACCAAGGCGCTGGAGTCAGGTGGCCAAGCTTCCTGGTAGAGCTAGGCTTTTCAGCGACCTGGGGCCTGAGCCAAGGAGGGGAAGCCTGCTTTGAGGAGGTGCTTTCAGTGTGTGTCTGGGGTTTTCGCCTTTCTCCTCAGGCAGGGCCTCTTCCTGGTCTCCTCCAGGCCTTAGGCCTGAGAGGCCAGAGGCTTGGGCCCAACAGGTGCCCTTGCCCTACCCAAGTCCTTTCTCAGGGTGTGAGTGCCCTCCACCTAAACTCCCTAGGATTGGTCCAGCCAGCCCTCTCCCCTAAAGCTAGGTCTATCCAGATGCCGGCTCCACACCTCAATTCACCCAAAATTGTGTGACCCCAACTACAGGTTTCAGTTGTGCAGGGGAGGCTTGGGACATCCTGACCCCTGGGGAGAGAAGGATGGGAGGGGTCCCTCCAAGGGGCAAGCTAGCGGTGGGGATGGAGCAGAATAAGGGGCTGCTGGCACTAGAGGTACCTGGAGACAGCACCCACGGAGAGGTTGCAGACCCCTCCCCCTTCCGAGGCCGACCCGCACGTGCGCGTGCAGGAGGGCGCGGGCGGGACGGCGCGCTCTGGGTCCCGCGGGGCGCTTTCCGTGCGGAGTTTGGGGAGGGCCGAGGGGGGAGCGCGCGGGGGAGGAGGGAGCGGGGAGGGGAGGGAGGGAGGAAGGGAGGGAGGCGGGCAGAGCGCAGTGCAGCGGTGGCAGAGGCGGCGGCGGAGGGAGGGAGGCAGGCGGGCGGTGGCGGGGCCGCGGGGCGAGGCAGGCGCGGGGCAGCCGCGGCAGAGAAGCCGCAGCCGCAGCGGGGCCGGGCCGGGCGCGCACCAGAGGCGGCGGCAGCGGCAGCGGCAGCGGCAGCATCTTGCTCGCGGAGCCGGCGCAGGTGAGGCAGGGGCGGCCGGGCCCGGGCTCTGGGCCTCCTCCCCTCTCCTTCGGTCTCTGTCTCCCTTCCAGCCTGCTTCCTTTCCAAACGCGCTCGACCCCAGGAACCCCGGCGGGCCAGAGTCTGAGCTTAAGCCGGAGCGCGTTCTGGGTCCCCTAGCTTCGGGGAGGCAGGCGCCTTGTCAGCAGTGACCTTGAGCGGGCACCGAGCGACGGGCGGGGCGGGCCGGGGTGGGCGCCTGCGGACCCGGCGCCTGCGGGCGCTGGGAGGGGGCGCACCGCGCGCCTGCCGCGCGCAAACTTTCCGGGCTCAGAACAGCCCTGAAGCTGGGGGCGTCTAGAGCGCTGCAATCTCCCCCCATTTCCTCCTTCTCAGCTGGCGCTGACTTCTCCGCCTGGCGTCCCCCGGTATAGGCCCCCCCCTTTCTCCAGGCCCAGATTCCTGAAGGCTGGGAAAATGACCAGAGCTATGGACGTTGACCCTGGGCTGGGGGCTTCTACCCCCGCCAAAGGCGGTTTCTGTCCTAGCTTCTAAGAGCCAAAGTGCAGGAGGACCCTCCACCAGGTGCTCTCTGCAGCTCTCTTCTCGCATTTTTCTGGTTTCCCTCACCCTTCCCGCAGCCCTTCTCCAAACAGAAGCTGCCGTCCGGCAGTACCCCAGCTGGTGATACAAGAGCTCTGAAGCCCCACACTCAGTTGGGTTCTCAGATATGCCTCTTAATTTTTTAGCCCAGCTGCAGGGTCTCCTTCCGAAAATGGGTGGAGGAGGTAACCCCCCATCCCAGCCTCCATGGTGGATCAGTATGTTCTTGGATGCCTGGACTCACCCAGGCTCTGATCACCCTGGACCCTGTGGTCTCAGGAAGAGCAGATATTCTGGAAATGGAGTATATCCTAACCTTCTAGAACATTAGCCTTGGAAAAGGGAAGTGAGGCTCAGAGAGGTTGAGCCAGGCCCAAGGTCACACAGCCAGACTAGGAGGAACAAGAACTGGGCTTTCTTATGTTGGGTTGGGGGCGATGGAGAGGACTCCTGTTCAGTTTCTACCCCTGCCTTCCAGGCGATTTGAGCTCTGGACACTCTCTTACTGGCTGTGTGACCTCTGGCAAGTCATTTCCCCACCCTGACTCACTTCCCATGTGTAAAATGGGAGTAACTACTTCATAGGGCTGTTCTGATGGCTGAGTTAATGTTCTTGAAGTTCTTATCATGTCTGGTGCATGGTCTGTATCCAAATATTTTTGGCTACCAACGTGTGAAATTTCCTTTCCGAGCCTAGAAAGGCAGAAGTAATTCCCGTTCTCTTCCTTCTACTTCTGGCACCTAGATTTAGGTGACTTCTCCCCTGTGGCCATGTCAGCTGCTGGTAGGCAATACCTGCTGGAACCCTGAGCACCTGTAATTTATTTGCAATGTTTGGTGGAGGCAAGTGTCTCGGCACCCTCAAGAGCCCACTGGATGCACTGGTTGTGGTTTCCTGCTGCATGTATGGGAGATATCAATCCCTAGTTTCTAGCTGGGAAATGGAAACAGGGACCTGATGCAACGCCAGGAAGAGACACCCCCTCGCCACTGTCTCGCGGGAAGACCATCATCCTCACCTCCTCCATCTGACCCAGTCTTCTTCCTACATCTGTAAGATGTAATTCCTTCCCCCAGATGTCCTACTGGCAATAGAGGAGAAGGGAGGGGGTGTGTTCGTTCGTTCATTCATTCATTCATTCATGCACTCACTCACTGAGCCTTGCTTCATGTGTTCTCTGGGTCAAAAGATGCTTAGAAATGCAGAGAAATCAGCCATGTCTAGCAGTTATAAAGCTCCTACCAGGTGCCAGGCACTTGCTAGGCATGGGAGACAGATTCATTTGATACGTTTTTATTAAGTACTTAACAAGTACTAAGCACTGCTTATGTGGCAGGGACACACTGGTAACTAAAGTAGACCTGGTCCTAACTGTCAAAGGTGGCCATATAAATTGTCATCCAACCTGAAACACTTTTGAGAAAGGGAGAGGGCATTATTAATAATAACTCCAGGACCACAGGCATAAATCAGGACTTTCCAGCCAAACTGGATGTGTGGCCATTCTCTGACCTCATATTTATATATCAGTGTTCAGGGAGAACTGTTAATATTTTTTGAGCTTGCTTTTTGTAGGCTCTGTGCTAAGCACTTTTGGGTTATCCTCTGATTGAAACTTCACACTGCTGTGAAGCTGGTGTTCCCATCTGCCTGCTGCTGGTTGGTATTGGAGCGGGGACCTCCTCTGTTGCTTGGCTGCTGGGCTGCCTGGCCTCCTCAGAGATGGGCCAGACGCAGGACTCAAAGGCACCCCCTGTCCCGCCTGAAAGAGGTGTATAGATGACTGTGAGTCAGGAGCACAAATGCTCTAATAGACGTGCCATGGGGGCAGACGGACACACAGATTCTGCCTGGAAATGTCAGAGGCAGCTTCCCAGAGGAGAGGACCTTTGAGCTGAACCTTGAAACATGAGTTAGGATTTTGGCAGACTGTGCAGGTTGGGGGGAGGGCAGTACAGGCCCAGATTGGTAACGCTTGGAGATGGGTGTGTGCACTGTTGGGGGATGCCACCCCAAAATAGGTCTGGATCCAGTTATGATAAGACAGTAGTTAGGTCTGAAACGTGGCAGCAGCCAGTGAAGATTAAGTCAAGGAGTGTTGTAGTGTGGCCCGGGATGAGCTCTGCCTCTTTGAAGGTTGCTCTGAAGATGTGACCATCCTAGAGGAAGGGAGCAGAGAGAATTTGCTGGACTGGATTTCCCTTTGATAAGAACTGTCTATAACCCGATCTATGCTATAGATTGCCTGCAAGGTCAGGGAAATCATTTTGTTATATAGGGTCACTGCAGAAGAAATTTACCAGCATCTGTAGCATCAAAAAGTTCTCTGCAAGCAAAATAATTGTCAGCAAGAGAAATATTAACCTACTTAAAAGAGACAGTTTTTAGTAGCATCACTTGCAAAATGGGAATATGCTTATCACAGGTTATAAATGAATTCTTTTCTATTTGTCACATCAAATCCAAAAAGCTTCAACTTCTTCCACTCTTCCTTCTTCTCCATGTCACCTCTGTCACTATATAAATTGGAGGGCAATAAAACAGCATTTCTTTAGTAATGTCTTATTTCTCAGACTTTCATTAATTTATACTGGCCTCCTTTCTCCCCTTCACAATGAAGTAGAATCATTAAAACTTTATGGTATCTAAAAAATTTGATCTGTTAGTAGAGAACAAAAAAAGTTGGGGGTCAATATTGGGGCTTTGGGATTGGAAAATCAGGCTAGAGAGATTTGAGAAGCAAAAGGGAATTGGATGGAAGGTTGGAAAGGCAGAAGACACGGGGCCATCTTCATGGGCACCTGACTTAGGCAGTCACAGAGTCCTGTGTTGAAAAGGGCCCCCATACTGGATTTAATGCTCTGTGGTCACCATATTAAAATTCTTAATACTTATGGAACAAAAGACCCCACATTTTTATTTTGCCCTGAGTCCCACAAACTATGTAGCCAATCCTGGGAGGGAGAGAGATAAGGGAGTAGGAAGGCATAGGGGAAAGAATATGGATAGGGAGAGGGAAAAGAAAATAACATTTTGAAAGCCTCCTGCCATTTGCCTGATGCTGTGTGAGAGAGACCGTTTTCCCATATTTAATCTTTAAATTTCATGACACTCCTATGAGATAGATGATATTGTCCTTATTTTTAAGTATAGGTTTATTATGATGTAGGTATGGTGAGGCCAATAGATTGGAAGCAATGGCCATTGAAAAGACAGCTTGTTACAGCTCCCAAGAGGAAGGGCCTCACCACACCACAAGAGAAGCGCCAGGTTCCGTGAGCAGGCAGAGGGAGTCAGGAAGAAAAAAATGGACAGGAGACTTTACTGTGGTTTCCATGGGAAGGAACAGGCAAGCCAGGGTAAACAGATTTAGGGTTGGCTCTGGGGCCCCGGAGTGCTGGAGCTCCATAAAGAGGGTGGTACGAGAAGTATGGGAGGCTGCCCATGCTTTCCCTGCCCCTTCCTTGTTGTCCTCACCCCAGCAGGTCATAGAACTTTAAAGCAGGGATACCCCTTGAAAAGTAACTGGGCCAACTCCTTGATTTATAGAAAAAGTGAAAAGATAGGTCCAGAGAAGGAAAGCAACTTTTTCAAGGTCACACAGCATTTTAAGGCAGCTGTACTAGACCTAGAATTCATGTCTCCTGCTATTCAAACCACTACTTAGTTATTGTTTTTGTTTTGTCTTTTTTTTTTTTTTCTCTAGCGCAGAGTTCTATATAAGCCAGACCCACCAGACTATGAATGTGTTGAAGTCTAAGTTCCTGTCTCTTTTAATGTCCTATTCCCAGTATGTCTGGAACACAGGAGATGCTCAACACATGATTGTATCAGTTTCCTAGAATCGCCAAAACAAACTACCACAAACTAGTATGCTTAAAACAAACAGATTTTTAGTCTCTCAGATCTGGAGGCTGGTAGTCTAAAATCAAGGTATTGTCAGGGCCAATAAAACCTGTGGAGAAGAATCCTCCCTTGCCTCTTCCCAGCTTCTGATGGAATCAGATAATCATTGCTGTTCTTCAGCTTGTAGCTATATCACTCCAATTTCTGCCTCTTTCTTTACACAGCCGTCTTTCCTCTGTCTCTATTTCCAAATCTTTCTCCTCTCATAAGGATACTTGACTAGGAATAGGTCCCATCCTCATTGAGTATGACCCCATCTAAAGTTGATTACATCTACAAAGACCCTATTTCTAAATAAGGTCTCATTCATAGGTACCAGGGGTTAGGACTCCACCATGTCTCTTGGGAGGACACAATTCAATGCACAATGACAATGAACCAAGGATAGAGTGAATATTTATGATTATGGGTGAGAACACACTCCCCTTTCCCCCAAAGTTCAGACTAGTACTGAGGAATCAAAAAGAGGAAAGCAACAGCTGTCCAGTCCACATTTAGAGAGAAAATAGTCCAAGTGTACACAAGAGTATCTAACATTTGAGCCAACCTTCTGAGCTTAGAGTCCTGGTGCTATCACTTTCTGATCACATCTGTGTGATCCTGGATGAGTGGCTTCAACAACCTCTGTTTCCTCATATGCAGAACAGGATACTAAGAGCACCTATCTTATTGGGACTTTTGTGAAGAATGACAAGAATTAAGACCAGTCAAGTTCCTGGAACAGTGCCTGGCACACAGTAGGTACTTTCTTGTTGGCAGTGATCACTGCCATCGTCATCATCATATCATTTAGAGAGCACTTTTCACCTATCTCTCTATCTTTCCATCTTCACAGCAAACCTATAATATGGCTTGATAAATATCAGCTTCCTTTCCCCATAAGGTGGTTACTCATTGATGAAGCCACATCACAAACCCAGCCCCCATGTTTCTAGTTCCCAGCTGCGCTCACTGCATGACGTCTGCTGGGTAGCAGGAAGCCTGTTGGTGTGGAGATGTTCTTAATGGATCTTTCCTGGTTTCATGGGGCCAGGATGTTGGAGAGCAGTGATGTGTTATGCCCTGGTAGGGGAGGGTGTAAGGGGGAGGGAGGCAGTGCTCAAAGGCCTCTACCCCAGCGTCTGTTGCCCAACTGTCACTGTACTTTCTGACCACATAGTGCATGGTTAATAAATGTGTGTTGGATGAATGGATTTCTTATACAACCCAAATAGTCACCACCCCCTGACAGCAACAACAAAAGCCTGAGATGAGGGCATCTTGCCCAGCAGTGATTACAGTTGACTAAAACTCACAGGTGGGCTGTCATTGTGTAAGAAACTTGAAAAATATGCTTCTGATGCTATTTGAAGAAATGAATTGTTGAGGTGAACGTCCAGTAGCCATAACATAGTGCAGGGTTGGGGGGTGGGTTGTGAGATGCAGGGGTGTAAAGAGGGTCCAACATGTAAGTGGGATATAAGAACACAATGTGCAATAAACTGACATTGGATAGAGATACCACATTGAATGAATCTCCCAAACATTGCCATCAGGAGTAGATAAGAACATGAGGCCTGGAAATTTCTCAGCAAATCCGTGCAAAGGGCAACCAGCTGAATTCTGAAATAACTGAATGTTTTTATTGGCACTGATTCACAGTTGACTATTTGTTCAGTAATGTAATGGTGGTTAAGAGTACCTAGGAACAAATTCTGGATGAACCTCTTTCCACCTGTGTGACTTTGGGCAGGTCGCTCAACTTCTCTGTGCCTCATTTCCCTCAGCACTGAAAGAGAGAAAATAAAAGTAGTGCATCGGATTGGTTTAAGAGTTGAGATTTGTAGAGTGGTTAGCAAAAAGCCTGGATCATAAAATTCCCCCCTCCCTTGCCTTCTTCATCTTCCCCCTCTTTCTCTGCTCCCTTGTCTTTTTAATGTAGCAATTTCATTAGTCATTAGTGATAAATATTTCCGGCTCTGTACTCTCTAGGCACATAGTAAATTTCCTTGCCTGTTTTGATATCAGTTATGGCTGTGTGTCATAGAATTTTGGAATTCTTTGGCCAATGAATTTTGAGAAAAAGTGACATGTCATTTCTGGGCGGAAGCTCTAATAACCAGCACACTGTTGGCCACTTTCCCCTGTTTCTCCCTTGGCAATCGAAGCAGCATGGAGATGTGGCCTCCCTTAATCCAATTTCTGAATGAGAATGATATAGAGCCCCAAACCAACCCATAATGTGCATATAGCATCAGTGAGAAGACCATGCTTTTAGCACTGGCATTTTGGGCTTATTTGTTACTGCAACATAACCTGGCCCATCCTGACTGATACAGGTAGGGAACGAGTTGAAATAATCACTATTTATTTGGAGGTATTTTTGAGTCCTTTAATTCCTTCAAGTGTGATGCCAAATTTTTAGTATATGAAGGTGTTACGAATACAAAACGTGTGAGAACCATGCCCTAGGAGGTGAAGGCTAGTCTCCTTAACATGGCATATATGGACCTTTCCAATTTCACCCTGGCCTTATCTGACCCCACATGTGCCCCCATGCTCATCTGGACAAGTTCACAGCATGCTTGCACAGATGCTTGCCTATCTCTAGGTCTTTATTCATGCTCTGCCTAGAAAAGGGGCATCCCCCAGGAAATCGTGTCACTTGATAAATGGCTGGGGTGGAGTGTGACAAGTCATGGGGGAAGAGGGAAGCATCAAGCTTGTTCTGTGAGGCACAGAAGGCAGCATTAGGACTAAGAGTGAGATTCTTTTTCAAAGAAAGAGAAGTCTCTTGGGCGCCTGGGTGGCTCAGTGGGTTAAGCCTCTGCCTTCGGCTCAGGTCATGATCTCAGGGTCCTGGGATCGGAGCCTGCTTCTCCATCTCTCTCTCTTCCTGCCTCTCTGCCTACTTGTGATCTATCTCTGTCAAATACATAAAATCTTTAAAAAAGAAAAAAAAAAAAAAGAAAGAGAAGTCTCTAGTTATTAGAGCTTGGCCTGGCATAATAGTGAGCTTACCACACCAGCCAATGTCCAAGCAGAGGTGCCATGGAACAGGTTCCCGGTTAGCAGAACTAGCATAAATACTCCAGTCCTATCACACATGACTTTAGGTGAGATTGCCCAAAGAAGGTAGATCTTAGCTTCAATTCTCTATTTTTTTTTCTTTCAAAATAAAAACAGCTTTTACTGATAGATTATAGACGTTACATAATGATTATAGAAAATGCAAATGATATTGAAAAGCATAAAGAAAGTAAAACATAGGGGTGCCTGGTGGCTCATTCTGTTAAGTGTCTGCTTTCAGCTCAGGTCATAATCCTAGGGTCCTGAGATCGACCCCACATTGGCTCCCTTCTCCCTCTCCCTCTGCCTCTCCCCCTGCTTATGTTCACTTGCTCTCTCTCTCTCTCTGTCAAATAAATCAATAAAATCTTAAAAAAAGAAAGTAAAATATAAGTAAAATTCCATTAAAAAGAGCTAATCTCTGCTAATATTTTGCCAAATGTCTTTGCTATGGTTGATATGTAAACAGTGGGGTTTTTTTTATACCTATCTCACTCAATAATAGAATATGGACATCTTAAATATCAATAAATTTATCTCTGCTTCATCTTTTATAAGTGGCCCTGTCATAATTTATTTACTAGATCCCTTCCTGATTGGCACTAGGGTTGTGTCCAGAATTTTGCTATTATAGGCAACACCATGATAAACGTTCTGGTGTGTGGACCCCTGGGCATGCAGCCGGCATCTCCTAAGGATGAATGCCTGAATGGAGTCACTGAATTAGGTGAAACTGTCCAGAATGAAAGAAGAGAAGAGAACTGTGGTACAGTCAGATAGAGAAATCATTTCTAACTTAAGGGCAGCCTACAAAAGGTTGAAGGGAGAGATGAAAGGGGGATTACAGCACTGCTAGAAATTTGGAGGGAGGGGCCGGCTTTAGATACAACATCCCTCAGGCAAAGGCTGAATGCGGAAGACAGCCTTGAGTTCGGTAGGGCCAGGCAATTACAAGCACTTTGATGAGCACAGTCCCACTCAAGCCTCCCCACCACCTTGTGAGGAAGGTCTCTTCCCCATTTTACAGAGGAGCAAAGTGAGGCCTGGAGAGGATGTGGCAAAAGGAGCTGTTGTCTTCATTTATAGTGTGTGGGCTCCAGACCTTTCCTTTGCACACATCCTTTCAGACTTTGCAGATGCCAACTCCTCCGACCTGGCCAACTCTTTCTCCCTCTTGAAAAGGAAGACTGGTCAAATGCGACTTCTTTGTGAAACTTTTCCTCAGGGTGACCCACCCATCCCACCCCAGAGCATGAACTATTGTGTGTTAACTGCTGAACCAGGGAGTTGGCTTTTGGTTTCAATGACTTGGATTCTGTGACTCCACTCGCAAACAGTAAGACCCTTTCTTATCTCACCTAATCTAAAGCTCTCCAGGTGGGTAATTCCAGGGCTCATCCATACCACAGTAGCCCACGGTCTGTCTTTCTCCCCTGCCGTAGTCATCAGCCAGGAGGAGCTCCCTTGTCGGGAGCATTCCCTGCTGGTGTCACAGAGCTTGGGAGACAAAAGACAGGAGGCATCTCTGCACTTCTTTTGTCAGGTAGGAATTATTTCCCAGGAAGTCCCCTGCTGACTTCCTCTTATGTCTCTTTGGCTAGAATTGGGTCACATAGCCAAGCCTAAACCAGTCATAGCCAAGAGCATGGGACCAAAAGCTTAAAAGGGCCAAGACTTAGCTCTGAAGCTGTCAATTGAGGGTGTAATAGTCAGAGCTCTGCCAGGCAGAGGAGGGAATGGCCCCCTTGGGAGGCAGCCCTCAGAGTCTGCCCAACTGTGCCCTCACTCTCCTGGCTCCCCACTAGGCTAGAAGCTGTGAGAGGACAGGGGATTGGGGTTTATCCCTTCCGGTGCCCTTTGCAAGCTAGCACAGGGCTTGGAACATGGTAGATATTGAGGAAGATATTGGTGGAATGAATGAATGCCAGTGCTCTGGGTTTGGTATTTTGGACAACAGCTTTGCCCTCAAAGATATTGTAGTGCAGTTGTGGAGAAGACACTTGAACCTAAAAAAAGATGTGGAATTAGGGCCTGGACTCTGGCACAGACTGGACATGTCATGGGAGATAAATGCCTCCATACGTGCCCAGAGAAGTAGGATGAGGCCCATTAGGAACCAGATACTATGAAAGGTAGAAGTGGGTAGTGGAGAAAAACACTTGTGTACTCAGAGAATAGATGGGAGTATGATGGATTTGAGGCAGGGAAGGCATTGACTAGGCCTGAAGGGGACTCATTCTTGAGGACCTACTATGTGCAGGTCATCCTACTTGGATTTATTTTGTCTTATCTTTCCCGTGCCTTCATGAGGTGGTCCATTCTCTCCTGCATTTTGTAGGCAGGGAAGCTAAGGCTCAGAGGGTGAGTGAGGTTGCTTGCCCAACGGTAGAGCCAGGAAGTAGTGGAGTTGGTCTAAGAAAGCAAACCCATTGTGAAAAACTGGCTCCCTTCTGCAAAGGAGCCATGATGGCCAAAGGAGGCCCACTGAGGACCAGCAGGCAGTGGAGTGAACAGGATCGGGAGCCTAAAAACTGACAGGAGGGCCTAGAAAATGCGTGGTGCAGTGAAAATGCAGATGAACATCCCAATAGAAGAGGTGTTTATAATAGGATTCAGGGCAGTCTTGAGGAGCCGTAGCCTTTGGCATTAAACCTGACTTCAGATCCTTGATCTGCCAGTTAATAACTATGACCTTGGGCAGGACACCTCACTTCTCTATACCTCAGTTTGTCCATCTATAAAATGTTGATAATTAAATGTATGCCCAGTGCCTGGCATACAATAAGAATTTAATACGTGTATTTTTCATTATCAGTATTGTTGTTGCTGTTGTTTAGAACTTGGTGGGTATCTAACCAGAGCTAGAGGTGACTCCCTCAGTGTAGGGGCCCTGGGTTCTACTTCTGCCTTGGTCACTGCCTCCACATTTGACCTTGACTTCAACCCTCCCATCATCCTGGCTCTCCAGGGTTCATCTGTAAACTAAGAAGGTTGGGCCAGTTGATTTCTAGCATCCTCGCTCATTCTAAATTCTGCACATGTGTGAAGTAGAAGGGGGAGGCTGCGATGAGAAATGGGATCAGAAAGGAGTGAGGGGGCGTCTGGGACTGACTCTGTGCTGGGGAAGCAAAGGAAGGGAAGGGCAGAGGATAGAAGGAAGAGCAAGGAGGAGCCAGAGGCTAGGCAGACAGCAAGGACTAGGCAGGTGTGCAAACCCTGGGTTGGGCAATTTGGAGGTGGGCACATGGATGAATGACTAAAACCAAATGAGGCAGGAGTGCATTGGGAAGAGCTGCAGCTGACACCTGCCCTCCTTGTGGGAGAATCAGAGGGAGAGGAATCAATCATGGCTCTTCCTGATGCTTAATACCTGGGGGCTGGGCTTTGAAGAGTGTGTGTTCAAAGACTAAAATTGAATTGCTCCGAAGTTTGCAGGAACGCTGCAATTATGCCTGAGAACATGTCTATGAAATCCCCTTGAAATCTATTTTTAGGCACAAGGTTTTATAACCAGAGTCAGAAATCGAGTGGAAGTGTGTGGGAGGCTGACCCTGGACAGTTTCCATGTTTGAGAGGAGGGGAAGGGGTATTTTTAACTGCAAACCCCCTGTCTCTGAGGGTGAGGCTGGGGAGGGGGCATCTTCGCCACTTTGGGTTTCTCACCCACTGCCACATTAAGATGGGAGCTGTCTTTGACAGAAGTTGTTAAAGTTGCTTACTCAGAGTGGGTGGCTGAGGGCCGCGGATTGAGCGGGGGAACTTGTCTGGGACTTCTGTATATTGGAACAGAGATATCTGAGACTTCATTTGCCAGAGACTCCTTCAAATCCATCTTGCACAGTTGTCACCGAGCCCGGGCAGCTTTGTCTGGCTGGAGACTTTTTTCTTGCACTGCTGTATCAGTTAGCTGTTACTACCTAACAAACTGCCCAAAACTTGGTGCCTTAGAGCAGTGAATTCATACTCTTGCCGGAAAATCCACAGGACATCTGGATAGTTCTTCTGGTCCTGGCTGGGTTTCCTCCCATATCTGTGGTCTGCTGTTGGTTATATAGGGGACTTTGTTGATCCTGGTGGGCTCTTTCCCATATATGGTGGTCGGCAGACTCTGGGCTGGCCTAGGGATAGCTCATCCCTCCTCCACACAGTGTCTTGTCCTCCAGGAGCTCTCCTGGGTTCATTCATATGGCAATGTCAGAGAGCAGAAGCACACCAGGATTCTTGAGATCTTAGTCCGGGATTGGTGTAGTGTCACTTCCAGCACATTCTGTTGGCTGAGGCAAGTCACAAGGTTGCCCCGAATTCAAGGAGTGAGGAAATATGATGACACTTCTTGATGGCAAAGGCACCCTGGAAAGGGTTTTCACTTAGGCAGACTTTTAACTGGGGCCCGCAATGCCTTCAGTTTACACCACCATCAGCACCAGTGTTGGCCTCTAGGGCTGTCACAGTGAGTAACCCTCCTCCCAAAGTCTACCTGGCCCCCAGGACCCCCTTGCTGTGCAAAGAGTTTTCCACAAGAGTCCTATCTGTGGAATCAGAAAAATGGATGCCCCCCAAACAAAGAGAGGTCAATTTTCACTCATGAGATGCAGGAAAACATTTGACGTTCTGAAGTATTAGCGAGGAAAAGGGGGAAATAGATGCCATAGTCAGTGCTGAGCAGAGTTTCCATGCCCTGGACCATCAAGGGCATAATTCTGCAGTATCTGTTAGAATTAAAAATGCACGTGAGAGTTACATACACAGTGGTATGACCAGCTTATGGAATACGACTCAGCAGTGAAAAGGAATGAACTGTCAATACATTCAGCCAGACGAATGAACCTGAAGGAGTGGAAAAGGCCAGTCCCCCAAGCATACATAGTGCATGAGTCCATTAGTGAAATGACATAGAGATGGAGCACGGGTTAGTGGTTGTCAGGGGTTGGGGATGAGGAGAGGGGCTCGTAGCCATAAAGAGGGGAAGAAGGGGGTTTTGTGATGGGACAGTGAGTATCTTGGTGGTGGTGGTGTTTACATAGGGATACATGTCATAAAATGACATAGAGCTACACATGGGGGTGTGTGGACAAGGGCGTATGTAACCGGTGTGATCTGAATAAGCTCTGTGGAGGGTACCAATGCCCATTTCTTGGTTTTGATATTGTACTTGATTTATGCAGGACGCTGACTTTGGGGGAGGCTGGGGGAAGGGACCCTGGGACTTCCTTGCACATTTCCTTGCAACCTCCTGTGAATCTATAATCATTTCCAAAAAAAGTTAAAAATAAATACCTAGACTCCCTGGCCTCGCAAATGAACACTATTGCTCGTGTCTGTCATAGAGACATGGTCTCCTGCCCCAGGAAACTTGTGCAGTTGGTCACTGACACTGTTTGATACCAAAGCATTGGAAACAACCTGGTAGCAACCCAAATGTATTCTTTCACCTAATAATCATTCATTGAGTGCCTACTGTGTGCCAAGCACTATGCCAGGCTCTAGGGACAGAACCATGAACAAAAGAGTCCAAGTCCTTGCTCATGTGGGGTTCACGTTCTAGCGATCGTCCCAAAACGGGCCTGGTTAAATAAAGCACAGAGTAGCTACACCGAGGAATTCCATTGCAACAGAAACAAATGAGGTAGACCCATATCTCTGTGTACTAATAAGGTTCTGTCCCCAGAGCATATCACCTGGGGAAAAGAGCAAGAAGCAGAATCAGGTGTTTATGCAAAAAGAGAATGAAGAACCACGATCAAATAAATGAAGGACCAAGCTTCACTGTACACTTTGCTGACTTTTAAGCCAGCCCAGCTCCCTAGAATATCGGGCCCCTGAGGGCAGGGAGTTGTGGCTATTTTGTTCCTTGCAGTGCCCCCCACCCTAGAGCAGACCTGGCCCTTGGGAGGCACTTAGATATCTGGAAGGAAAGAGTGAATTGTACCCATTTGTCGGTAGCACAGATTACTCAAAGGCCCAGTGATGGCTTTACTCCCTAAGAGAGCTGCGGAATGTTGACTGAATATCCTTGAGGATACCACATTTTTTTCTTTCAACTTTGTCATCACCAGTGCATTTCCCACCCCAACCCTGAGAAGCCACAATCATCAAGGCTTAGGTCTTACCTGTTCACACTGGTATTGGTCGTGTAGTGATTTCACTGTTTTGTGGTTCATGAGGCAGCATGTCAGGAACTCCTGCCTGCCTCATTTAATCCTCCTATCGGTCCCGTTTGGAGAAAAATGGATGTTCATAACAATTTCTATCTGATCTCAGGCCTCTGCCCTGCATGTTGATGTTTGGGCACCCAGTGATAGATGGCTGGGAGCAGACGAATCTGTTGTGGGACAGAGAGAAATTCCCTGGAACCTGCGGAGTGCCACAGGGGGCTAGTATGTGTTCTCTTGTCTCTCTGCTCCCCATTTGGTCCCTTAGGGAATCTACCGTGTGTCCTGGGATCCACGGGAAAGGCACCTCCCTCTCCGATGTAGAGCTCCTGCAGCCCGCTGTGTGTCTTCATCTTGGCAACCCCTGAGTGTGGCTTAGAACAGAACACAGAACAGACCCTTGGGGACTGTTGGCTGAGTTGATATGAGCTGAGATTTTTTTTGAAGGCAAGTGCTGAATTTCCAATCACAAGGAACCACTTGTACAACACTTAGCTTTTAAAGTAAGAGAAAAGACGTGTTCATCTTTAACCCACAGGAGAGTTTCTGTGGTAGGATGGCTTAACCAGCAAGGACACCAAGACTCAAAGCAGTTCACTCATTCACTCACTCATTCGTTCATTCACTAAATATGTCTTGAGGGCCTGGTTTGAGCCGTGATTGGTCCTGGCCATGTGGCTTTGACCCATCACCATCCTCAGAGTAAAGAAGCAGGCACACAGTTCATTTAGTGTTCCCTAGAAACCTGCATTCTTAGGGTCCACAGCACATAAGTCTCTGTGATGCCTTGCTATCCCCATCAGAGGACCACAAACCATCCTTCCAAGTGCTGGCTGAAATGATGTAGCATGAAGATGCTCTTGGGGTCATGGAGGGAATCATTCCAGATTCGGGGATTCCCCCTGGACCGTGGGCAACCAGAAGCTATGATCATGACCTCAACATGTCCCCTCATCCATTTCCTGCTGGGTCCTTGCAAACATTTATTACCCTGCTGCAGAAAAAGGCTGTGAGGCCAGATAACTTGTCTATAGCCAATGAGCCTTGGCTCCCACAAAGCAGAAATTAATGAATGACTGTTGGAGAGAGAGGCAAGGAATAGGACAGCCGCTATTTTAGGCTCCCTCCGCCAAAGCAGATCCTAATGCCTGCATCTGCCTGTTAACTCTGTCCGCTCTTGGAGCACAAATCAAAATCACGCTGGCTTGGTTTTTGTTAGCTCGCCAACTCCAAGCTCCTCAAGTTTGTATGTCTTGTAAAAATCTGCAGATTTTGAATTAATAAAAAAAAAAAAAACTGTGAAAACTGATTCTCACTCTCTCTCTTTCTGACTTTAATAGGATTCATCAAAACCTTTGTGGAGCCAACCAATATAATACACTCAGGTCAGAATGCCAGAGCTCAAGTCTTGCCTTCTCCACTTTTTCTCACTTGACTTCTCTGGACTTCTGTTTTCTCAACTGTGACGTGAAGATGAGAAAGTAGCGCTGTTGGAGATTAAGGGAGACACTGCATGGAAAAGTTCCCAACACCTGTAACCCCATCATTGATGGCAGACCCGTTATATATATATAAGGAAAACCATTACCCTCCCAGTCTTCATAGGAAGACTGTGATCTTGGGGTATCAAGGTTTGGGTGTGAGCTGCTGTGTGACCTGGGGAATTTAACATTTCTGGGCTCATGTACTTGAGGCATAGAAGGATGGAAAATCTCCATCATTCTGTGTCCAGGTCTGGGATAGAGGAATGGAAATATAATATTAATTGATTATCAGATGTTTGCTGAGCATCTCCTAAGTGCAGTCACTTGGAAACTGTGGGAACCTGCTGGTGACTTCTGGTGCTGGCCTTTGGTGCTGGGCCCACGCATCATGGAAGGGGACCTATATTTAGTGTGGTTCTCTGAAAAGCAGCAGTTCATTTTCATGGATAAACCTGAGCACTTCCCCTCTTGCTGTTTGACTGTATCAGGCCCCAGGTAGATAGGTGTGGATGACCAGAAAAAATAACTGTGAGCAGGATGCTAATCACGCAGGCTGTCGGGGTGAAGCCTAAGGGCCCTATAGTGCTATCTTGACGGTGGAACTAGAGAACCATACAGCAGGAAGCAGTGAAGGGGCCCAGGCCCTCTCCAGGCCACATGGAGCTGCTGGTTTGGTGCTCCCACAGCTGCTCAGGAATATGGGGCATGGAAACCCATGAGGAGAGAGAGGAGAGAGTGGCTTAATGGTTGGGGCCCTCGGATCCCACCTTATGGTATCAGAGCCTGGAATGCTTTCCTTCAAGGCGTGATCTATTGTGTGGTTATTCATGAACAGTCCTGTAATGAGAGATATCTCTATTCCCATTTGACAGATGAGACTCTAAGGTTCCAAGAAGCTAAGGAGCCTTCTGCAAATTTAGTTTACTGCAAAGAGCTTGACCAGAACTTACCCCCAAGGCTTGTGCTGCTTCCATTCTTGTTTTAAAAGAAATATTCCCATTTTGACTTGAAAGCATCTGGTTAGGAAGAACCAAAGACCCTGAGTCAGCCTTCAGGAAGTAGAAAATTCCATAAAGATCCAGAAAATTCCATAAAGATCCAGAGGACCTACTGTATGTCAGGTGCTGTACTAGGTATTTGGGATTCACCAGTGAATAAAGAGTTATTTAGTACGTGATTATGGATTGAATTTTAAAAACTTGATACAAAAGTTTTTCTAAAATGGGTTTGGACATATTTTAATTCATATCCAGGTGAGAATTATCAGACTATGACCGTTCCCATAATGAAGTGAAAGACTTTTTTCCAGAAGTCGATTTTGCTGCCTTTCTCTTTCTCTCTGTACAGTGCTATTACTGTATGCAGGGGAACCCTGGGCCCCACCAAGGCCACATCTCTATCTCTGGAGTGGTTCTAAGAAAAGTTGTACACATCTGCCTCACACAGTGTAGTCATCAAAAGGGAGGGAATGTAAAGTCACCTAACAGATTGAATGAGTGACTAGAGCAAGTAACAAACTTCAGAAGACTTAGTTTCCTGTAAAATGGAAGTAGTAAGTTTGAGATTAAGAGATGATGATACATTTCCGTGTCTACTTATCTATCTCTAGCCATCTATCAACCCATCATCCATCCATACATCCATCCATACATCCATCCATTTCAACTTCCTTCCTTCTTTCCTTCCTTCCTTCCTTCCTTCCTTCCATCCCCCATCCATCCATCCATCCATTCATCCATCCATTTCTCCATCTATCCATCCATCCATCCATCCATCCATCCATCCATCCATCCATTTATCCATCCCTCCCTCCCTTCCTCTTTTAATTTGTATTGGTGCAAGTGAGGGCTTAGCAAGTGTCAGCTGTTAAGAGGATGACAGCACAATGTTCCACAGTAACAGTGCCTCATCGTGTGGATTGGATGTTGAACCTCTTATTGATCTTAAAGGAACCTCATTTAAGAAGCAGGAGTGTATCCTCTTTTGTGTCAATCTCGGATGGTGAACAAAGTCATGGCTGAGACTTAGCTCCCTCCCAGTCCCTCTTCCACTTTGCCCTTTGAAAATGAAGACTCATATTCTTTTGACATGAATATCATTGTTGCAGTTTGTCCCTAGAGCTTTGTTTCTGCTCTGTAGCGTGAGGACAGAATCCTCTGTATGCTGGGGGGTGGAGGGTGGGAGGAATGGATTGGTGTGTATGGATGGGTACTTGGCCTCCCTCCATTCAGTTTTGATCTCTGCTGATCTCTGGGACTGGCCTTCTGCTCTGTCTAGAATGCTCTTCCTTCTTTTTGCCCCACCCTCACTGAGCACCTACTCTGTAGAGCATCTGGGTCCTGCCCATACCAAGCCCACCACAGGGTGGAGGATGTGCAGTAAATACCTTAAAAGCAAGGCAGAGTGTGACAAATAAGGCAGGGCACTAATATCCGCCAGGCTCCCTCCATGTGCAGAGTACATCATCTTAGTGGTTTCCCAGCAACTGCATGAGAGTGCTGGTCTGCAGCAGGGTTCTCTGATGTGAGGAAAAGAGGGGGCTGGCGGGGAGTTTTCTATAAAACTGAGGAGAAAGGAGGCCTTTTGTCCTGAGATTACACTTTCCTACTTTGTCTGTGCTAAAATGGCCTTTCTTCTGTGATGCTGAGGCCAGAAGGACATTTGTAGGGTTTGTATTCGACAGCACTAGATTGAGTCACCTAACGGTTTTCTTCGTTGTTGGATTGGTCGGTTTTGTTTCACATTTTAATTTTACTGGCCCAGGGCATCTTTCAGTCTGGGAAATCTTATTTATCACTGAGTTATCTTATTGTGGAAAGGGTTTATCTTCTTTAAGGTTACTAAGAATTCTGTGAGATAGACATTACTGTTGGCATTGCACAAATAAGAAAACTGAAGTGCAGTGAGGTGGCTTCCCCTGAGTTCATAATGGCAAAGGCCATTCTCAGTCCTAGTCCTGACTCATGCCAAAGCCCACCCTTTCCTCTCACCCCAGCCCAGGAGCTACTGCAAGGGAAGCTCAGGGTGATAGATCTAGTAGAATATATTGAGATGTGCACTAGATAACTCAAGGCTTTGTTTCTTACCCAGATCTGCAGGAAGGCCCAAGTAACCCCTTTAGCTGGATAATGCTAACCAATGGGTAGATGGTCTTGCACCTTCAAACCTGATATTCATACATAGCCCAAGTGGATCCCCTCATGGACCTGCCCTCCTTCCCAGTCCCTCATACAAGGTAATGACAGCATGAGTGTGACCCAAGCGGTTTCCACATCAGTGCAGTGAAGGGAAAGACTTTCATGATCCCTTCCCTTTGCCTTTTTCAACTGAAGACCACCCTGACACTTTCTGGGGTGCATCCCCTATTCTCATTACCATTTCCATCCTCAGGCAAGTTAAGGTTTCCATCTTGACCATCCACTGCCCAGGGTAAATTAATGGCCTTCATATTTGTGAGGAAGCACTTTGCAGTTTGCAGAATGACTTTGCTGGTTTGGCTGCTTCTGTTGGCTGGCCATAGGTGATCTGGAAAGTGATAAATCATGCTGGAAGTCTGTTTGCCTTAACCCTGTCCCCCCTCTGAGAGTGAATTTCCTTTCTCTGGTGGCTCTGTTGGAGGACTCGTGTCATTTAACATTTAGCATCAGGGACAAATCTATAGCCGAAGTGGACTCAGACTAATTTCTGAACAAAATGTTTTTCCTTCTGATCTTGAACAGTAGGAATTTGAGGCAAAGGACATACAGGAAGGTGTTGAAAAGTAAGACATGCCCATTATTCTTGATTTGTGCTCTCAAGACAACATGCTATGGATGACGGGTTCACTAGAGGCAGGTGCCACATCTGGGGATTGGGGTGTCCTTCCCAGAGTCAGCCACTGGGGCCCTCTCTGTGGCTGGAGATCCACAGAGACTGGCTGACAAGACTGGCTGACATCTGGCAGCAGGGAACAGCTCTCATTTTTTTCTAGAACGTCACATATCTTGTCTTTTATGTATTCCTGATAACCCTATGAGGTGGGCCAATGTGCTCTGGCCTCCCTCACAACTGGAGAAACAGAGGCTGGAAAAGTAAATAGGAAAAACACCTGATACCTTCCTCACAGAGGTTGTGGTGAGAATTTAATGAATATATGACAGGAATAATGATAGTGAATATATGTGTGTGTGTGTGCGCGCATGTGCACGCATGTGTGTGTGAACATACAAATCATAACAAGTGCCTGGCACGTAGGATGTAGTCAATAAATATTGGCAGCTGACCATTATTAATATCTCTAAAGCCACTTAACTAATAACCAGCTGATGTCTTAAGTCCCAGTGACCCTTTTAATTTTCATCATTTTATCACCCAACTCTTTGTTTTTTTCACTAAGACTGAAAAGTCTTATAAGAGCAAATTTCCTCTAAAATAGTTCCCAGAAGCCTCTAAAACTGGAGAGAAGTGTTGACCTGAAATGCCACTGGCACAGCATCTTCTATTTCATTCATTTTGGAACAGAGGCATTAAGAGCACTCTTCAGCCCACCAAGATAATACAAGTCAAAAATACTTGAGAACTTGGTATGCACCACATAATGTGCTAAGCATTTCACAATTTGTCCTACTTGATCCTCAACAGCAACACTTTGAGGACGGTATTTGTATTGTTCCCATTTTATATGTGAGGGACTGGGGTACAGAGTGGTTAATAATCAACCCAAGGCCCCCCTAAGAGGCAGAATGGATTCTCCAAACGCACACTCTTCCATTCTCAGGGCGTGTGTGTATTAGGGAGTCTTCTGTGTAGAAGCGGCTTCTCTCTACCACCACTTTGGGCCATGCATAAGAGAGGTCAGCCTCAGCCCTAGGTTCTCAATGCCCCCTGTGCTTTCAGAAGATAGGGCTCCATCCCTCCCAGCTGTGCCTCTCCACCACTCCAGGTTCC
Source organism: Enhydra lutris kenyoni (assembly GCF_002288905.1). NCBI lineage: Eukaryota > Metazoa > Chordata > Mammalia > Carnivora > Mustelidae > Enhydra > Enhydra lutris. Next base: position 41,441,731 of record NW_019154094.1, on the reverse strand, counting down.
TGTTTGGGCCACATTCTCTGCACCTGGGAAACGAATGTGGTAGGTGGCACGGGCACCACATACCACTTCCATCCCAGTGTTCCAGAGCTAGATGCTCCCCTGAATTGCACCTAACTTCCTTTGTTCTTAGTTTTATCTTTCCAAGGACAGAGAAACTACTGTTTAAGAGGTGGTCTCAGTTTTCTTATCTGTGAAATAGGGTTGTTGTGGAGGTTTACTGAGAATGTGGTAAGCACAGGACCATCATGAGTGCTTAGTTAATAATCACTCACTTTAAAATACAGAAGTGGGGGACGCCTGGGTGGCTCAGTTGGTTGGACGACTGCCTTCGGCTCAGGTCATGATCCTGGAGTCCCAGGATCGAGTCCTGCATCGGGCTCCCAGCTCCACGGGGAGTCTGCTTCTCTCTCTGACCTTCTCCTCACTCATGCTCTCTCTCACTGTCTCTTTCTCAAATAAATAAATGAAATCTTAAAAAAAAAAATACAGAAGTGGTTCTATTCCGCTGAGACACTCGTCACAGAGGCTTGTGGAGGTTCCAGGACACAGTGCCTATTCTCTCCATGCCTAACATTACTGTGAGGAAACCAGTTAGAGAGTTTGACTGGTCTCTTGGTGCTTTTCCGTGGAGAACAGTATGTGCCAGACTGGCTTTTATCAGAGAGGCATCGGCCTCTCTCTCTGTTTACACAGATTTAAGTTCCCATCCTACATGGTTCAAACGGGGGCAATCATAAGGTTCCAGGTTAGTGGGAATCAAAAGGGAGGAGAGGAAGATTAGGGACAGAGGAAGGCAGAACAGACAGATTTAGCATTTTATAGTTTAGCCATGAGAGGAGAATGAGTCGCTTGTTAAAATAAAGTCACTTCTGCTCAAAACAGATGTTTGAAGGTTGTCCTTTAGTGTGTTTGGGTGAAAAATCCAGATGTCATATAAAAAGTAATTTGGGGCACCTGGGTGGCTCAGTCGGTTAAGCATCTGCCTACAGCTCAGGTCATGATCCTGGGGTCCTGAGATGGAGTCCTGAGCTCCCTACTCAGTGAGGAGTCTGCTTCTCCCTCTCCCTCTGCCCTTCCCTCCTCAACTCTCTCTCAAATAAATAAAATCTTTAAAAAATTTAGTTTTAGAAATGGGAAGTCTTTGTACTGGGGCTAAGAAAACAAATTAGTGAAGAATAAGAATTCTAGTTGCCAAAGATTTGTCCGTCATATCCTTTCACACAGAGGTCCCCGCTGCTCTCGTGTGTGTATGCATTCCTGTACCTATTTGTTCATGCACACGTCCGCCATTAGACTGTAGGGCACCTTTGCACCCATTAGGAAAACGCAGCCCCTCTGAGCAGGAGCAGCCCCAGGACACACTGTGAGGTAGGCAGACAGTAAACCCTACTGGCTGCCTTGGGTCCATGTAGCCCTGAGCAGAGGTGAATGTGGCCACACACACCCTTTCTTTCTCTCTCAGACAGGTGATGATGCCTTTAACTGAGGTATGGCAATCTCACAGTGAAGTGAGGCACCTCAGCTAGAATCTCCACGGGATGCGTGCAAGTGCTTGCTTTCCAAGAGTCATTTCTACAAAACCCACAGCTGTGCTCTGCTTGCTCAGCCGCCTTCTTGAAGATAATCTGCTTTGTTCTGTACCTCTTCACCCCCTGTCTGGCCATGGCAAGCACACTTACTGGTCTGACTCCACAGGACAGGTTTTAGTCCTTCCGTTTGGTACCTGCGTACACTGGAAAACAAGCTTTGGTCCTTGCCATTTATAAGGCATTTTGTTTGATCCTGGCAAAAACCCTGAGGATTAGATGGTAGGGAATTAATACACCCACTTTACAGATAAGAAGGTGGGCTCTAAGAGAGAAACCTTAGAGTCGCAGAACATCATGGATGATCTGGATTTAGAGAGTCTGTTACCTTGTCTTAAGTGATTCTTAGCTTCTGGTAAATTCCTTTGGAAGTGTGAACCTTCATGCTCTCTCCGGCTTAGCTTCCCTTCTCCTTTTTTTCTCTGACCGAAAGCCTCATGCTGACTGTCTTCCAGAATGAACTCACAACAGCTGAAATCCAACCATCATCTTGATTTTGTCATTGTCCCAAGTAAGTGGCACAAACCTTTGTGCCACTTAGTTGGCAGTGATCACTATTGGAACTTGTTGCCACATACTTGATTAGCTTTCCTTGCTAGTATGATCCCTGCTGTGGTTATGATTGTCACAAACCTGCTCCTAAGAGCTGGACCTGGACCCAGGCATGGTGGACACTTGTCTTTAGAGCCTGCCCTCAGAGCCCAGGTCCCATTACCCCAAACATCCTGAGGTGATAAATCTTCATCCTAATTTTCATTTAGGCAGATAGTGTATCAGTGTCAGGCCCAAAATGGGTACTAAGTAGATCATTGTTGCATGAGACAGTTAATTGATGAATCCTTTGAGAGTGGTATTTAATAGAAGTCTTTCAGTTGCCAGTGGCCAAATTGCAACACCGATTAGTTTAAGCTAAAAATGAATGTATTGATTCACACAACTGCAAAGCACAGAGGTGGCGGCATCAGGCACAGCTGAATCCAGAGGCTCAAATCCTATTATGAAGGCTCAGTTTTCCTTTCGTCTTTCAGCTCCACATCCAGTGTTGGCTTCATTCTCAGGGATTTGCCCCCATGGTAGATTAGATAGTCACAAGCAGTTCCCGCTGATGTGGTTCTTATAGTCAGTTCACAAATTTACACAAAACCAGCCTTCTCTCATCCTTGTGCAGAAAGCAAATCTCATGCCTAGACTGGGATTGTCCCAGCTTGGGTCATGTGCCTTCCTCTTAGACCAATCGCTGTAGACAGAAGGATGGGCTACCATGATTGGCCAGGGGAGGAGCAGGATTGACAGCTTCACCCAAGCCCCTTGGGATTGGGAAGAGACCACTCTGAGCTGGAGATTGGGGCATGGCTGACAGTAGATGCTCACAGCAAGGGCAGAGAGGTTTTGAAAAGCGCACAATGTCGGTGGGACAGTCTAATAAAGATTATAAATCAATTGATAAGGCTTTGGGTCAAAATGAATAATAAAGTAGGGAGACCTATTTGCTTGGCTTATTCTCCACCAGTCTTGAAAGTGGTGTTGGCAGTGATGTTCTCTGCGGTCGCAGCCCAGAAGGAACCAGTTCCGTGTTCCTCCTGAGGACTGCTCTGAGGGGCAGAGAATCTTAAGGTTGGATTTTGTATTATTCAATCACTTCATCACCTCACTGCTATTCCGCATGAAGTCATGGGCAGTCCACAAAGTTCTTTTAACACAGACACTCATTCCCATCTTCCAGGGACATTTTCTACTATTATAATTCAGGAGTACTATCTTACCCTGTGTTCCCTGCCTGAGCTACTGTCTCTGATTCTCCTTTGGGATTACAAAATGGGGTTAAGAGCACATGCCCTGCAGCCACACAAACCTGGATTCTAATCCCAGAACTACCCCTTAGTGGATCAACTTATTGGAGTCTCAGTTCTCTCATCTATAAAATGGACCCAATAATAGTACCTATCTGGCATGGATGTTGTGAAGGTCAAATGAGATAATGGAGGTGAAGTGCACACAGCAAAGACTCACTGGGCATGTGTTTGATCATTATTCGTAACTGCATTCATTTTGTACCCCCATCTTTTAGCATATTAGATTCCACAGAGAGCTAATATGTGTGCAGCATTTAGCAGTCTACAGTCTACGTACTGCAGTCTATGAACTATGCACATACAGAGAACAGACAGGTCCATCTCACATTCCAATCGTCACTATAGTTGCAGGACTGCTTCCTGCCAGGTACCCTGTGGTTGTCCTGTCAGAAGCTATTGGGCTCACAGACTGACCCATGCAGCCTTCTTCCTCAGTCCTTCTGTAGCCAGACCAGACTACATATGGAGGATTCTGGAATTTCTTTTCGTTTCTTGGGTTTATTTGCCCAAATTGCCCACCTGGCCCTGTTTCTGCCCTGGTCAGAAGTCCTTATACTGAGAGTCCACAGGGACATTCTCCACCTCGTCCAGGGTTCATCCTCTTCACAAACTTTCATGCAGCTGCTCTGTCTTCCCAGAAAGCTCTCAAGTTTCAAATATTAATTTAAAAGAGAGGCTGAATTTACTGAGCATTTCCCATGGTGCTTTGTAAATACTTTACATCTACTGACTTACTTAATGACATGACAGCCCTACTAGGTAGGTATCATCATTTTATAGGCAAAGAAACTGAGACACAGAGAGTTACAGTAACTTATTTGAGGTCACACAGCCAGTTAATGGGGAAGCTGGAATTTGAACGAAGTCTATCATCCCCAAACCCATGTTCTTAGCCAGTATCTGTTTCTGCACCTCCCTGATTCACGTTTCCCATGTTAGGTTTTGATCTTGGGATCCTCCCTACCTTCTAAGGCAACACCTGCATTTACGTGGGATTCCGTGCTCAGAACTTCCTGTCGGATGCAGGCCAAAGAGGAGTTCAGACCTGGTAGTGGAGGCAGATGAAAAATCCTTCATGGCAGAACTTTGCAAGGCAGGGATGGGAACCTCATACTGCTGAGGTCCCTTTTCATCCGTCTCTGTTCATTATACAATCAGTGTTACTTGTGAAAAGGACAGAGAATATGGATGTAGAGTCCTGATGAACTCCTACTCATTTCTCATGATCTAGCACCACTGCCTCCTCCTCCAGGAAGACTTCCCTGACTGCTTTAGGCATTTCTGATCACCTTACATTGCCAATCATCCATTCACCTAGAAAACAATTTTTGAGCACCTACTGTGTACCTGGAGATCATAAATTCTCCATACCAAACTGCAAAGTCTCAAAGGCAAGGACCAGATTAACAGAATAGTTAAATTTGTAGGCTTCGAAGCCAGACTGTGTGTTTGGATCCTGGTTCCTCTGTTCACTAACAGTATGACTTTGGGCAAATTCCTTAACCTTGATAAGCCCTGAGGCTTCTCCCTCTGTTAAATGAGCATAAAAATAGCACCTGCCTCTCAGTGTGGTTGTAAAGATTATGTGAATTAATACATTTAAATATTGCAGGTGCCTAATAATTGTTGCCAGGTAGCAGGTGCTTAATAAATGTTACCAGTTGCTATTTAGGCTGTTCTTGTATTTGTAGCTTGAGGACCAAGCACAGTATCTGCACCTAGCAGGTGCCTCATGAATATCTGTGTGACAGGGCAGTGAGTGAGTAAGTCGGACCCTTCACTCTTTTGTACATGAATCTCCTTGTATGTGAAATAGGGAGACACGACTGCCTCCCAAACTGTGAGGATTAGTAGGGGTGCATGAGATGTGACAGTGCCTTGGAAATGGGGAGGTGTCCCTGCACACAGTGGAGAGATTGCCATTGTGTTATAGGGGCTGTAGGTACAAATGACCTGGGGCTGGGTCTCTGGACTGCCAGCATGGGACCTAGCCTGGGAATATGGCCACTCAGGGAAGGATAAGGAAATTAGGAATTGGCTGACTGGGACATCCTACCCGCAGAAGGTCAGCCTCAGGCAAGTTCTGAGAGCGCTTTCTGCTCTCCAGGTAACTTGTATGTTCTAAGGAGCTCTGCTGTGGAAGAATGTGGGAAAAACTTTCTACTAATCATGGAGAAACATTAACATACTCACCAGGTGTACTTGCATTTGTGGGCCACAGAGTGGAACCTAAAGGGGCTGTCACCCCAGTCACAAATTATGGTCCTCACTTTCTGATTGAGAACACTAAGGTATCAAGAAGTGGACAGTCTGTGCAAGGTTACACCTAGTAACACCTAGTGAGGGCCAGAGCTGGGTCTCATGGCAATGCACCCCAGCAAAATCTGATCTGAGCCCCACAAGGAATGAGGGTCACTTTAAGGCTCATTAAAAGGGGAAATCTCATGGGTACAGATAGCTACACTGGTCTGTGACAACCCCTGTAACCTGACTCGCCCCTCACCTAAGCCTGCAACAAGTGGAAACTGAGGCCAGTCCATGTGGTGCTGCATTTTAAAGATTTATTTATTTATTTATTTATTTGACAGACAGAGGTTATAAGTAGGCAGAGAGGCAGGCACAGAGAGAGAGGAGGAAGCAGGCTCCCTGCTGAGCAGAGAGCCCGATGCGGGGCTCGATCCCAGGACCCTGGCATCATGACCTGAGCCGAAGGCAGAGGCTTTAACCCACTGAACCACCCAGGCGCCTCTGTGGTGCTGCATTTTAGATGGCAAAGTTGTGACCCCAAAAGGGTCCGTGTTCTCCCTGAGGACCACAGAGCAGGTTGGTGGCTGGAGATAGGATGTCTCTGGTGCCAGAGGATTGTCAAGGTTTCATTTTTAAGATGCAGATCAGGATTTAACAGGATAACATAACTGACACCATTCATTGATTCATTCAACTAATGATGTTGTGCACCTACTCGGTGTCGGGCACTCTTCTAGGTGCTGAGTTCCAGCAAGGAACAAACCAGAGATCCCTCATGCAGCTGACATCCTACTAACATTCTTGTACCGTGTGCTCACCACAAGCTTGTTAATATAACTGAGCCTTCCTGCCTGCTTTTTCCACACACACACCCCACCACCCTGGAGGTACCACAAGCCCAAATCTGAGGTTTATCATCCGCAAGCATCTTTTTTATTCTTCTAGTACATATACATGTTTTCAAATTTTATGTGAATGACATCATACTGTACATATGTCTCTGTAACTCACCATTGTTTGAGGATGTGTCCACCTTGAAGCATGAGGTTCCAGTTCATTTTTACTGCTGTATAGTATCCCACCAAAGGCTACATGACAGTTTATTTGTCTGTTCTTCTGCTGTTTCACAATGACAAAGCTACAGTGGACTTTCCTGTATATGATTCCTTACGTAGATAGGCAAGAGCCCTCTCCCCTTCAAGTTTTGACTTCAGCCTTGTCCCCTCCTGATTATCTCCCAAATTGGACAGGAGCTAGAAGCCAAAAAGGATATCTGCTCCTTTTATTGCTTAAGTATGTTATTAGTTACCAAGCATCTGCAATGCAAGGCCTGAGATAGCTGTGATGAGGGTGACAGGAGGATGTTCACACATACACACACCCCCACCGGGAGGTTACCATGCTGGTTCCTTCAAGCCTATTCAGGGATCCCAGGCTGGGGTGGTGGGTTTAATGGGAAATCCGTGCTGAACAGTCTACCCTAGAAATGGTATGGGTCCTGACGTTTTGTAAGAAAGCAAAGAGAATCAAATAGTTGAGCACAGATTGTGTGTGTGTGTGTGTGTGTGTTTGTGTTTATATGTGTGTGTGAAATGGCACAGGCATTATCTCATAAATATTCCCATGACATAGTGTATTATATTTCTGTCACTGCATAACAAATTATCACAAAGTTAGTGGCTAAAACAACACACATATATTTATCTCACAGTGTTCATGGGGCAAGTGTCCAGACTAGGCTTAGGCTGGGTCCCCTGCTCAGGGTCTCATACAGCTGCAATCCAGGCCGGTCTCCTCTGCAGCTCAGGGTCCTCCACCAAGCTCATGTGGTTGTTGGCAGAACTCATTTCCTTGCATCTAGAGAATTCATTAATTCTCCAAGACCAGCAAGAGACAGCAAGAGACCATACCTTCTTTTAGAGGACCACCTGATTAGGCCAGGCCCATGCAGGATAATCTCCATTCGGCTTCATTTAAAGTCAACTGATTAGGAACCTTAATTCTACTTGCAAAACCCTTTTACCTTTGCTGTATAGCCTAACATGACCATAGCCATGATATCCCCACATACCCACAGGCTCTGCCCACACTCAAGGGGAAGGAACTATTCAGGGTATGTACAGGAAGGGATGGGAATCTTGAGCGTTCTTTAGAATTCCACCTACCACAAGAGAGTACTATTAATATCAACATTTTAACTCAGCAAAGTGAATTGATTAACGCAGGTCACACATCAAGCAGCCAGTGGAGCTGGGATTCAAATACCTCGGGAACACAGTTTCTCTCTGTGCCTCCAGGGGCTCTCAGTGCTTTTCTAAGAGGGGAGAAGGGACCTGCCCCCCACCCTCCCAGAGCCCTGCTAGGGAATAGGCCATCTCTTCAACTAGACCTGAACTCCCAGAAGCCAGGACCAGCCCCTTAGGCTCCAAGGTAATCCCAGTGGACAGTTGGTGCTCAGCAGATATTTGCTTGCTGCAAACAACTCCTGTGTCCTTTGATTTTTTTCCTCCAGCTGACTGCCTCTGGGCACTGCTGAGCACATCTCTTTTTCCAAGGAGCATGGGGTTTATGCTACAGAATTTCATCTCACAGTTGGGCAAGGATATGATGCTCCAGTTAACTTAGTATGCCCCATCCAAACTTTAGTAAACATTTTAATGGTTTCTTTTCTTATTATAAGAACAATACACATTCATTTTTTTTTTAAAGATTTTTTTTATTTATTTGACAGAGATCACAAGTAGGCAGAGAGGCAGGCAGAGAGAGAGAGGAAGGGAAACAGGCTCCCTGCTCAGCAGGGATGCGGGGCTCGATCCCAGGACCCTGAGATCATGATCTGAGCCGAAGACAGAGGCTTAACCCACTGAGCCACCCAGGTGCCCCAATACACATTCATTTTTGCATAGAAAATATCAATGAACCAAGTAACCATAAGAAAAAAAATTTTTAAGTGCTCAGAATCTCAGCCCATAATGAGAACCACTCCTAGTGTATTCTTTTAGCAGGCAACAAAGCCTAGCTGTCAAGAGCTCAGAATGGGGCCACACTGCCTGGGTGTTAATTCTGGCTTCCCCATTACCAGCCATGTGACCTTGGACAAGTTGTTTAACCTCTCTGTGTCTCAGTTCTCTCATCTGTAAAGTGGGCGTGTTGATAGTACCTGCCTTATAGGGCTGTGGGAGGAGAAAATGGGACAACACTTGGAACAGAGCCTGGCACACCAGTTTTATGTAATTGTTAGTCATCAATATTGTTTTGATAAAAAAAAAGGGATCATATTTAACATACTATCTTAATATCTTTCCTCATATCACATATCTTTCCTTGCCAATAAATGTCATCCACAACATACTATAAAATGGCTAAGTCGTGAAACCAGTAATATATTATATGTTAATTGAATTTAAATAAAAAAATGTTTTTAAAAATGGCTAAATCACCTTCTACCAAAATACAAAATAATGTATTTAAGCAATCCTTTATTTTGGAACTAGACATCTTTTCATTCTTTAACTATTATAACTAGCACTGTAGGGAACTGCCTTGCTGCTAGGTCTTTGTGCACATCCTTCCTTTTCCTTCCTGTAGAATGGCTTTCTAGAAGTGGAATCCATGGGGCAAAGGCCATTCAGTCCACAGGAGAAATCCCTGTGGCCCTCTTGTGGAGTGCCAGGCATATGGAGCCAAACTGACCTCCAGAGACACTTTGTAGCTGGTTTACTCCTCACCATGAGTGTGTGTGTCTCTATCCCTCATGCTCCCACCCTGTCACACAGGGGATCGGGGTTTAAACGTGCTGCCTGAAGGTGAGCGAGGCACTGCTGCCTTTTGGGAGCATGGTGGTATTCCTGTGGGTATGACAGCAGCTTGCATCAGCCATTTGCCACTGTCTCACTCAGCAGAGGGTCTGAGGCTAGACCACTGGGGGTAGCCAAGGGGTCCCTAGGGTTATATGGCATCTATCCCTGGCAGCAGATGTGACTGGGACCCACAAGGAGGAGCTGGCCTAGATCCAAGATAAAAACAAGGTCCAGAGACCAAGGCCTGATTCCTTCCTTCTCTCCCTCCTTTCTTCCCTCCCTCCTTCTTTACCTCTGTCCTTCTCCTCTTTCTTCATTGAACTTAAGAAAGTACCAGATCCTACACTAAGTGTTCAATAGACCAGAAAAACGAAACTCACATATTCTCTGCCCTCATGGAATAGTGGAAGAGATGAATAGAAAATGGATAAAATTCACAAATACAGCTTGGCAAATTATGATCACAGTTATGATCACATTGCTATGGGAGAGAATGACTGGAAACTGACATTCACCATGGTTATCAAGGAAGACATCTCTGAGTAAGTGGCATTGATAACAAGTCCTGAAAGATTAGCATGTGATCACAAGGCAAAGAGTTGGGGTAGGGTATTTCAGGAAGAGAGCTCAATAAGTGCAAAGGCCCTGAGGTTGGAATTGAAAGGCCAGTATGGCTGGAGTGTAATGAAGACAGATCACTAAGGCCTTGCCATTCTGTGCAGTAAATCCAGAGGCTGATAGGATGGGCGGCCCAGCTCAGGGTGAAGGCTAAGATTTGAGTTAGGTAAAGTCAGTGTTAGTGATAGTGGGCCAGGGCCAGATCATCAGGAATCCTCAGGTGTGCTGGGACCCTTGGCATTATTTGCTGCTGGACTTATGAGCAAGGAGGTATGCAGTGAGTGGCAGGTCAGGCCAGTTTAGAGGGGTAGCGCCAGACCCTCCAATTTGTTCTTATACCTGAAAACATATGTGGCTTGACTCATTCTTCATTCCTACGAAAATAACAAATCAATAATCATAAATGCTGTGAACTGCAGATATATGCAGTAACAGTATTGAATCTCACCAAGACAACATTGAGTGAAAGAAAGCAAACCCAAAAGGAACCTGCGGAACTATCCCATTTGTGTGAAGGTCAAGAAGAGGCAGAATTAATCTGTGATGACAGAACTCGCAGGGGGGCCTGGGGGGCATGAAGGGGGCTCCTGGGAGGCTGGTCACTTCTGTGTTTTGGCCCAGGGGCTGGACACACAGATGCACTCATTCATTGTGAAGATGCATTCTCTGGTCATTGATCTGTATGTCTGTGAGACTCCAATAAAATATTTACTACAACTAAATCCTACTTCCCTCAACATCACCTGCCTAGAATGGTGAATATGAAACTAAATCATGAGAAACAAACACTAAGCCAAATCCAAAGTAAGGAATTTCTCTTGAATACCAATATTATAAGAAAGAAAATGTCTAGAGAACTGTTCTAAATTAAAGTGGACTAAAGCAACATGACAACTAAATATAATGCATGATCCTGGATAGAAAAAGTAGTTGTAAAGACATGGAGACAAGTGGAGAAAATTGAACAGACTGCAGATTAGATGTATGGTGTCAATGTTGAATTTCCTGGGTGGGAGGATGTCTCTGTTCTTAGGAGATTCCCACTCAAGTATTTCAGATTGAAATGGACCGATGTCTTAGTAAAGGAGAAAGGGAGGGAGACAGGGAGGAAGCAGCACAAAAGGGGTAAAATGTTAACAGTTAGTTAACTTAAATGAAAAGTAGGTGAACACACACATTAAGCTATTCTTGCAAACCTTCTGTAGAATTAAATTTTTCAAAATAAAAGCTTGGGAAGTAAAGAAAAAACATTATTTTCTATTTTTAAAAAAGAAAAAATAAAACCCCACTACTTACCAAGTTACATCTGTGTGTCCCTTGTCTGTTAGGCATTTAATATGCATTACATATAATCTCATAAGTCAGGTCTTTATAAGTAATAAAAATCCAACCAAATAACTGAAGTGGATATGATTGGTCCACATATATGAACAATCCAGGGATATTAGTTTCAGGTCAGGCTTGATCAAGTACCTAAAATGTGTGACCCACTTTCCCTCCATTTTTCTGCCTTGCCTTCATTTTAAGACGCATTCTCCCCTACTGAGCATTAGATGACTGCCAGGACCAAACAGGGCAGAGGGTAGAGTCTCTGACGGGAGGAGGGGGAGGATGCTGGAAAGCCCTCCCCCAGCCCCTCAAATGGCTTCCACACTTGCATGTAATCGTGAAGCAAATGGTTTTCCCCCTTATGTATATCAGGAACCCATAAGTCAGAGAAGCTATGCAGTTTGTCCAAGTCTTACTGCAAGGACACGAAATTTGAACCTGGATCGGCCTGTGTACAAAGCCTATCCTTGCCTCTGTTTTATACAACGAACTCTCATGTTCCAAGAAGTCTGGGAAGGTGGCAGGGAAAAGAACACCTAAACTCCTCCCTGACACCATCACTTCTATAGGTTCTCTCCTGGTCTGTCTGCATCTCCAAAGGCATTTTTTCTTTTCTTTTCAAGAAAAGCACATTGAGGGATGCCTGGATGTCTCAGTCGGTTAAGTGTCTGCCTTCGGCTCAGGTCGTGACCCCAAGGTCCTGGGATCCAGTCTCTCAATGGGCTCCCTGCTCAGAGGGGAGTCTGATTCCCCTCTGCCTCTGCCTGCCACTCCCCGAGCTTGTGCTCATGCTCTCTCTGATGAACAAACAAAATCTTAAAAAAAAAAAAAAAAAGGAAAAGAACATTGACATGAGATGTTGATATGAGAGTCTCTGAAGATCCCTAAGCTACCTGGATACACTCCACTTGGGAACACCGAGGGTCAGGTGTTCCAACCTGAATGTAAGGTTAACTCTTTCCAGGGCAGGGTTCCAGATCTGCCCTCACCATTTTGTAAACTGAGTCTGTTCAGGCATCTGACACATATTTGGAAAAGAAAAGCAGTAGTCATGGAATTAATGGGGAGCCTTGCATGTTCCAACTTACCCCATATTGGCAATCACAACATATCTTAACCCTTACAACATTCCTAAGAGTGGACATGACGACCCATATTTTTCAGAAGAGGAAACAGACTCTCTGAGAGGAGAAATGACCAGCCCAGGCCACCATCTAGCATGTGGCCAAGGCAGGAGCCAAGCCACACCCTGTGGCAGCTCCGTGCATCATGGCCTTGAACTTTCACCACGCCTTCTCTGAATAATCCTGGGAGCGTCCTTCCCCCCACTCATCTGAGAACCCTGGGGATTTCAGTGCCAGTTCCCCCGTGGGTTATAAGAACTTGAATCAAAGGCCACACTTGTTGGAGAAAGCCCTCCAGCTCTGCTTCAGCCCAGGCACTTTCTGTCAAGGGCTAGGATCCCTGCTAATAAAAACGAGTGTCATTTTACAGTGCTTTCTATAAATCTGTTAGTGACCTTTAATAAAAATTTATGAACCTAATAATCCTGTTCTGCACACCCTGGTCATATCGTCACTCCCTGGCTAGGTAGTCTGCAAACCTTTAAAATTTAGTTACTATGCCTGGGCCTGCGCCAGGGGTCCCGCTCCAAGTGATGGGAAAGGCATGAATAATGATTAATCCAAACCGCCTGGTGCCGAATGCAAAGCTGTTTTCTTGACGCAGGCCACTGGGCCAGGAATCCTAGAAAGAGCAGGAACTGGAAGACACCTGGGCTTTCCAGAGAGCAGTCTTTAACCCAACTTAGCCACACCTGCCTGATCTTTCTGCCGGCGCCTTTCTCTTCCTCCACGTCAACAGAGCAAGAAGCCAAAAATAAAATGTGCCTCGTACATATCCTGCTGTTGTGAACAGAATCCAGGGCCTCTCCTGAAGCCGTGAGTTTGTAGCTACTTTGCTTACATAGGGCTGGAAATTGGAGCACCAGGAGGTTGGGAAAGCTGGGGTTGACCTGGGGTTTCAGAGGCTTGTTTGTTCGTGGCTGTCTCAGCAGAAATCCTGGCGTGTGATTGAACCAGCAGGGTCTTATGATCTCAAAGGATTGCCGGAAGGTTGCAGGCCCCAAACACCTTTCTAATGTTTGCAGGCTGTTGGCGTTGCATAAAATCAGGCTCGCTAGCGGCAAACCTGGACCATTGCACAGACCACAGTGTACCGTAGGGTTTTCTCCTTGCAGTGCATACAGTGGGGAGTCCCAATGACTTTGCCTTTCTCTAGGACTCGGGGTTCATGGGGATAGTGCTTCAGGGGGACTTCTGAGGGATGTGTTTTCCTCCCGGGAAGGGGCTGCTACAAAGCCACCGGCATTCTCGGGTCTCCCAGTAGCTAAGCAGACCAGTGTATTTATCCCTCCACCCTACACTAGGCAGTTCAGGAGCTTTACCACCAGTTTTCCTAGTCTGGGAAAGGGTCATTTGTAAGTCACATGGGCACCTGCCCCAAGCTTTTCCTTTCTCTGTCTTTTTTTTTTTTTTTTAAGATTTTATTTATTTATTTGACAGAGATCACAAGTTGGCAGAGAGGCAGGCAGAGAGAGAGGAGGAAGCAGGCTCCCCGCTGAGCAGAGAGCCCGATGTGGAGCTCCATCCCAGGACCCTGAGATCATGACCTGAGCCGAAGGCAGAGGATTTAACCCACTGAGCCACCCAGGCGCCCCCTTTCTCTGTCTTTTTAAAAAAATTTATTTAAATTCAATTAATTAACATCTAGTATATTATTAGTTTCAGAGGTAGAGTTTAGTGATTCATCAGTTGCATATAACACCCAGTGCTCATTCCATCAAGTGTCCTCTTTAGTGCCCATTACCCTGGTATCCCATCCCCCTTCCCTCCAGAAACCCTCAGTTTGTTCCTTATAGTTAAGAATCTCTTATGGTTTGTCTCCCTTGTTGATTTGGTCTTATTTGATTTTTTTCCCTCCCTTCCCCTATGATCCTCTGTTTGTGTCTTAAATTCCACATGAGTGAAATCATATAATCATTGTCTTTCTCTGATTGACTTCTTTTGCTTAGCATAATACCCTATAGTTTCTTTTGCAGAGGAGGGAACAGGGAGTCTGGGATCCCAGACTGTCCAAACACCAAGAGACCTGGAGACTGCTAGCCCCTTGCTGCTTAAAGCATGGGCCCTCATCCAGCAGCAGCATCTGGGGCTTTCCATAAATGCACAATCTCTGATGAGGCTTCCTGGGACTCGGCCTAGCCCACAGTATACTTTGGAAACTGAGGCACAGAGAGGGCCCCAAACCAAACAGCAAGTCAGTATCTGAAGTGAGGCCAACTCCTGAGACCCCTGGCTTTCTGCCTGTCTCCTGCCCTACACTATCTTCTTATCTCAAGCCTGCATTCCTACTGTGCTTTCTGCCTGGAGAACATGAGGTATCCTGGATTCTCAGGGTGTCTCTAGGGCAGCATACTTCAGACCAGCCTGCAAGTCACACCTGCTGCCCAGAGGCTAACTCTGTTCAGATGAGAAATAACCCCATTTGAACCTAAAACATTCTGGGATCTCTGAGTCAAAGGGACATTACAGGCATCTGTTATCCCTTCCCACCCAGTGCAGAAAACCCTTCATAAACCCCTTGTATCAGGATCAGCCAGCTCTGCTTAGTTGCCTATATTGACAGGGAAGTCACTTCCTCATAGGGCACCAGCTCCAGTGTTGGAAAATCCCATTTTTGTCTTCATTTTCAGCATTAGAATGAATTCTTTCCTGTTGCAGCTTCTATCCACCCATCTTATGGTCTCTGTCCAGGCCCTCTTCCTCACAAGAGTCCTATAGATATTGAACAACTAGTATCAGGATTTAACTTCTCCAGGCTAAACTTTCCCCATTTTGTTATTTTTACTTTGTTCTTTGGGTGAAGTGATTTTTAGTTGCCTCCCTCTCCCTGCAACCCCCAACTGCCATCTCAGTCATTAACTTCAGAGTGACAGCTGCCTGTCAACATTCCTCTTCCAGGGAGTCCAATATGACCCTTTGATCAGGTTGTCTTAGTCCAAAAAGGGCACCATCTCCTTCCTTGATTAGACACCCTACCTCTTTTAATGTGACCTAATTTTGGTTTGGCTTTTTTATTTTAAGAGTCCATATCGTACTGTTAATTCCTATTAACCCTGTCAAATATGCCTCTCAAATCTTTCTCAAAAAAACTACTAGCAAGCAAATCTCCACTGATTTGTAATTAATTTTCTGAGTTCAGATGCCTGCCTTTCATCTCTCCTTGAATATCATTCTCTCTGCCTGGCCCAGGGTTTCTGCCTGCTAGGATAATTTTGGCTCTAGAGTCCTTTACCTTGTGAATTACTCATCCCTCCCAGCTGGGCTGACCTCAGCCAACCCTCAAGAATTTATTGAACATCTACTGAGTATTCAGGGTCAGAGTTAAAGGATGAAAATGTAACACCTTTAGGGGATTTAGAGTCTGGTTGCGAAATAAGGACTTCTCTCCAGGGCACAGAGGGGCACACAAGCCAAGGCTAAATTTGCGGGTGCAGTCTGTGAGGGAGCTCTTGTTCAGGGAGGTCTGTGGATTACCCACTTTACATCTGCCCAGGATCTTGTCAAAAATACAGGCATCTAGATCCACTCAGCTCCTGGATCCAGAGCCTGGGGGCAGGGCCCTGCCCCTTATTTGTCACTCCCCAGATGACTCTGACAGGAAAGTTAGAATCTGCTCCAGTTTAAAGGACTGAAGAAGGTGAGGCCAGGACAAGGGGATCAAAGAGGAGCTGGGAGGGGAGGGGCAGCCAGGGGAGGAATGAGGCCCTCTTGATGCAGAGTAAGAATGAGGCATGAGCTACAGACCACCTTGCTAAGTGGGGTGGGGGTGTCCCCCACCCTGCTGTCCTCAGGAACACCCTGCAGCATCCAGGATCTCTAACTGCATAGACATGGTCCTGGGTCCAAAATGTCATCAATGTCCTGCCTGTGGTCCCGTACCGAGACCTCTTTTGGACAAGAAAAGCATTTGACAAGTAGGTTTCATGGTCTGGTGAGGACCATGGCTCCTCAGTCACTACTCCCTCAACCCCTTACCCTCCTTCCACTATGTTCTTAGTATCTCAGTTGTTGAGGGTTTGCCTCTGGGGCTGCGTTTTACATTTACAAGCAGTGTGACTTGGGTTCTTGAACTTCTCCATTTGTAAAGTGGGGATAAAACTGTACCCCTCTCCTTAGATTGCCATGAGCAGTCAGGATTCAACATGATCCATTCAGTGCCTAATCTATGCCCCCTGCTGTGTGCTGTGCTCTATGCTAGAGGCTGGGGAGATAGAGGGAGACAAGTAGATGGGGAAGCCTACCCTAAGGGAGGGTAAATTCTCACGGAGGTGGGCAGCAAACAAAATACACTGAGTGTTTTAGATGGTGAGAAGTGCCATAGAGGAAAGTAAAATGGGACAGAAGGATTGGGAGTTTGGGGTGGAGATGGGGGTGCAATTTTAAATAGGAGATTGGGAAGGTGACTTTTGAGCAAAGACTTGGAGGAGGTGAGAAAAGGAGCCAAGGGATAATGGAGGAAGAGCCTTCCAGGAATGGGAACAGCCAGTGCAAAGGCCCCGAGGCAGGGGCAGGCTTGGAAGCATGAGGGTCAGTTTAAAGTAATCTGGCACATAGTATGAGATTAGACTACTCAATATTATGCTAATATCCTTATTAGTATTGATAATCTTGGTAGAGCCATAGAGTTTCTCTTCAGAAGCATGTGACAGGTAGGGTATGAATCAGGAGTTAGATTAGTCTGGATTTGAATCCCAACTCTGCAATTCTTACATTGTGTGATCATGGCTAAGTCACTTAACCTCTCTGAACTTCTACCCAATGGTGGTAACAATGAGATGGATAGTTTCAGTTTGCCATGGGGATCAAATGCACAGAAGCAGGGAGTTAACCCTAAAGTATAGGGCACTAGTGAGATCCTTGAACCCCCCACATCACCTTTTCCTTTTTTTTTTTTTTAAGATTTTATTTATTTATTTGATAGAGCACAAACAGGCAGAGTCAGAGTGGTAGACAGAGGAAGAAGGAGAAGCAGGCTCCCCATTGTGCAGAGAGCCCAATATGGGGTTCTATCCCAGGACCCTGAGACCAAGACCAGAGGAGAAGGCAGGTGCCCAACCGACTGAGCCACCCAGGCACCAGCACCTTTTCACCTGTAGGTTGAGAAGCCACCTGGCAATGGGGCTGTCTCTCTCCCTGAGGTCACATGGCTCCAGGAGGCAGGAAGCCAGAGGGGGAGGGCAGCAGCCACCAGGAGAGCCTGTGAGCTCTCTATCCCTGCCCACCCCCATACTTTCTATCCTAGCTCAGCTATTTCTTTTTAAAAATGAAACAGCAGCCCCTGATTTTGAAAATAGATCACTCAGCGCTCTCCTCCCTCTAATTAGGTTGTCTCGGTTGTTTATTTTGCATAGTGAGGGAGGGAGCTCGAAATTCACCCAGAGGACTGGAGAGAGTCAGTCCTGAGCCTGTGGAGATTTTGGCTACCCATCATGTCTGCCTGTCTCTTCATCTTGTTTTTCCCAACTGTGGCTCCTGTTCAGCACACACTGGATCTGGAGTAGAAGGATCTGGGTCTGAACAGGGGCACATGTTAACTTTGCAAGGGACCTCCCTCTCCCAACCTCATTCCAGTATCCCCAGAATGGGGTCACCAGTGAAAGTGCCTCACTGAGCTCTGGCATTCTGCACAGATCAAAGAACATGGGAGATACGAAAGCTCCGGTCCCTGTGACCTCGGTGAGCAGTCAGGTAGCATGGCACTTGGGTGGGACTTCCTGGCATGGAATGCAGCTCAGGTTACATTCTGAGAGTTGGGAAATCCAGAAAGGCCATGCTCTAAGCCACCGTTCCCTGCTGCCTTGCTTCTGGGGGATTCATGCTAAGTAACATCAACCTCTGGAATCCATCTGGGCCTCCCACCCCACCAGCCCCTGAGATGTCTGAGCGTCAGTCAAAGGCATCTTGGGGTGTCTGAGGGTGTGGCCAGTTCTGAATTAGAGAGACCCACACAAACTACCCCCCCCCGCCACTGACCAGCTGGGTGACCTTAAGCCAGTGAGTGCCTCTGCCTCACTTTCCTCATATGTAAAATGGAAGAGAATGTCTAACTCCTCTGGTCACTACAGGGCCTTCTGGACAGTGCTCAGTGAAGAGTAGTTTTGGTGGTAGGGACCACCTCTGAGATGGTCCTGCCCAGTGCCTTCCTGTTCCAAATGCGGAAACTAAGACCCAAGATGGGGAAGAGCCCACTCAACGATACAGCCTGCAAGTGGCAAGCTGACCAGGCCTCCAAGGCTCCATCTTGCCAGAGCCCCAGTGAGGGTGGAAACCCTGCCTGGATCCTCACAGGAGTCTAAAGGGGTAGAAGAAATAGTCCCCTGTTGCCTGGTAACCCCACTAAAGTGGGAAGCCTAGAAAACATCAGGTGGTAGAATTTTAAGGCCCAGAGAGTAGTGCAGGCAGAACTTCATGTTCCTAAAGGGGAGAGAACCTCTCCTCCCTGCTAGTCATACCTACCAGTCTCCAGAGAAAAGCGGGTCTGGGGTTTGGGGGCCTGTGCCCCTCAGCCACACTTGGGGTCTTCTTCAGGGCAACAAGTTTAAGCATGTGCAGCGCCCCCCAGGCCAAGGAGCTTGCCAGGGAGCTGAGCCCCATCCATCTATACACCCACTCACCCACCCACCCACTCTTCTGGATTTCCAGCAGGGTGTCTCTGGGAGTGCTGAGAGGACAGGAGACCATCCAATCTACCTAGAGTTTCTTTATCTGAGAAGGGCTGGTGTAAATGTGGAATGTAAATGTGGAAAATCCTATTGAACAAGGAACCTAGGGACTGTGAGCCGGTGAGAACCAGGCATACCACCAGTGGCCTGGAGGAGCTTCCCACCCAGGCCCCAGTGCATGGTGGGTGGGATGTGGTGAGGTGGAGGGGGCAGGCGGGCACTGGTTACTGAATGATATCCCCATGCACATCAGCACTGGGGATTCTAGTGGGGGACAGAAACAGTGTAGTAGAGAAGGACAGAGAAGGGCTGTGTGTTCAGAAGAGCAAGGCTGTGTGTTCAGCATTGGGCACGAGGCTGTGAGTGCTTGTGTATTTGCCCCAGACTGGAAGAATCACTTCCCCCAAATCTTTGGTTGTCTCTTTCGGTCATTGCTTAAGTCTCTGCTTTTAGAAGCAGCATTGGCAGGTAGTGGAAGAGGGAATCTCTGACCACCCCCCTCAAGCCTCCTGGGTACTTCTAAGTATCTTTGGGGACCCAGCCTGAGCAGCCAGAGGTGCAGTGTGCAACAGGAAATCTCCAAGTGGGTGAACTGGATTCTGTCCCTGCTTTGCCACAGGCTTCTTGAAGCCAAAAACAGGTACCTAAATACCTGACTTTTGTTTGCTTTCTCTATGAAATGGATTGTGGGGGCCTTTCAAGAGGCTCTTGAAGTTCCTTCCATCCAAAGGAATTCCCCTCTGTTTTCCTGACAATGAGTAAGAAGCAAAGCCCTCCCTGGGCAGGCTCAGGGGGCAGCCCTTAGTTTTTTCTTCCTTCTGTGATTGATTTCTTTCTGTTGCCAGCTTTGACATCTGTGATCCCTGTGCTGGGGTGGGTGGGACCCCCGAAACCAGAGGTAGAACCATCCCTGTCACTCCTTCAAGAGCTTAAGATGTCAGGGAGGGGTGTAGAACCTATATTTTTGACATGTCTTCTGTGTACAACTCAAAAGCGGTTTCAGCCATATGTTCTCCTATATCTTTACTTTCATTAGTTTACCCAGGCGATATTTATTGAGGGCCTACTATGTGCCAGGTACCATGGATGTGTTGTGGATACAAGGATGAACAAAACCAGATGATGTCCCTTCCTAGGCCAGCTAGGAGACAGACATTAATCAAGATGTGTAAAATGTATTTGTAGTGAGAGATATAAACATGCCATGTTTGGAGCTGGGGGAGGATAATGGGGGATAAGGATGCAACCCGAGTGGCACAGTCAGGGAAAGCTTCTCTGGTAAAGTGATGTTGGGGGATACAGGATGGGGAGGAGTTTAGCCAGGTTAAGGGGAGAATGAGGAGACTGAAAGGACCGCCTGTGCAAAGGGCCTGTGGTTTGAGTTCTGCAAGCGAGGAGAGACTGGGACAGGCTGAGATGGGTGAGGCCAGATCTGGGGCTGGCAGGCCCTGTATAGGATTTATTCTTCATCCCCAGTGCAAAAGAAAGTTTCATGGCTGTTTGAAACTAGGGAGCTACTTATGAGGTGATACAGACCAGTTTGTATTCCTAGAAGCTTGGCCGGTAAAGGGCAGGGGTTGATGGGGAAGTCCAGGGAGGAGCCACTGCAGTGGTCTGGGCAAGAAGTTCAGCTGAGGGCAGCAGCAGTGAGAGGAATAGGGAGGCAGGGCCATCCTGAGAGCAGCTTGGTCTTGGAATGATAGATGATGGAGTGAATGAAGGCGGGGGGGAGGGGTCCAGATGGCTCCCGGGCTTCTGGTTGAGGCATCTGGGCAATTGCTAACGCATTTTTCAGAGATGGGGGATACTGGATGAAGGCCAGAATTTGGGGGAGAGAAGAGACTTTCTTTTAAAAAAAGATTTTATTTATTTGACAAAGAAAGAGAGAGAGAGCATATGCATTAGGAGAGAGAGACGTAGGCTCCCCATTGAGCAGGGAGCCCGATGTGGGGCTCCATCTCAAGCCCACAGGATCACAACCTGAGCTGAAGGCAGATGCTTGACCACTGAGCCTCAGAGGCGCCCCCAGAAGAGTCTCTTCTTTTCCCCCAAGTTAGGCAAAGGTGGCCTTTTCCACTTCCTTCCCTTTCCAAGGCCCCTGAGAGATCAAATACCTTTGCTTTTGTGTTTCCAACAATCTTTTATCATCTCTTACTTCTGAGAAAGAGAAAATTTAAAATATGCCCAGCAGACCCAAGTCTGAGGCTCACAAAGGAGTTTTGGTGAAATAGGATTAGTTCCTAAGTCCTCACAAAGCTCGTGGGGTCATGCCAGGCAGAGGGGGAGGTCTAACCTGTGGAGAAGCCGAGTCCCATGACCAAGGAGCCCTTCAGAGGTGCTCTCAGGTGACGCCTGATTGTCGCCCAACACAAATGTCTCAGGAAAGGAGCCCCAGCCTTCATGAGTAAGTAGCTTGACTGCTCTGGAGTTGGGGGCCAGGCAACAGGGACTTTGCTTTGTGGGGAAAGGGACCCTAGAAGGCTCTGTTGTTAGAGCCAAATTGAGTCCTCATAGCCGCAGGGCCCCATCAGAGAAGGGAAAATGGGATCATCCCACCAGAAGCCTGCCAGGGAGGTGACAGGGTGCAGGATGACAGGACATGGGGTCCCAGCAGTGGACGGATCCTCAGCTCTGAGACCTTGTCTGCCCTCCCTGGAGTCCAGTTTCCTCACCTGGCACACAGGGCTGATGCTCTTCCTGACCTTTCAGGGTCCATATGAGCAGTCAGTGAGATCCCTTGTAAAAATGTCACTGTCTTGCCTGGCTCAAGGGCTGTGGGGTGAGTTGGTATCTTTGTAAAATAATATCAGGGATTACAAGGAATTCCCTCACTCAAAAGCATCCTTCCATGGATGAAAATGGAGGGGGCCTTTTCTGTCCCCAGAGAGCCCAAAGTCTCCTAAATGAGATGGTTGGATCTTTGCCTCTATTCTCCCCGGGGGCAGCAGGGGGGCTGGGGAGCTGTGATCCTTGCAGTATCCCAACCTGGCCAGTGGTGTGGTGAACACAGCCCCCAGCCCCTTGCATCCCCTGCTGTGTCTACACTCCCCTCCCCCAGCTGCCATGTACTTTTGCTTCAGAGACTGGCCCCTGCAACTCTTCCTTCCTGGAACACCTTCCCAGCATCTGCAGAGAACCAGAAATGCCTGGGAGTTTATGTCCCTTCTGGTGTGGGGACACTTAGGAGTTACTGGTGGGTGCGGGAGGGTGAAAGCCCTGCTCCCTTCCCTAAGCTGGGCAGCCATGAGGGGTGACTTAGCCCTCCAGAGTTGCCCTAGAGAGTTCTGCCTGAGGTCACACACTGTTTGCTCTCTTTCTGGCTCTGTCCTGCTGCTTTTGTCCCTTACTACTCTCCCTTGGGAGTGTTCCCTTTAGACATCACTCACCCTGGAATCCTCATTGTCAGGTCTGCAGGAAGTGTAGATGTTCTCCCATTTTCCAGATGAGCTGCCTTCTCAGGTGCCCCACAGCCAGTGGTGGCTGAGCCTGTCCTTGGGCCAAAAACCCAGGTTTTTTCCACACTGCAGCATGGGATAAGGGCTAAAACAGAGATACTGATTTCCAAATGAGGCCTGAGGGGTAGCAGATTATCATGTGTGAGCATGAGAGTAGATGGTATGTGCAGACCCTGAGCAGCCCATAACACACAGATGGGATTTTTCAGATGGAGATGGTGGGAAGGGCACCATAAGAAAAGGGAATAGCATGTGCAAAGGCACAGGGGTATAAAAAAAAAACACCACGTGCTGGGGAAATATGTGCCCCTCCCTCCAACCTCACCTCCTGACTGCCTTCCTACGTCCCAACCTAAGCTCCTCCTCCCATCTATTCTCCAAATAGAGGCAGCCAGAGTGGTCTTTTTAAATGGGCATCTGATAATGTCTCCCTGAACCTCCTGCAAAAACAAACAAAAAACCTCCAGTGACGTCCTCTTTCCCTTGACAAAAACCAAAGATCCTTCCATGCCTAGCCCTAGCCAGCCTCTGCCCTCTTCTCCTGTGTTGTTGCCCCTTTTACTCTCACCAGTCACTGTGGGCAACTTTGCTCTCTGAACACTGTGGGCAACTTTGCTCTCTGAAACAAGCTCTCTGAAACTTGTTCCTGCCCAAGGGCCTTTGCATGTGCTGTGCTCCCTTCTGGAGCAAGAAATTTTCTTCCCCAGATTTTCACAGGGCTGGCTTCTTTTGTCCTTGAGGTCTCAGTTTATGCTGGGCCTCAGAGAATTCCCACCACAGCACATTGCCCTGTTGAAATCCATTGCACCATCTGCAACAGTTTCTGCCACCAGGCTTGTTTAATTCTTTCCTTGTCTGTCTCCCATTTCTCCACTGGAATGCTAGCTGTCTGAGGTCAGGGATCTTATCTCTCTCACCCCTGTGGCCAAGCACCTCTAGCAGTGCCTGGTGCATAGTAGGTGCTCAAGAGTATCTGCTGCTTTGACTGGCATCAAATGTGAGGCTGGGGAGGGACCAGGGCTGGACAGTGGAAGGCCTTAAATGCCAAGATAAGGCGTCTCGACATCATTTAAGTAATAAGGAGCTACCAGTTAAGGTCACTGCCTCAGCCAGTTGCAGGGGGGAGAGGAAGGAAAGAGCGTTTCTAGGATGCTCTGAGACGCCCAGAGCTAGACAGATTGGCCTCCAATCCTAAAATGATCTGGCCACTTCTCCCTGTGTTCTGTTCCTGATCCCATCCTGTTTTAGAAGAGTATAAAAGAGAAGCCATGCACAGAAGTTGGCCCAGACCCATCAAGAGCTACAGCTCCCCTCACATTAGAGACTTCATCTCTTTGCTCGCTCAGCACCGCCTTCCTCTTCAACCACCCCCACCACTGCCTCCGCCACCCCCGTTGCCTCTGAAATACGTCAGATGCCTTAGCCAAGTTTCTCCAGAAACTTTAACCCATCCCTGAGGACACCACTGTGCAGCTAAAAGCTTATTTTTTTGGACTCATTGATCAAGGCTTTGTTTTCCCTCTCCTTCGGATTTGTTTCCAAGAGGAAAAATGTGTTGTCCTTTCATGGCACTGGCCTGTAAAGAATTGAAAAGAATTAAATATACCAGTTAATCTGAAATCAAGCACTGACAAAGAAGAAGGTGGGGTGTGAGTTGGATCGATGTTCCAATCAGGTTTGCACAGTTTATTCTGGGGAAGGTTTTCTCCTGTTACTCCTGGAAGCATGGATCTAGGCAGGCTGTTTTTGTATTTGTTTTTGTTTTTGTTTTAAGACTTTATTTACTTATTTGACAGAGATCACAAGTAGGCAGAGAGGCAGGCAGAGAGAGAGGGGGAAGCAGACTCCCTGCTGACCCTGAGATCATGACCTGAGCCCAAGGCAGAGTTTTAACCCACTGAACCACCCAGGTACCCCGAGGCAGGCTGTTTAAAAGGAAGAAAGGCAAGAAGGAACTTCTTTTGGTGAGAAGAGAGAGCAAGAGAATCGCTTCTAAAATGGTTAAGTGGCAGTGGGAGGGGAGCCCTGGGAGGATCATGTGGGCAGGCGACTCCAGAGAAACAAGGGAACATGGCTAGGTTCTTCTCAGACTATCTTGTGCACATGAGTCACCTAAGATGCTGGTGGCCTGCAGGACTGGGTGGGCTTGCCAAGCTAGAGCCTCCCAAGTAACACTGAGCCTGCTGGTCCACAGACTGCACTTGGAGCAGCAAGAGTCTAGTGGACTAGAACTCCGGGGCTACAGGTGGGTTGGAGTCTTCTGTGGTACCTGGGAAATTTGAAAAATAGAATTCATATGCCCCTGACTTTGGGGATTCTGATTAGGCAGGTCTGAGGTGGTGCCTGAGAATCTACATTTCCAACAAGTTCCCAGGTGGTGCAGATGCTCTTGGTGACGGGATCCCCTCACCAAGGGGTCCTACAGATAAAGTTGGGAAGCGGAATTGAGGCCAGCCTGCCCTAAAGAACTTCATATCCCAACAGGAGAGTGGAGGGGGAAAGGGAGAACAGAAGTAAGTGAAGGGTGATTGGTATAACTGAACTTTAGTGAAGCTGAGGGCCCAAGTGTATAACTGTTCTTCAGCGTATCTTCACCTAGACAAGTGGGTTATTTATGGTTTGTGAGGCTTTGTACTTTACTAGTTGTAGTTTATAAGAAAGCTAAAGTGGCAGCATTTTAAAACTAGGCAGCTCCTCTAAGCATGCCCAGGTCTGAGGGGTCCCTGATGACAGCTCCTGGAATGGAGGCATGATGACAAGGAGACCACATCGTGGGTCCCTGTGGTGACATTTCTCTAAATGTAGTTTGCAGACAACTATATCAGATTCTCTTGGGAGGTATGAAAATGCAGATTCCCTGCCTGCAGACCTGAATCTCCGGGGAACCCCTGAGGCTGCATTATTTTGCCAACTCCCCAGAGGATTGTAACCCACTGAGGACCACTCCTTCCACAACACAGCATACTATAGGATTGGAGGCACTCCTTTTACCACTTTCCTAGTGGGACCGTCTCCCTAGAGATGGCACAAGGTAATGGATGCTGGAGGGAGTGGATTCCATGGCTTTCCTTCTCTCCACTTTTGTCCATGCTAGCATTCCTTCATCTACATTTTCTTCCTGATAGTTTCCTCTTTTAGGGCTTTAGGGCCTGCCTCCTCCAGGAAGCCTTACCAACCCACACCTGTCGCTCCTTCTTTGGATATTTTATAGTATTTATTTCCCCATCTCATATATTTGGACACTTAGCTTTGTTCTTTCTTGAATATTATTTTCTTCAAATTTTTATTTAAATTCCAGTTAACGTACAGTGTAATATTAGTTTCAGGGGTAGAATTTAGTGGTTCAGCACTTACATACAATACCCAGTGCTAAGAGTCCTGCTTCCTGGCTTACATCTTTTTTCCCCCTATGATCACTACTTCGTTTCTTAAATTCCACTTATGATTAAAATCGTATGGTATTTTTCTTTCTCTGACTTCCTTTGCTTAGCATAATACTCTCTAGCTCCATTTACCATGTTGCAAATGGCAAGATTTCATTTTTTATGGCTGAGTAATATTCCTGTGTGTGTGTGTGTTTGTGTGTGTGTGTGAACACACCACATATTTATCCATTCATCGGTGGCTGGACACTTGAGCTGTTTCTATAATTTGGCTATTGTTGATAGTGTTACTATAAACATTGGGGTACATGTGTCCCTTCAAACCAGTATTTCTGTACCCTTTGGATAAATACCTAGTAGTGCAATTGCTGGATTGAAGGGTAGCTCTATTTTTAACTTTTTGAGGAACCTCCATACCGTTTTCCAGAGTGGCTGCACCAGTTTGCAACAATATACCAAGAGTATAAGAGGGTTCCCCTTTCTCTGTATCCTTGCCAACATCTGTTGTTCCCTGAGTTGTTAATCTTAGCCATTCTGACCACTGTGACTTGATAGCTCATTGTAGTTTTGATTTGAATTTCCCTAATGATGAGTGATATTGAGTATATTTTCATATGTCTGCCAGCCATCTGTATGTCTTCTTTGGAAAAATGTCTATTCATGTCTTCTGCCCATTTTTTTAAACTGGATTATATGTTTTTTGGGTGTTGAGAAGTTCTTTATATATTTTGGATACTAACCCTTTATCAGATATGTCATTTGCAAATATCTTGTCCCATTCCATAGGTTGCTTTTTAGTTTTTTTGGTTGTTTCCTTTGCTGTGCAGAAGCTTTTTATTTTGATGAAGTCCCAGTTGTTTATTTTTGCCTTTGTTTCCCTTGCCTCAGGAGACATATCTAGAAAAAAGTTACTTCAGATGATGTCAAAGAAGTTACTGCCGGTGTTCCACCCTGAATTAATCTAGAGTTGTTTCACTAGTGGTATTTTGATGTCACTCCTTGAGTCAGTCAGTCACTAATGAATCAAATATTTATCGAGACCTTTTATATGTCAGGTTCTAACTAGATCCCTGGGTTCCAAGATGAATACTGACTTAGAGCAGCTCACAGTCTAGTGTGGGGAAATGCACAGATACACACACACAATACAATAATAAAAATACTCTAGAAAGGACTTTAAAGTTAGTCTCCCTGGATTTAAATCCTGGGTCCACCCACCGTATCTGTGTGACCTTGAACAGGCATCTTAACCTCTCTGTGCTCTAGTTTTCTCACCTGTCAAATAGAAGTAATAGTAACACCTGCTGCAGAGCTAATGAATAGCTAATGAATGCAGAATGCCTAACACATTTCCAGGCTCCAAGTAAGAGTTCTGTAATTTTGGGGTTGTTGCTGTCTGGGGGACCTTAAGGAAGGGATGACTCCTCATACCACTAAAAATTATCAAGAAGGCCTCACAGAAGGGAAGGTACTGGAAGTGGGTGTGCAGGATGAGCAAAACTATGCTGAGAAAGGAACTTTCCAGGAAGTGAGGAAAGCCTTGCCTTTGCTTCTACAAGGGCTTAGAAGCAGGAGGAGCAGTGATATAGGATGCTCTATGAGGCTAGGGCATGGAGCCATGGTGAGAAGTGAGCTGGAGTTGGGGGGTGCCTCTCAGAACTTCTGTTTCCTCCTCTGAAAGGTGAGGATAACAACAGCATAGCATATGCCCTTATGGAGGAATAGGATGAAATTAAATAGTAATAAGAGCTCAGTATGCAAAATTCAATAAATGTTGGCAGAATATTCTGGAAACTGCATCAGGAGCAGACTTGAGAAGTTGAACAAATGGGAAGCCTGTGGGTAGTGTCATGTTATAGCCTCACCTTGTCTCTGATCCTCCAGATGGCTCACTCAACTCAGGGACCTTCCTACCCCATCCTGCCCTGTCCCAATCAGACTTGACTAAGGAGGACTTTGGACTCCAGAAAGCAAACTCACCCACAGCCAGTGAAAATTGGGCCTTTTTAGGTCTTGAGAAAAGAATGTTCCCAGGATGGGTTGATGGTCAACAGTAGTGTGAATTAATCACAACTGGCCTTCCCACCTTACCTGAACTGCTTTGGGGCACTCCCATTGAATGGAACCCCGTGGTCGCCGTCACAGACCCACAGGGAAGTCTACCAACCTGTTGCTCTGAGTTCTTACCCTAGAAATACCCAGGAAAGGATACTGCCTTTTTTTTTTTTTTTTTGGCTTTGATTTTTTTTTTTTTAAAGATTTTATTTATTTATTTGACAGACAGAGATCACAAGTAGGCAGAGAGGCAGGCAGAGAGAGAGAGGAAGGGAAGCAGGCTCCCCGCTGAGCAGAGAGCCCGATGCGGGGCTCGATCCCAGAACCCTGGGATCATGACCTGAGCCGAAGGCAGCGGCTTTAACCCACTGAGCCACCCAGGCGCCCCTGATTTTTTTTTTATTGTGATAAAATATACATATCATAAGATTTACCACTTTAACTGTTTTATATATGCAGTTCAGTGGCATGAAGTCCATTCACACTGTGGTACAACTATCACCTTCCATCTACAGAACTTTTTCATCTCCCCAAACTGAAACTCTGTCCCCATGAAACACTAACTCCCCATTCTTCCTTCCCTCCACCCCTGGCAACAAACCACCATCCTACTTTCTGTCTCTGTGAGTCTGACAACTCTATGGACCTCATATAAATGGATACATGGTATTTGTCTTTTTATGACTGGCTCATTGTACTTAGCACAATAGCTTCAAAGTTCGTTCATGTTATAGTCTGTGTCAGAAGTTCCTTTTTAAGGCTGAGTAATATTCTACTCTGTGTAGAGACCATAGTTTGTTTATCCATTCATCTGTTGGTCAACACTTGGGTTGCCTTCAGCTTTGGGCTATTGTGAATAATACTTCTATGAACATGGGTATAGTAGTATCTATTTGAGTCCCTGTGTTCGATTCTTCTGTGTATTCACCCAGGAGTGGGGTTGCAGAAACACATGATGTTCTGCTTTTATTTTTTTGAGGAACCTCCATACTTTTTCCATAATGAACATACTAAGGACACTGCCTTTTGCTGCATTTCTCCAAATACTCATGCAGCCAAGATCTCCTTCAGTTTGGGTCATGCTGTAACATTAGTGTGTGGTGCTTTAATGACACTTAAGTGACTAAGTTAAAGCTACAGTCTCGTTTGCTAAAGTGAGCCTAGCCAGAATGGGACATTTCCCCTTTGTGAGTTTAAAAGATCTTCCTTTTGAGCCTCATCTTGTGTCTGACACTTAGAGGGCACTGCCCAT
Source organism: Enhydra lutris kenyoni (assembly GCF_002288905.1). Taxonomy (NCBI): domain Eukaryota; kingdom Metazoa; phylum Chordata; class Mammalia; order Carnivora; family Mustelidae; genus Enhydra; species Enhydra lutris. The sequence continues at coordinate 41,412,367 of NW_019154094.1, read as the reverse complement.
CATTTATTTCCCCCAATGTAGTTATGAATGGGTGACGGATTTCATCTGGAAATGATGTAAATCTTTCTGCCCCTATGTGCAGTATATGGGATCATTATCCTTCAGAGAACAATTAACAACAACCAGGCCACTTCCAGGGCTAGAGCAGTCACAAAAAAGTCTGTTAATTCATTTATGATGAAAAGCAGTCCCATTATCTGGACCACAATATTCTTTCCTTGAAGCCCCAGGCTCCATGGGAAACTAAATCAGAATAGAAGACCATTGTATTGATGTACATGGAACCACCATCAACCCAACCAGAAACTCGGAAATCTGCTGCTTTATAAGGTTGCATGGCCATCGAAGATGGCCCCAAATTGAAGCAGGGGAGTGAGATGGAAGGAGTATGGAATGTCATCAAGCTAAAAGAGTCAATCTCCCAAAGGGTAAAGGCTGGCCAGAAGATTACTAGCTCAATCTACTACCACCTTCATCCACCCACCCACCAGTCCACCCATTCATCTCTCTCAGTTCATCCACCTATCCATCCACCCATCTGTAAGCTGAGGTCTGAAGATGAACAGGAGTTAACTAATCTAATACAGAAGAATGCCCCAAGCTAGGGGAACAGCATGTGCAAAGGGTTTGTGTATGAGGAAGTCTGTCAGTCAGTAGAGTTGGATCAAAGAGATGCACAGGAGGATGGCACAAGGTAAAGCTGGAGGGGTGAGCAGGGGCCAGACAATATGGGTGTGTGGGGTGCCATACGGAGTTCTGCTTATGCAATAATATTTAATAGAGCTTTCTGCGATGATGGAAATAGTCTATAACCGTACTGTTCAACATAATAGCCATTAGCCATGTTTTACTTCTGAGCTCTTGAAATGTGGCTGGTATGACTAAGGAACTGAACTTTTGTTTTCATTTCATTTTAATTAATTTAAATGTAAATGCCACATGTGGCTAGTGGCTGCTGCACTGAAACATGAAGGTCTGTACCCTAAAATAGTGGGAGGCCATATGAAGGGTTTAACCAAGGTGTGAATCCACATGATCACAGTGGTCTCTAGCTGCTGTGTGGTGAATGGGCTGGGGAAGAAAGAAGTAAGGATGTGGGAATGTCCAGTTAGGAGGCTTCTGCAGTAGTCCAGGAGAGAGTGGCTGCCTGGACTGGGGGTCAGTGTGAGATGGAGAGAAGTGAAGAGGTCCTGGAGAGATCAGGGATAGAAAATCAACAGGACGTGGTGATACAGATGTCAGTGACTTAGAAGCAAAAATGTTGGAATAACCCTCAGGGTCTCTGGCAAATACAGCAGGACAAAGAGTGGAGCTTTTTCTGAGACAGGGACCCCTGAAGGGAGAATCGACGGGGGTGCAGGGGGAAGGATTGGGAGTCCTGAGTTGTGCTTGAGTCATGTTGGACATTAGTGGTTACAGAGTTGTTGAAGAAGAAATGTCGTTTGGGAAGCCAGAACTCAGACAAAAAGTATGAATTGTGAGTCATTTATGAATGGTAGAAGTTGAGGCCATGGGTACTGATAGGACAGAATCAGAGAAGAGGAGAACACCTATACCCAAGCCTTAAGGGCCTTGAGTTCTAATGCAGGGTGGAGGAAGGAGCATCTGTAGAGATATGGAGAGGGCATGACCAGAGATGCTGAAGGAAACTCAGGAAGGTGTTGGTCATAGAAGCCGAGGGAAGAGACTGTTTCCAGTTGGAGGGGTAGGGAATGGGGTCAGGACCTGGAGAGAGGTCAAGCAGGCTGAGGACAGAACCACATCTGTCAGACATGTGGGTATAGAAATCAGTGGTTACCTAGTCAAGGAAATCATCTGGGGACAGTCAGCATATGCCTCTATGCCCTCCCTCTCCATATCCATGTCTGCCCAATACTTCACTTCTTTGGCTACGGATAACTTCCACTGAGATGCAGTCACGTTTTGCAGATTTGAGAACCAGTTGAAGGTGACTTTGTGTTGATTTTACAGTAAGGCTCTCAGCCAGAATCTGGTTCTCTTTTGTCCATATTCTTGAGGGCATCATAAATAGCTCCCAAGTTCTGGAAACAGTGTTGACAGCTACTGTCACAAAGAAGGAAGGTCCTCCTTGTCTGGTTAGTTATAAACGCAGTTGCTTCTGCCCCCACTGTCTCCTTAATTTACTTAATTAATCTGCATTTCCACCATCCTTATTTACATCTAAAGCCTGAATGACTGAGAACTTCCTTCTGAACTCCACATCTGGCCCCTTCTGTCTTGTCCTACATAGGTGCAGTTCACCTCATTTCCCCAATCATTTCTGTATGTGTTAGCAAATTCTGATTGGTAGGTATAGAATCTAACCGTGGTTGCCATGTGCCAAAATGGAGACACTGCTATGCTGCAGGGAACCCATTCATTCATTCATTCACTCACTCACTCACTCACTCACTCATTCACTCATTCAGGGTACCAGCTATATCCCAGGCATTGTTCTGGACACAGGGGAGATGGTCAGTCAACAAACAAGTAAAGTTATATAGTGACAAGTGCTATGGAGATAGAAAAATCAGGAAGGGAGGATTGGAAGTGATAAACGAAGGGTTACAGTTTTTAAGCAGTGTAGTCCAGGAAAGCCTCATCAAGGAAGTAACAATTGAAGAAAGCCTGGAAAGGGGTGAAGGGGAAACCTCTGGGGATAGCTGAGGCTAGCGTGGGCTGGGTCTCTGAAGACCAGCGTGGCTGGAGCAGCACAAGTGTGATGGGCGAGGGAATAATGGCAGTGGGGGGCATGAAACCATACAGGGTCATTGCAAGGACTTTCATTCTGAAGGCATTGGGAGCCAGGGTTTCCAGCCAAGGTGTCACATGATGTGACTTGGGTTGAATAGGACCATGACTGTGAGGAGGAGGCCTGGGGAAGAAACAGGGAGACCAGTGATGCTATAACCAAGGACAGAGATGATGGTAATGGTGGAGATGGTCAGATTCTGGATTGTTTCCTAAAGGTGAACTAGATATGGGACGAGTTAAGTATGACATCAAGATTTTGAGTTTGAGAACTAGAAGGATGAAGTTGTCATAAAGAGAGATGGAAGAGATCATAGGAAAAGCAAGGCGAGGACTATCAGGAGTTTGGTTTCAAATATATTAAATTTGAGATGCCGGTTAGAAATAGAGGAGAAATATAAGAAGAAGTGTGGGTAGGTCCAATGGTCCAGGCTGGAGATATAAATTAGGGAGTCATCAGTGTAGAAAAAAATTTTAAGATGGGATGAAATCATTTAAGTGTGGTGAATATACGTAGGGAAGAGGACTAAGAACCATGGAAGATTCTCTCAGTCTTTCATTTTTTTGTTCTTACCATCAGCTGTTCTTTACTGTCCTTAACTACACCTGGCCACCAACAACTACTGAATTTGCCAGTCCTCAGTTTGGTCCACTGGAAGGAGAATCAAATTTCCCTTTCTCAATTCAAGTTCTAATGCTTTAGGGAAGGACTCTGGTTGGTCTAGTTGGGTCAGGTGCCTACTCCTGAACCAATCAGCTTTGCCAGGGGGCGGGGCCATGCTATACTTATATGGCCGCTCAGTAACCGTGTAGTATAGTAGAGTGAAGTGAGACACAATTCCTTGAAATGGGTGGGCACACTGGGCAGGTGCAAAATCCGGATAGAGGTTTTAAACACCGATTTAAGGGGACACAGGTAACTTTTTCCTGAGGGGAAAACTGGCCAGCCAGACATGGACCATGAAATGCCTTCTGTCTATAGACCATCACCATCCCCTTCCTCAGTTCCTCAGTTGGTCCAGACTTGCTGGAAAAGCTGACCTGTGATCCACAACTGCCCCCACGTGCTATTACTGCCGCCCTCTCAGTACTTCCCAACACCTCAGTCAGCTCAGCAGTTGCCTGCTTTTGCTGACAAGACTATTTTCAATCTTCTCCCAGCTGAGACTCCTGAGTGCTGTCATCTCTACAGCCAAATGCAACCCCTCCTCCACTTTCCCGCCTTAGGTCATCTTTTTGGGAATACATCATGGAGGAAAATAGAGAGCAGCCTAGAATCGGGCAATGAGAACCATGGTGTGTGAACTTCCTCTTCTTCCGTTTATGCATTCCCCAGATGTCCGACCTGCCTTCCCTCTGTGAAAGCAGATCCTCCTCTTGTACACTTCTCTGCACTTCACCTCTGAGTTTTATTTCTTCATGTGCCCTCTCTTTGATTGATTACCCTCACCTTCTTTTCCTCTCTTCTCAGACACCCTCAGTCTTCCTCTACTGAGGAAAAACCACTCCATCTTTTAATGTTTTCACTGCCCAAGGATTATCTTTTGGCCTCTCCTTCCTTCTGCTGCCTAAGAAACTCTGCTGCCTAACTCCTTGCCCCCCCATCCTCAGAAACCCTAGCAGGGCTCCCATTCCCTTGTGTCCTTCTCCCCAGTTGCCCACAGCAGCTGTGATAACATGGGCCGGGGCAATCCCCCTTACCCCTCCCCTTCAGGGAACTCTGCTCCTCAGCTTCTGTGATGGCAAGTTTTGAGTCTAGATGACTGGGGAAGAGAGAAGAAACTCAGAATAAAATAAAGCAGAGAGATAGGTAAGGACTGTTCAGATTCTAGTCAGCTCTCAGAGCATTTTCCTATCCACCCCAGGCTGCTGTCCAATACCCACTTCCCTCTGCCCAGACTTAGTCCCCAAGCTCCCTGAGCACACCGCTCCCCACCTCCTAGTTTTCATTTTCTCCAGGAAGAAGAGACCCTCTTTCCACCGTTTGGAAGCCCTCCTGGGGTCTAGAATAACTCCGATTTCTCTTTCTCTGCAATCCTTCCCTTCGAAAATCCTCAGACCACAGAAGGGGCTGCTCACATTTGTTCTCACCCCCATCACCCCCACCATGCTCCATGCATGAAGTCCCACTGCTTTGCTGAATCACAGCATCATAGAATGTTCTTTGTAGTCCATCATTCACCTGGCAATTAATCACACCCTGCTGTGCCCTGTCTCTGATGCTGTTGATTTGCAGGGTGCTTCATGCCTTGTATTATTATGTAACTCCCCACGTGTTGTCTCTTCAACCTGAATTAAGTTCCGGTGGCAGTGGGGGGAGTAGGCAAGTGTGCCTTATCTGTCTTTGAATCCTCCAAAGCTCTTAGCAGAGTGGCTTACACAGGAGATGCTCAATAAATACGTGATGATTGATGGGCTTGTTGTTGATTTTTCTCCAGCCCATCCTTTATGCTGCTGTCAGAAAAATCTTTCTCAAGGATTGTTCTCATTACATAACTCATCTGGCTCCCTCCATTTAGTGTGCCAGCATTATTGAGTGTTTGCTGGGTGGGTGGTACTGGGTAGGGATTTTGGAGGGTAAAGGAGGGGTGAGTGAAGAAAACAGCTGATAGAGGCCCCATGGGTCTGACATGCACAGGGAGAGCACAAGTAGAAGGCATATCAGGAATTAAGCGATGGATGGAGGAACCATGAAGACCATGGGAAATCAGAGAATTGGGGGTGTCCCTGTGAGCTCTGATCATCGAGGCTGACTTTGGGAGGTACAAGGGCTTGAGCTGGGTCTCTAGGGTGGGGGTGTTTGGTACAGGGAGGGCTGAAGGGGTTCCTGGCAAGGAGAATTTGAGGAAGGAAGTGGCATAGCAGCTAGGACTGTCATGGCAGCCTATGTGTCCTCTCAGGCATCCCAAGGACAGTGTGAGAAGGTCAGAAACCAGTGTAATTTGCAGAAACCTAGGAGTCTTTGTAGATTTCAGGAGGATCATCAATGTCGCCGAATGGGAAATTTGCCCAGCTTATAAATGCAAACTCTCACAAACAGTCACATTATCAGAACCTTCTCAAGATCCCATTTGCTGTCCCATTTCCTGACAGTTCAGCTCCTCTCCTGTCACCACGGCAGACCTTGGCCCCTGATAAGCTGTCGCATCTGAATCCAGAGAGGCAGAAAGGTGGGCTTTGGCTGTTTGTCTCTGGAATGAGTGATCTGTTGGTCCCTGAGATAAGACAGAATCTACCAAGTAGCTCTGAATAAGGCTGCTTGCATCAACATCTTTGCAACAGGGATCCTGCTGGGAGTCGGATGGGTCTTCCCAGGTTCATCAGGATCACATCAGAGATCCTGTGAATGCTGTGATGTGCATGCCCTGTGTGGAGGATACAGGGGGATGATCCCTCCCAGTCTTCTATTTGACTGTACTCTAGGTGCATGAGGAGACTTTCAAATGCTTGAGGATGAAAGGAGACCCAGGTTATCCCCCTAGGAGGAGCTAGCTGCAGATGAAGGAAGAATGGGGACTGCTAGGGAGGGACATGTTGACCATGTTTCCCAGCATCATTCAGGGCAGTGTTTGAGGAGATAAATCCAAACCCTATTCACAGACCTTGCTGCTCATACGTGTCTCCACAATGGCCTCTTTTTCTTTTTGTAACTTTTTTGGGGGTGTAGTTTCAAATTGCAGAAATAATAAAAAGATCTCCTACAGTTTTATTTGTAAGACCAATTGTTTACATTTTCCTTAATTGTTCTGTGTATGTTTGCTTGCCTCTGTTTATATCTTCCGAGCGAGTTGCAGACCTCCTTATACTTCACCTCTGATTACTTCATTGTATGTTTCCTAAAAACAAAATGCCAATACAGTTATCAAAATCTGGAAATTTCACACTAATTCAGTGTTATTACTTCATCCACTGTCCATATTCACCTATCATTGACTGCCCTCCTGATGCCATCTGAGGCTTTTTCTCAGCACACGCCCCCTTTCTTATTGTAAAATTTTTATTTGGAAAAAATTTCAAGATCACAGAACAGTTGCAAGAACACTATAGAGCACGTCCATATATTGTACCTAGACTCGGCCATGATTGACATTGTATTCTACTTGCTTTACCACCTACATAGACTATCCATCTCCATACATAACATTTATTTCCTAAACTATTTGAGAATAACTTGCATATAACCTCTCCTTTTACCCATAAATGCTACATTGTATATTTCCTAAGAAGGCCCTTCTCATATAACCACAGTGCAGTTATGCAGGCTATAAACTTAACACTGATATAATGCCTGTCAATTGAGATGAAAGTCACAGAACACAAAATCAACCATTTAAAAGTGAATAATTTCCATAGCATTTCGTACATCACAATGCCATATAACCAGCACCTCTGGTTCCAAAACCTTTTCACTATCCCAAAAGTAAACCCTGTATCCATTAAGTAGTTTCTCCCCACTTGTCACCTCCCTGCAGCTCCTGGTAACCACTAATCCATGTTATGTCTCTATAGATTTATCTATTCTGGATATTTCTTATCAACAGGGTCATACAATAGGTGATCTTTTGTGTCTGCCTTCTTTCACTTAGCATAATGTTTTCAAGGTTCATCCACATTGTAGCTTATATCAGAACTTCATTCCTATTTCTGGCTGAATAATATTCCGTTGTGTGGATAGACCACATTTTGTGTATTCATCCAGTGATGGACATTGGGGCTGTTTCCACCTCCTGGCTACTATGAATAGAGCTTTTATGAACATGTGTATATATATTTGTCTAACTACCTATTTTCAGTTCTATTGGGCATATGCCTAGCAGTGGAATTGTTCATTTTGATTACCTGGGCAAGGTGTTTAATTTATCTACTCTATCCTTACTATTTTATCCCCAGCCTCAGGAAGATACTTGAAGACCATGTAAATATCTTCTCCACAGAGTCTGCCCTAGACTCAGCATCCATTGGTAATTCTTGCCTGATCCATTCTTTACTGTGATGGTTGCCAGATGCTGGTTTTGCAACTTACTCACTCTGCATTTACCAGGTGGACCATGCCATTCTAGTCTAAGCAAGGATTCCCTTTCCCCATGAATTCATTGATTATCAGTTTTTTCTATGTGATTCATGAATTCCCGTTCTCCCCCCAATGGCTTATAATTGATTACTGTCTTTAGGGTTTTTTCATGCTCCATCTGGCCAGTGGGTGCCCCTGCAAGCTGGTGTTTGTGTCCTTATGACAGGCCTTCATCTTTGTTTTGTTCTTATAGTAGGGGAGGGCAGCGTAAGTAGTTCCTAAACTTTCTGGCATAACAACATATTCCTCCTCGTCTTTCTTAAACCTAATCTGCCCAGCCCTGCAGTCAGCCATTTCCCCAAAGATCTGTGGTTCCTGTTAGAGGAAAATGGGTTTAGAGAGCAAGATCTGAGTACACATCAGGTCTCCTCAACACACAGGGGTTGGGGGGAAGATGTGGTAGTCAGAGCTGCTTCCTGACCTCACCCTCATGCTGCAGGGATCCTCTGTGGTGTGAAACACCCACCCGCCATGGTAAGTACTCAAAACAGATTGACCACAGGCATTACCTCGTCCTGCATCTCTTTTTTGCTAAATCTCTGTGCATACCTGTAATTATTTCCAGAGAAGTGGGCCCACTGGGTCATGAAAAATCAGGTGTTTTGTTTTGTTTTTAAAGATTTTATTTATTTATTTGACAGAGAGAGATCACAAGTAGATGGAGAGGCAGGCAGAGAGAGAGAGAGAGGGAAGCAGGCTCCCCGCTGAGCAGAGAGCCCAATGTGGGACTCGATCCCAGGACCCTGAGATCATGACCTGAGCTGAAGGCAGCGGCTTAACCCACTGAGCCACCCAGGCGCCCCTCAGGTGTTTTTTAAACATAGAAACATTATTTCGATGATTTGTGAACACCGGGCTCTACTGAGTTTTACATAGACTGGACACTCTGTGCCGGTACATGTGTGTGTGTGTGTATGTGTGTGTGTACACTGCATGCATATCTGTTTTTCTTTTAAAAGGTGAGAATGTAAAGTTACCTGTTCACTGCACTGTTTCCTCCAGGAGGTTGTAGGCTCCTGCTCAGTGACTGTGCCTGTCTTATTCGCCATGCAACACTCAATAGTGCCTGGCAGAGCCTGATATTCTGTAAATAACCATTAAGTGAATACTAATAGCCAAGTATAGCTCCCACATATGGAACACATGCTGGGAATTATTCAAAGTGTGTGAATTAACTCTTTTAATCCTCACAGTGGTTCTACTATTATATTCCCCATTTTACAGATAAGGAAATGGAGGCTCAAGGAGGTTGAGGGCCTTGGCCAAGCTCACACATCCAGGAAATGGAAAAACTAGATTCGCTCCCAGGTAGCCTGGCCTCAGAATCCATACTGTTAAGTACAACAGCATGCTATGGTATGGATGGATGGATGGATGGATGGACGGACGGATAGATGAATATGTGTATGGATGGATGGATGAGTGGGCGAATGTGTGGGTAGTAGGTGAGTGGGTGTGTGGGTGAGTATATGGGTGGGTGGACAGATGGATAGACAGATGGATATGTGTCTGGATGGATGATATGTGTGTGAATGGATGGATGACTAGATGAATGTGTGCATAGGTGGGTGGGTGGGTGGATGGATAGATGAGTGGGTGAATGGGTGGTGGACGGATGGATAAATGGATATGTGTGTGGATGGATGGATGAGCGGGTGAATGTGTGGTGATGGGTAGATAGATGGATATGTGTGTGGATGGTTGGATGAGTGGGTGAATGGGTGGTGAATGGATGGATGAGTGGGTGAATGTGTGGGTGATGGGTAGATAGATGGATATGTGTGTGGGTGGATGGATGAGTAGATGAATGTGTGGGTAGTAGGTGAGTGGGTGGGTGGATGAGTATATGGGTGGGTGGATAGGGATGATATGTGTGTGAATGGATGGATGAGTGGATGAATATGTGCATAGATGGATGGGTGGATGGATGGATGGATATGTGGGTGGCTAGATGATAAGTGAATGAATAGGTGGGTAGATAGATGGATGAGCAGATGAATGTGTGGATGGGTAGATAGATGGATGGATAGAAGGATGGACAGATACATAGTTATATAGATGGGTGAGTGGATGAATGTGCTGGGTGGGTGGATTGATGAATGGATGGATAGATGAGTCAATCAGACATGGTAGCTCATTTCTCTCCTCTCTTTGACCTAACTTCTCATGGGAATATCTCCATTCCCTCCCTTCCTGCTCCCTTGGAACCTGCTCCCTTTCACAGTGTGTCTCTAGGAGCTATACCCTCAGATGCATTCCCAGTTAGAACTGAGGAAAGAGAGAGGGAGAGAATACACAACTGCCATCCTTGTTCTAGACCAGAGGTGACCAAGTTGTGGCTTAACGGCCAGTTCTGGCCCCTGGATATGTTCTGTTTGATCCAGTGAGCATTAAAGCAAAACAAAACAAAATAAGGATTTACAGGGCACCTGGGTGGCTCGGTGGGTTGAGCCTCTACCTTTGGCTTGGGTCATGGTCTCGGGGTCCTGGGATTGAGCCCCACATCGGGCTCTCTGCTCGGTGGGGAGTCTGCTTCTCCCTCTCTCTCTGCCTGCCTCTCTGCCTACTTGTGATCTCTCTCTCTGTCAGATAAATAAAATCCTTAATAAACAAATAAATAAATAAGGATTTATTATTTAAAGATCAGGGAAGTTACCTTGAATTTTGATTTCCAGCTTGTCTTTAAGAAAAATCAGAAGATTTGGGAACTCAGGGCTTCACCTGTGCTAGGCCAGGCTGGGCTGGGCTGAGAATCAGCTGTCTGCGTGATGTGAGTACTTGAGACTCCCATTTACTGTGATCTCCACTCCTCTCTCTCATTCATCATCTGCTTGGTCCCTGGGAGGCCTGAATTTGCAATCCCTGATCAAGACACTGCCCTTCTAGTCAACCAGTCCAAGGTGAGATTTGCTTTCTTGGGATGCCGTATTCCACCTTTGATTCTTTGGTGTGAACAGTTGTCTACAAAAGTGATCTTGCCCCATCTGGGATCACTTGTCACCCTCCAGCTCCACCCAGATCCGCTCTCTGAAGATCTGCCCCATGTCCTGGGAGACTGACCCTATGGATGGTATTCCTGAGCTCCTCTGCCCTCCAGATTTAGCTCAGGTTCAGCCTGTGGAGGTTGGCTGCAGGAGATCAGTTGGTAGGAGGAAAGAAATGCAGGGGTATTTCTTCCTCACTCCCTGTCTGCTTTGAGGCCTCTACCATGGCTCCAGCTGTCACTGGGCTCCAGTGACACTCATGCTCCTCCTTGTCCCTTCAGGCCAAGGTAAGGTAGGAACCCCACCCAACTGCTGGCCTCTGACACCCTTCCTGGGACCCCATCCACACCTTGTAAGTATTCCCTGCTTTAAATTCTCTTGTTTGACCCATCTGGGGTAACTTCTGCTGGGTGTGTAGTAACAATTAAATTCTATACCCTGTAGGAAGGATCCAGCTCAGTGGCCCGCCTTCGGTAAAGTTCAGCAATCTGTTTACTGTTATCATTGTGCCAGTTTCTAGATGACGCTTTTTTCACCTAGGTGTTTCAGGAGGTGTTCTGGACTTGTAGGTAGAAAAATCTCAGTGTGGGTCCTGACTCTTAATTACTGAGAGTATGGCCTTGGGCAAATCCCTTCATTTTCCCTCCTCCCCCCGAGCTTCATTTTCCTTATCCATGAAATGAGGTTCATAACTGTGACCCCTGCTGTGACTGTTGACTGGTGGGCATTTTGAATCTGTGCCTGGTGTCCAAAGTGGTAGTCAGTGGTGTGAGACCCTCCCTGTGGCCTTTATTGCCCTAAAGGCCAGTAGGACAAAGCAGGACAAAGACCCCTCTTTACTACTTCCCCCAAAGACATACATTTGAATGAGGAGAGGCTGTTTCTCTGTCCTTTCTTGTTCCCAAGTAATCATTGATGACAAATATGACACAGGTCATTTTTATAGGTTTCTGTCTTGGCCTCTGGGCCCGTGGCAGCCTCTTCCCTCATCCTTTCCATCTGGCAGGTGGAGAGGATGATGGGACATGTGCGTCTCTGCCCACTCCCCAGTTGGCACAGCTTCCCGTTGGTGAAACAGGGATGCCACAGCACTTCTTCAGCATTCTCTCATTCCCTTTGTGCTAGCTGAACCTGACTCGGAGTAGCAATCTTTGAGCATTGCCAGTGTGTCTCCCAGGGAGGTGTGGAGAGAACAAGGGGTGCAGGACATAACACTGGTTTAGAAAACACCCTTCTCGAGTCAGGTAGCCCTGATGTAGCTGGTAGGAACCCTGGGATCATAATCTGAGCTGAAGGCAAACACCCAACCAACTGAGACACCCAGGCAATCCACCACCCTATGAATTTTTAAAAAGGAATATATAGTTTCTTCTAACTAAACTTGTACATCTTCAGGCAAATCTGTATCCAGAGACACCAACTCTTAGGCCACCAATTTGTTTGCCTTCAGCTGTCAGCTGTGGTTTCTTCTGTTATCTCTTTGTGATATTTAAAGATGCCCCCAGCAGATCCAAGCTTACATACCACCACCTCAGGTGGTACATAAGAAAGCAAGTGCCCTTTGCTTAGGAGCTCCAGCCAACATCCTGAAATTAGGCTTGTTGAACCTGACCAATCAAGCTTGGATCATTAGACCATTCCTAACCAATCACCATGGCTAGGGGTGTGTGATGACCTGATTACCTCGATCTGCTGCCCAACCTGGCATGAGAGGGGGACAGGCCCTACAGAACCGCAGGGGAGGTTGGACCTCATAACTCCAAAACCATTCTGAGGTCTAATATGTGAAGTTTCTACAATTCCTTTATGTTCACTTCTTGGGCAACAATGTGCTGTCATTGAGAGCTAGACTACTTGAGTTCAAGTGCTGGCTCCCCCACTTTCTGGCTGTGTGAACTTGAGCAAGTTACTCAACTGTCCTAAGCTGCAGTTTTCTCATATGCAAAATTAGAATAAAAATTTCATCTACCTTGGAAACATCCCATGAGATTAAATAGTGAAGATTAAACAATCTATTGCAAAGTGGTGAGAACAGGGTGTGGCACATAGTAAATTCTTTGTGGTTGTGCTTTGTGTTAGGGATTCCAAGATAAATCAACTAGACCTGCACCCTGCCTTTATGGAGTACATAGCCTGCAGAAGGCTGGGGTTCTTCTAATCAACACATACTGATTGAGACCTAATGTGGGAGATGAAATGAATGAGTGATTATAATAGAGACTGGTGAGTGTAAGATCCCAGAGAGTTACCTAAGGGGAGCTTCTAGAACTGAGGATTAGCAGGTGAATTTGAAAGTAGGCAGGATATATCTGGCAGAGAGAACAGTGAATACAAAAGCCTGGAGACAAGACTGGATATACTGCCTTGAGGAAGTAGAAGTTTGAGCATGGCTAAAGGCTGACACTTGAGGTTGGATGGGAAGAAAGGGGTGAAAGTGGCCTGGGAAATAGCCATGGTGAGGCTGGAGAGGGCAATAGGTGACACATTGCCCAACTGGGGTCTTGCAGTCTCTTACAGGAATCTGGGTTTCAGTTCAGGGGCTGTGCAGACCTCTGAAGAAATTTCTATTTTGCTTAATTTTTAAAATTATGTTATGTTTAACAACTTTTGTGAGGTGCAACTGATGTATGATAAACTGCATATGTAATTGCACAGTTTGATAAAGTTTGTCATGTTTATACACCAATGAAACCATCGCCTCTATCAGTAATGAATATCTCCATCACGCCCAAGGTTTCCTTTTGTCTCTTTGTTGTCCCTTCTCTGTGGTCATCCCCACCTCCTCCATCCCCAGTGAACTACTAATCTGCTTTCTGTCACCATAAATTGTTAACTTATATTTTCTAGAAATTTATATAAATAGAAAGATACAGTTTGAACTTTTTTTGGTGATGGGGGCTGGCTTTATTCACACAACACAATTATTTTAATATTCCTCCATAATATTTCATTTCTTTTTATTCCAATGGAGTAGTATTCTACTGTAGGAATATATCACAGCTTGTTGTCTGTTCACCTAGTGAGCAATTGGGTTGCTCCCACTTTGGGAGTATTACAGATAATTCTGCTGTGAACATTTATGTGTAAATCTTTGTGTGGACATGTATTTTTCTTTCTCCTGAATAAATACTTAGAGTGAAATGGCTGGATGATATCATAGGTGTGTAAAAACTTTTTAAGAAATTGCTCAACTGTTTTCCAAAGTGGTGGTACTATTTTACGTTCCCACCAGCAGGTTTTAAGAATTTCAGTTGTGTCTCATCCTCACCAACATTTGGTATTCTGACTCTTTTTTTGCTTTCGTTGTTCTAACATTTGAGTAGTGGTTTCAATTTGCTTTTTTCTCCTGACCAGTGATGTTGAACATCTTACAAATATATATTTGCCATCTATATATCTTTGGTGAAGTGACTGTTTAGACCTTTCCCCCATTTTGTACTGGGTTGTTCCTTACTTTGAGCATTCCTTATATCTTCTGGATACTTATCTTTGATCATACCTATAGTTTGCAGGTACTTTATCTGAGTCTGCAACTTGATCTTTAATTTTCTTTTTTTTTTTTTGCTTTTTATTTTTTTATTATGTTAGTCACCATACTGTATATCATTAGTTTTTAATGTTGACCTTTAATTTTCATAACAGTATCTTTCAAAGAGCAGAAAGTTAAGTTTTGATGAGGTCCAATTTATCAATTTGTTCTTTCATGAATACTGCTTTTGGCAGTATATCTAAGAAATATTTGCCTAGACCTGTGCCTACAGTTTCAGAAATGGTCTCCAGTTTCTGTCCCTTGTTCCATCAGTTATTGAGAGAGAGGTCCACTGAAATCTCTAACTATGATGTGAATTTGTCTATTTCTGCTGGTATTTCCATCAGTTTTTGCTTTGTGCATTTTAAGCCCTCTTCCTAGGAGCTTAAACATTTATAAATGTTATGCCCTCTTGACAAATGACTCCTTTATCATTGTGAAAGGACCTTCTTTTTTCTCTGCTAATAATCTACTTTGTCTGATATTCATGTAGCCACCCCAGTGTTTGATTAGGGTCAGCATGGTATATCTTTTTTCCTTTTTTTTTTTTTTTTGGCTTCTGACATATTTGTGACTTAATGTTTTAAGTGCATTTCTTGTAGGCTGCATAGAGTTGTGTCTTGCTTTTTAATCCGGTTTGATAATCTGCCTTTTAATTGAGGGGCTTAGACCACTTACATCTATTGAGGTCATAGGTACAGTTATCTTTAAATCTCTCATCCTGCCTATCGTTCTATCTGTTCTTTGTTTCCTTTCTCCTCTTTTCTGCTCTCTTTTGAATTGACGGTATGTTTGATTCTATATTATTTCTTTTGTTGGTTTTTTAGCTCTAATTATTTCCTTTGTTGATTTAGCGGTGTCTTTGGGTTTTATAGAATAGATCTTGAACTTATTCCAGTTTATCGTCAAATGATACCACTTTACTCACAGTGTGCCTTATAACAGTGGATTTCTATTTTCCTCCTCTGGACCTTTGTACTTGTTGTCATGCAATTTACTTCTGTGTATAAGCACCACACTGTTTTCTTAGTTAAACAATTGATATCTTTTATAAAGTTTTGAATATTTTTTTAAAATTTATATATTTGCCTATGTGGTTCCCATTTACAATGTTCTTTATTCCTTCTATCTGTATTCCCATCTGGTATCATTTTCCTTCTGTCTGAAAGACTTTAACATTTCTTATAGTACAACTCTGCTGATAATGAATTCTTTTGGGTTTTATATGTCTGGAAATGTCTTTATTTTGCCTTTGTTTTATGAAAGATATTTTTGCTCATAGGTTTACAGTTCTTTTCTTTCTCTTTTAAAAAGATATCAACATCAACCCCCACTGTTCTTGTTTACATTGTTTCCAATGAGAAATCTGTCATCATTACCTCTGTTTCTCTGTATATAATGTATCTTTTCTTTTCTTTCTTTCTTTCTTTTTTTTTTTTTTTTTTTTTTTTTTTTTTTTTGGCTGCTTATAAGATTTTCTCTTTATCACTTGTTTAAAGAAATTTGATTTCTCTGAACTTTGGTGTAGTTTTCTTTGTTTCTTGTGCTTAAGATTCACTGGAATTGCTGAGGGCGGAATGTTTATAGTTTTCATCAGATGTTGGAAATGTTTCAGCCATTAGTTCATCAAATACTTTTTCTGTGCTCCCTCCCCTTCTTTCTTTTGAAAATTCCAGGTACAATGTGTGAGACCACTTAATGATGTCCCACAGCTCACCAATGCTCTGTTCGGTTCTTTATTCTCTTCTCATTGTGTTCTGTTTCAGAACATTACTGATTTCAAGCTCACTGGTCCTTCCTTTCGTGCTGTCTGATCTGCTGCCTGTCTCATTCAATGTCTTGTTCATTTCACACATTATCATTTTCATTTCTAGAGGTTGACTAATGCCTTTTTTATATCTTATCTCTATTTGACTTTTTGAACATACGGAATCCAGTTACAACAGCTGTCACTATGTCCTTATCTACCCATTCTAACACCTGGATCAGTTTTGATTGACCAGTCATCTCACTGTGGTTATAATTTCCTACATCTTTGCATGCCTGGTAATTTTTTATTGGATTCTAGATACTTTCTTTTACCTTTGTGGGTGCTGGATGTTGTTGTATCCCTATCAGTGTTCTTCAGCTTTGTCTGAGATGCAGTTAAGCTACTCAGAAGCAGTTTGACTTGGTTGGGGTGTGTGTGTGTGGGGGGCTATTTTGTATATTTGTTAGGTGAGACCAGAGCAGTGCTCATTTCAAGACCAATTACTCACCCCTTCTGAGGCAAGACCCTACTGGGTGCTTGACTAAATGTTCCATGAATCCTGAGTGTTGCCAGTCTGGCTGGGGAAGATAGGCCTGTTCCTCTTACCCTTTCAGATTGCTCTTTTTCTGGCCTCTTCACACCCAGGCCAGATCAGTACACAACTGAATACTAGAGGGTGTCCTGATCTCCAGAGATCTCACTCTATACATTTTTCATCTCTCCAGTCCTCTGCCCTGGACTCTCAGCTCTGTCTCCCCAACTCAGGGAGCCTACTAGTTTCTATTTAAGTTACCCCTGGAAAGGACTCAGGCAGTAATCTGGGGCAGTCGCTAGGATCACTTCTGATTTGCTACCTCTGAGTTATCACTGAGCACCATAGTCTGTTATCCAATTGCAAACAAATTAGTTCTGCAGGTTTTGCCTATTTTCAGTTTTTTTGCAAGTGTTAGAGTAAACTGGTTTCTGTTCCTCCATCTTGGCTGGAAGCAGAAGTCCCTTGAGCAGCTTAAATCAGGAAAGCAATGGACCAGCTTTACATTTTAGAATAGTCCATTTCTAGAAGTTCTTCCTAACCTCCCTGGGGTCTTAGGCATCTGGGCCCATCTGCCTGAGTGAGCTCATTTTCCCAACCTCCTCCAGCCCAAAAAGGTGGTGTGGGCATGAAGCCAGCCCTTCCCAACCAGCCCTGTACATTTCCTGGGAAGTGACCCAGCCTCCCCCACTGTCACCTCACATTTTTGTCTGCAGGTCCCTGGCACTCAGAGGCAGGGAGCATTTGGGTGAGTGAAGCCACTTGTCACTGTGTTGGCAAGAGCAGCGGAGTTGATACCAGGACAGCATTCAAGGGCCACAGGAAGAGAAATTAGCTTTTACATTAGAGAAGCACTTCTGCATCAGGCTCATCCACATCCTGACCCCTGTGCGGTCAGCAGGTCAAGGACTTTTATCCCTTTCTTAGGGGCTGTAGTTATAGGAGGTCCCCCAGATGCTAAGTGGCATACTTTGTGTCTCTGAGTACTTATGCTGGTTTTGAGGCCCAGGGTGGCTCTGTGGGGTCCTCTGGCCTTGCCCATGCCCCTAGGAGGCCCAGCAGGAAGGCCTGGGAGTGACTCAGAGCTACCGCCATAGCTTCCTTGCAGGCAGGAATCTCTCTGAGCTGAGGCCAAGGAGCACTCAGTGAAACAGCCCCCCAGGGGACCATTTGCAGAGGTCTGCCTTGTCTGGTCAGTGCAAAGCTGGCAGGGATCAATGAGGATGACCGACAGAGCACCATTCTTGTCAGGGAAGAGCAGTGCTTTATAGAAGGATGCCTGTGGATGCTGTGCCGTCACTGCATGCAAAACGCTACCTGGGAGGAGCTGGTGGAATTTTCCACCAAGGCCAAATCACAGACTGCACTAGACAGTAGCCTCCGGTTCTTGTCTATCCCTGTAATCCCAAGTGCTTAGAACACTGGAGAGTTTAGGGGGAAGGGATAAAGTGGGCTTCAGAGTCTCAGGACAGGGCAAGAAGTGGCACACGAGTATACTGGAGAAACTTCACCACCATACACACCTAAGAGCCAGAAAGTCATATTGCCTTGTATCCTCAGGTTGTCATTGGTGAAGGGAGGGAGACCACATGCGGCCTTTAGAGCTGCTTCCTGATTACTTGACCTACAGCACTAACCACCAAAACTCTAAACCACTGCCTCCAAACTGGAGGTCTTCGGGCTAATCCTGTGGACACATGTCAAATTTTGTGTACATTGCCTTATCCTGCCTGCTGTTTTGAACTGGAATTAGTTGCCAAAATCCCCAAACTGAGTGATGTCATGGAAAAATCTGGATTTCTAACTTCTCTTGAAAATGTAAAAGCCCAGGCAACCGTGAGCTGAGTGGTGGCCACTCTCCAAGCCACCCCCGGCTCAGTTCCAACCATACCCTATTGCCTCCCACACCATGAGGACAGTGGGTACTCACTGATTTCTGTGGACACTCAGCTCACAGTCCTGGGAGTACTGGAAGGCCTTGTCCTCCATCATATAGGGCTCATCTTCCTCTAGTTTCCATGTGGGGGTCATCTCCCTCTCCTTTGTGACAGCCTCAAGCTGACACATTGCTGTGTCTTCCTGGTATACCCAACTCAAACCTCCAAGCCCCCTGACAAAAAGCCCCTGCTCCACATACAACGGGGCTTCCCCACCAAACCTGCCCATTGAAGGAGTTGATCTGAAGCTCATTCTTGGGAAAAATGGAGCAGTTGTTATTCTGGCAGAGGGCAAAGCCTTACATAAAAGGCATAGCATGTGGAGCTCTTGGTCCTAGGAGATACACAAGGGAGGTATTTTGCTGGGGACAAGAGTCCTTCTGGGTAAACTGGCTGGCATGATATGGGGTCAGGGTACAGAAGGCAATCATGTATGCTTCCTTGGAGAGAACAGGCCATCCCTCTGGAGGCAGGGGGATGACTCACATGGCCTGTGCTGGGTTCTCTTAACCATCAAAGACTATGACTAGAGGCTCCAAAAGGGGTGTTTTATATTTTCCTTAGGTAGCAATGATCCCCCAAAACATGTTTCCTCAAGGCCACAGAGAGAAGGTCCTGGGACTCTTTGGCATTGGGAGATCATTAAGCTAATGGAGTCAGGGGCCAGTATGGTGCATCTGGCCATGAAATGTGCACTACTTGAGTAGGAATGGGCCACCCCTGGTGATATCTCCCAGGCTGAAATGGACAGAGCCCCCAGTAGGGTCACCTTGGGATACAGTGCTATGTCAGATATGGAAGCCATGGTATTGCCATGCAATTACCAGCTAACCCCAAGTTGTCTACAAGCGGGTCAAATGGCCTCAGCTGCCTTGAGCATGAGGAGGGAGCATTTCACCTGCAAGTAACAGGACATATAAGGAAGTACTAAAGTAGTAAATGCCTGGTAGTGGAAGCTCCCCAGGTTGATTCAGTAAGATCCAGTGCCATCTCATTGTGTCAGCCTCATGGCTGCAAAATGGCTGCCATTGCTTCAGGCCTTACTTCCTCACAGGAAAGCATCCAAAGATAAGAAGAAAAGGGCAAGGAAGAAGGGCTCTCCTTGTATCTCTGTCTTTGTACTGGGGAAAGAAACCTTTTCTGGGACCCCTCCAGCAGAAGTCTTAAAGAATGGGTCAGAAGATACCCTTTGCTAGGAGGAAGTGTGGGAAAGTGAATGTCAGTCATAGAAATGTCTTGCTATGTCTTGACAGCAT
This sequence comes from Enhydra lutris kenyoni, assembly GCF_002288905.1. NCBI lineage: Eukaryota > Metazoa > Chordata > Mammalia > Carnivora > Mustelidae > Enhydra > Enhydra lutris. The sequence continues at coordinate 41,392,557 of NW_019154094.1, read as the reverse complement.
GGAGAAGGTGAGGAGAAGGGTTATTGGATGGACAACAACTGGGCTACCCTGCCACAATTGTAGAACGAAGTCTGGACTGAGAATCTCATGGAGCTGCTGGCAGATGCCCAAGAATACACATTGTTTAAGCTTTGTTCCTTAGGGTTATTTTCCATAAAATGCTAAAATATTAAAGGTTTAGTTAATCAGCCTCTCCTGGCAGGTTTCCAGTTTTTCTTGCCCACCCAGTGGCCCCTATGAAGAGCCTGTGGTTCCATGTTGTGTCCTCCTTTCATTACATTCCCCATCCCCATGTCTTACCCTCAGGATAGAAGGCATTTGATTTGAACAAATTCATGCTGAAGTGTTAAGGCTAATAGGTCTCAGTCTTGGTCCATGTCTATGAACAAACAAAGCTTGTTGACCTTAAAGAGTAAATTATCAGTCAGTACTAGGTTTCCAGAGTGTGGGATTTGGAAAAGAAAAATATATTGCTTCTGGGGAGGAGTAGCAAATATGGGATGGAGGGAATCCTATCCTATGTTATTTCATCATTGCACAGCAGGAATATTTAGGACGCAGGAGTAGAGTAGAAGTAGCATTTATGAAGCATACAGCTATGTTAATTCATTTAATTCTTGCAGTGGCCCAGTAAGATAGTGATTAGAATCCCTGTTTTCTAGATGAGGAGAGAGAGGCTGAGGGAGGCTATGTCATTCCACCAAGTTCACACAGCTGGGAAGTGGTAGAGAGAGGGTTCCAGCATCAGGCCCATATTGTTCAGGATCCCTGGTCCTACCCAGTTCCTGCATATCCTTGCCTTTTATCATCTTCATTTCAGGGGGCCCTGACTCAGCCCGGGCCTCCAAGGGCCCAGGCAGAAATCACACAAAGACATTACTACCTGCATTTAAATTCCCTTATTTTCTCCAGAAGCTCACAGCTCCCAGTGGGGCCAGGCCTCATGGCAGGGCTGTGCCCTCCAACCAGCCAGTATGGGGAGGAGGATAACAGGAGATCTGATCAGGGAGCAGAGGTGAATAATGGGTCTACAGGGCCTCACTGTCCTGGGCTGTCACAGCACAAGGGCCCAGTGACATTGGGGGACCAAGCCAGAACCTCAATGTCCTAGACTTTGCAGGGCCTTGTCACCTGAGCCAGCTGCAGGGGGCCTGGCAGAACATCTACATTAGATGCAAAAAGAGGATTAGGAGAGAGGAAGGGACCTATCAATGCCCAGTGTCCCTGTGTGGCAGGGCCAGAGCTCAAGCCAGGCCCTCCTGACTCATTCAGTTCTCATTCCAGTTTATCATAGTCTCAGAGTATTTCATTAGAGATTTATGAAGCACCTGCCATGGGCCAGGCCCTGGTAACCAGGGTGAGAGCGAGGCAAGGTCCCTGTTCCCACTGGGCCTCCAAACAACGACAGCTAATGTGGAGGGATACTCTTGAAACCAGTGAACATTAGTGTTTGAAGGACCCACAGAGAATATTGACCTAACCCAGAAGTGGCAAACCTCAAATGTCCCCAAGGCCAGGCAGATGCCATGCTGTGCGAGGTGGGGCTAACAGTGGGGAGTGGTGGGACTTCAGACCCACTAAGGAAAAAGTCACATTCAGTCCCACCCAGTGATTCACTTGTAGGAGTGTGGGATCCTGGAACCAGGTGTTTGTATTTTTAAGAAAATCCAGAAATCTGCACTTTTATATATAATTTTTCAAATTTTTAAGGCTCTCTTCAAGCCAAACAAAAAAAATCATCTGCCAGTTGAAGTCTGTCCAAGGCTGCTGCCCACAGCTCATGGGGCACAGAGAGAGAAAGGATTTTCCTGTGATCACACAGCAAGGAAGTGGCTGAGCCAGGCCTCAAACCTGAGTCTCCTGATCCAAGCAGGGGACCTCATAGGCCTACTTCACATCAACTTCGAAGTCCATTTTCTCTTCCGGATGTGGGATGATATTTTAGTTTTGGGCACAGAGAAATACGGCCCTCCTGAAACGTTTCCTATAAGAAACATGCTGGGAAATTGATAGCATGTCTTCCGAAGAGTGGTTTGCAATTTTAATCCTGAAGCTATGTCTGACAAGGAGCTATTTCTGCTCCTTGTTGCTCAGACTGCAGTGGACCCGGTGCTTCACCCTTTAAGAGAGGCAGAGCACATGGTTCATGGTGTATGGAGCCGTGGGTTCTCTTCTGGGCTGCCAGGCCCTGTACCAGCTTGGGAGTGGGAGTGGGGTCTGTCCCACTATGTCTACAGCAGCCTTTTGGCAAAGACCCTCTCTCCCAAAGCCTGGACCTCCAGGAGCCCATCCCAGTTAACTTGGAGCTTGGGTACCACTGATTCACCTGGAGTCAGAGTGACTAACAGCGCAGGCCTTATTGCTGGATGGAGCAATAAGGATTCAGATGGATCTGAATCCTGGCTCTGCCGCTTACCAGCTCTGTGACCTGAGGCAAGTCACTTCACCTGCCTGAGCTTCAGAAGTCCTCATCTGTAAGTTGTAGTACAACTCTGTTCCTATCTGAGGTTCCTATAGGTAGGAAAGTTGGAATTGCCACTTGGTTATTAATAGTAGTGTTAAATACAACAAATCAACATGTAACTCAACTGAATGAAGAAACAGAAAATTCTGGGTAACAACAAATTTGGCGAATGCTTTTCCTTTCTGATTTATGCCTAGGTTAAGTTTTTGCATTTTTAACAAGTATTTATATATAGCATTTACTAAATGGCAAACTCTGTGCTAAGCACTATACAAATATTGACTCATTTAATCCTTCCAACCACTCTCTGAGGCAGATACTATTTTCCAACTTAACAGGTGAGGAAACTGAGGCACAGAGTAAGTGATTCGCACCAGGATATGCACCTGAGCCATGGCAAGGCCGGGCTGCCAAACCAATCCATGTGGCCAAGGAGTCAGGCGTATCACTCCTTACCCCTCCTTTTCAGCTTTATTCCTTCTGAAACATTTTCCCATGTAGAGTTGAGCAGCTTAAAGGAAAGAAGTATCCTTTCTCTACCCAAGGACACAGTCGAGAGACTGTGTCATTGAGAGACAAAAGGCATGGAATCAAATCCCCACTCTGTCTCCTGCTTAGTTGTGTGATGCTGGCAAGTAATTCCCCCCTCCCGTGGGTCTCACTGTCCTCATCTCTGAACTGGGCTACTGTCACCACCTACCTCTCAATTAGAGGGAAGTGAAATCAGCCATGGATGTGAAAGTGCTTTCTAGAGTCTTAAATGCACTATTCGGGGCTTGAGGGAGTTAAATAGTCAGGTATATAAAGCTGGTTTTCACTAAAAAGTGTCCAGCACCTGTGTGTTGCCTCTGTTGTCTATGAAGATCCAGGAGATTCACGGTGAAGCCAGCAAGCAATCAGCAGCCCCCACCCACCCCCGCCACGGCAAGTGGTCATCCCATCCTGTCCCACCCCGGCCCTGCCTGGATGCTTTGTCCAGGATTCAGGTGGGTTTTACAATCAGATGCTAAGTGGCACAGCCCTCCCTCAAAGCACAGCATCCATACCCATGTGGGTCGTAAGAGGATTTCTGCCTTTCGTTGCTTGGCAATATTTTGTTTAAATGAACTATGCCAGGGATTAATATAGTTTGTGAGTTTAACTGCTTACTTGGCAGGAAGGGGAAAATGAACAGAGTTTGAAGAAATCTGGTGTGAAAACGGTTTTTAGAATGCGGGTGTGCAGACGACGCTTAAGGGTGTGGGATGTGGAGCTGGACTCCGGAGGAAATGCCCCTGGTTTTCATCCCCACTGGGCTACTTCCCAGCTGTGGGACCCTTTGCCTGCCCCCATCTCCTCTGACAATAGCAGCCCCTCCCACGGGGTGAGGAGGCAAGAAGCTGCCTGCGGCAAGACTGCCCGATGCCCAGCAGGCAGCTCCAGCTCCGCGAAGAGAGTCCACGCCCTGAGCACGCTCTGAACCCCATGCTCCAGCACCCAAAGGGGGGGGGCACATAGCACATAGGGGCCTCCAATGAAAATGTGTCCTGTCAGCCAATGAATGGTATACAGAGCCAATTGTCATTCTTCACAGATTCCGTGTTATTTATTCACCTACTTAGTGAAATTTATTTGTAACCCTCAAATCAATACTCAGGGTTCTCTTGCGGTCATTTGAAGATAGCTGCAGAGCAGGGAAAATTTTTCAGGGCGCAAGTTCCTAGCTGAGGCTGAACAATGTGTCACTCCGCCTTCTGGTTGCAGCTCTTGTATGGGAACAACTGGGCTTTTTTGTGGTCTACTTGGTGCCAGGTTTTTCACGTTTTTGCACTTTTTGTTGGTGATGTGGCTGTTGAAAAGGGCCCCCAAGTACAGAGCTGAAGTGCTGGCTAGTGTTCCTAAGCCCAGAAGGCTGTGGTGTGTCTTGTGGAGAAAATGCATGTGTGGGAAGATGTTCATTCAGGCATGAGGTACGGTGCCGTTGTTCGTGAATTTAATGTTAACAAATCTGTGGTAGATATTAAATAAGGTGTCTTTATACAGAAACACTCATAAAACGAAGTTCTGCACTGATCAGCTGATGAAAATACTGTGAAGTGAGGCTCTTGGGAACCTCACTCTACACTTTCCCTGGGAGCAGTGGTTGGCTATTCACTAACTCGGTGTTCATGGAGACTTTATAGGACATAACTAAAGCTAATAATGAGAATCTACTAGACAGCAGTGGTTACTGGGTGTCTTACCGTTTTTGTTCTTCAAAAGAGAGGAAAGAAGTTGGGGTTTGGAGTTCACCCATCTTGAGAGTGGTTTTGAGGATCAAATTAGATAAGGCTCTGAAAGATGGTTGAAAACTGTAAAGTCTGTGTGTGGGCATTGTAAATGGTATCACCTTATCTATTGCATGGACCAGAGTTGTCCTGTACCAAGTCTCTATGGAGGGCCTGCCTTGGTCCATGGGGCTGAGATTGAGTTTCAGTGTCTTGAGAGACCAACCACATTAAAAGGAGACAGGGGAAGTCTTAGTAGACCTCATAGACAAACTCCCCTGCATGTTAATTATTTGCCAGATCCTGGATGAAAGCTGTTCTCAGCTGCTATCCACACTTTGGTCACCACCCAGTCTGGGACACCATTGTCTCTTGCCTGGACAGTGGCGTGACTGCCTCACTATTGTCAGCCTCCCCTCTGGGTCTCCTGTATCCATTCTCTACGTTGCAGTGACTGATTCCCTCACTCCTCAACTTTATGCCCTTTAATGGCTTCCTATTTTCCCCAGGAAAAAAACGAAGGCCCTGCTATGGCTCATGAGTCTCTGGGTGCTCAGGGCCCTGTCCTTGCTTTCAGCTTTATCTGATAACACACTGCCCCATGCTTTGTGCTCCAGCCACACTGGCTTCCTCTCTGATCTTTGATCACACTGCACCCTTTCTGTTACATGGCCTTTGCACTTGCTAAACCTTTCTCCCTGTCCCATTACCTACTCCCCCACCTCCAACACCTATACCGGCTCATAGCCTGTGTGTCCTTCAGGTCTCAGCTCCAATCACTTCCCTGACAACCCCAGAATAAAGTGGTTTCCATGACATATGTACCCCCCCCATTACATTTTCCCCTTCACAGAACATGTATCGCTAATGTTTCACATTTACTTGAATGACCATTTGGTAAATGATCATCTCCCAGACTTTAAACTCTACAAGGTCAGACATCAGGGCTGCCTTGGCTCCCTACTGAGTCCCCAGAGCATAGGAGAGGGATTGGCATATTGTAGATGTTCAATAAACTTAGTAAATGAGCAAACAGCTAAATCCTACTGGTCAAGATCTAAGATCTACTGGACAAGGCATCCCTTGCAGCTCACAGATTAGAAGGACTATGAGCTAACATCTGTGGAGCCTAACCATGTACATGGATGAGCTCTAATTTTCACAACCATCTGACAAAGTGGAGAGCTAGCTAATATGTCCCCATATTGAAAGAAAATTATGACAAGGCACAGAGAGATGGGAGAAGTGGCTGAAGGATGCATAGCTAAGGAGCACCTGGGTGGCTCAGTCGGTTAAGTGTCTGCCTTCGGCTCAGGTCATAATCTCTGGGTCCTAGGATCAAGCTCCAGGTCAGGCTCTCTGCTCAGTGGGGAGTCTGCTTCTCCATCTCCCTCTTGCCCTCCACCCCGCTCATGCTCTGTCTCTATCTCCCTCTCCCTCAAATAAATAAAACAAAATCTTTAAAAAAAAAAAAAAAAAAGGTGCATAGCTAAGAAGGGTCAAGGGTAGGATTTGCACCCAGGCCTGGCAGATCTGTGCTCTGAGCCTCCCACGTTAGCCCTTCCTTTGTCTTCTCACCTTTGGATCACCCTCACCCTGCACATGACAGTTGTATATGTGAAGGGATCCATCATTTAGGGACTTCATGTTACCAGCCTTTCTGATGTTTTCTCCTTTGAATACACTAGTTTCAAAAACAGAGCAAGATGGAATATACTGGTTTCAAAGGCATTGTGGATTCTGTTTTAAGGGACTCCTTGATTGTCTGGCCGCCTTTAGCACAACACTTTGCAGAAAGGTACTCACCTCTTAAGGAAGCCAAATCCAACTGATGGATGCAATGCCTGCTGGCAGCATTGGACTTGGGGATGTTTTGGCCTCGTAGTTCCCCAGGGGGTACCTAGGATGCTGAGATAGTGGGACTCATTGGATTCACTTTACACATGGGGATATATAGGCCCAGGATAGGGAGGGAATTCACCCAAGATCAGAGAATGAGTTTGAAAAGCTGAGGCTCTGACCTCTCTGGTTATTAGTGCTCATCTTTGCCTTGAGGTCAAGATGCCAGGAAAATGTTCTTTCTCTACCAATTTATCATGGTATCTGAAATTTCACCATTAATTCTTTCATCTTAGAGAAATTTTTGCTAGTTCTCTAAGAGAATGAAAACACCCTTGGATGGGTTGAAGAAAGAAGGGATACCCTAAGTCATTGGCCAAATAATTTATTCATTCACATCTTCGTCCATCCACCTATCTGCCTGTCTCTCCATCTGTATTTCCATCTTTCCACTTACCTGACTCCACCCATCTGTCCATCCGTCCATCCATCCACCCATCCATCCATCCAACCCATCCCCTTCTCTTTCCATCTATATCTCCATGTACCCACTTATCTGTCTTTCCCCTCACCCATTCACCCACCTGCCCCTTTTACCAGAGTCCCATTGAACACCAGTTCTGTGACCATTGAACACTAGTTTAGTCCATGGAATAAAAAGAAGAAGAGTCTCAGTTCTGGTCTCTGCAGAACCCCCGGTACCCTAGAGACAGCAGATCTGTAAAGCCACATTTCTTCTGCACTGTGAGGGCTACACTAAGGAAGTATTGATAGCTCGGTTTCAAAAAGAAGAGATAACTAGGCAGAAAGAATCTGGAGACCCTGACCCTGAGTGCATCACCCCAGCTCTTGCTGTTCATTGGCTCTGTGTCCTTGGGCAAGGCTCCTCCCATCTGGACTCAGCCTACCCATAGGTGGTATGAGCAAGTTGGACTCGATGAATGTTTCCCAGACTCAGTCATTCATATACCTCCCTTCACACCTATAGATGAGATAACCTGTACTGAAAAGTACTTAATGTTTTTATTCAAATGAGCTCTTTTTTAAAACCAAAATACATTTTAGAATGAAGCCTTATTGCTACCATAAATGGAAAAAAATGGTAACAGCTCTCATAAATAGAAAGTAACCATAAAAATACTTGAAAAAGGAAAGCAAACTGCTAATGTTGTTAAATTCTGCATAGACCTTGCTTCTCAGTGAAGGAGGCCAGATCTCCTTGGTTGATAGAGAACTTAGCAAGCTCTGGAGAGCTGTTAAACGTAAGCTAGGACACAGCAGAGACTCTCCCCTTAGAGTAGCCACTCCCTGGGGAGAAGCGTCCTTGCAGTCTGCTTCAATATCACAGGATGGTGGAGTTGGGTAGGGGCCACTCCTGCCCCAAAGCAGGGGCTTTGGAAGCATCAAGCCAGGTGCTGTCCTGGCCACTCTCTTCTCAGCCCTCCCCATGTGCCCTGGGCCTGGCCTCTCCTGAGAACTCACACCTCCCAGGAGTCAAAGGTCAGGAAGCCATGTAACTCAAACCCAGTGGTATCTGCTTCAAATCCTGACTGAGGAGGGAAACCAATATGGAAATCTGAAGCTGTCCCATCCCAGAGCTTGGCGGGAGTCAGTTGCTGCCCGTCACTCAGAAAGGGCTCTGACCCATTCTAATCTTACCTTCTGCCACCAGACTCCTCCACCACATCTCCACCACCCCTCATCCTGAACCTAGGGTCCCCAAAGCCCCTGACAGTGTAGAGTCCCCAGCCCATGGCCATTCTGAATTTCCCTGTAGCATTAACAGGTATGATCAGAAAACAGTGTCTCTCACTCATGCCAAGGCCTAAAGTGACCATCTAAGTCTTCACACCCTTGGAAGGTAGGTGGCCTGGTGGGTGGAGACAGAAAACCGAGGTTTGGGTTGTGTTGTGCTCTGATGTCTCCCCACACGTCCTTACCTCTGAATTTCTGGATGCTGCTGAGCCTTCTCCAGCATTACTGACATCAGGGGTATTATTTACTGGAAAAAAAATGTTCCATTTTTGAGTCAGATTTCAGAAGGATATTTGAAATCTTAAAGCTGCTGCCAGCTCTGTTGAGGGACACAGAAAAGCCCACTTTCTCATGTGGCCTTGGCTCCAGCCTGGTGCCATGGCAGAGAAGGGTCATCTTTGCACCACCTAGCCCCCGCCCCCAGATGGGAAAGGCCACGCCAGAACTGCCCAGAAGGGGGAAAACACAGCACTGGGCATTGCCTTAGAAAGTGCTTTTTCTCTCTAGTTAATGGTTACAGTCTCTTAGGTGGGTCTCCCCTGCATGCCTGCCATCCTTTCTCTCTCTCTTCCTTCCATCCTTCCTTCCTTCTTTCTTTTATTTCTTTCCTCTCCTTTTCTTTCCTCTCCTTTTCTTTTTCTTTCTTCCTTCCTTCCTTCCTTCCTTTCTTTCTTTCTTTCTTTCTTTCTTTCTTAAAAGATTTTAT